>NC_050070.1:68687804-69011610 GCF_009764565.3 Dermochelys coriacea | reverse complement strand
CTAAGTGATTGGGCAACAAAATGACAAATGAAATTTAATGTGGATAAATGTAAAGTAATGCACACTGGAAAAAATAACCCCAACTATACATACAATATGATGGGGGCTAATTTAGCTACAACTAATTAGGAGAAAGAACTTGGAGTCATCGTGGATAGTTCTCTGAAGATGTCCACGCAGTGTGCAGCAGCAGTCAAAAAAGCAAAAGGGATGTTGCGAATTATTAAAAAAGGAATAAAGAATAAAACGGAGAACATCTTATTCCCCTTATATAAATCCATGGTACACCCACATCTTGAATACTACACACAGATGAGGTCCCCTTATCTCAAAAAAGATACACTGGCATTAGAAAAGGTTCAGAAAAGGGCAACTAAAATGTTTCGGGGTTTGGAACGGGTTCCATATGAGGAGAATTTAAAGAGGCTAGGACTTTTAAGCTTGGAAAAGAGGAGACTAAGGTGGGATATGATAGAGATGTATAAAATCATGAGTGGTGTGCAGAAAGTGAATAAGAAAAGTTATTTACTTGTTCCCATAATATAAGAACTAGGGGCCACCAAATGAAATTAATGGGTATCGGTTTTTAAAACAAATAAAAGAAAGTTGTTCTTCACACAGTGCACAGTCAACCTGTGGAACTCTTTGCCTGAGGAGGTTGTGAAGGCTAGGACTATAACAGGATTTAAAAGAGAACTGGATAAATTCATGGAGATTAAGTCCATTAATGGCTATTAGCCAGGATGGGTAAGGAATGGGTGTCCCTAGCCTCTGTTTGTCAGAGGGTGGAGATGGCTGGCAGGAGAGAGATCACTAGATCATTACCTGTTAGGTTCACTCCCTCTGGGGCACCTGGTATTGGCCACTGTCGGTAGACAGGATACTGGGCTGGATGGACCATTGGTCTGACTCAGTATGGCCGTTCTTAGGTTCTTATGTACAATGAATGATCCTACTCCATTTTCTGCTTTAACCTCATACATGGGGCTGGGCTCTCTTCTTTTCGTTTAGTGACTATATGAACATGACGCTCCCAAAATGCTTCAAGTTTTCCTGACCCAACCGTCTCCAACGGATTCCTCACCAATACATGGTTGTCAGGCTGAAGCACCAGTCCTAGTACTTTTCTGTCATAGTATTCCTTCTCTCTACTAACTGATTTCAGAATATATTTTGTACAATCTGGTAAACTTCTTTCATCTGCCTCTTCCAGTGCTCAGCATATACCTGATAGGTGTCACTTTATTGATCTGACCTCAAGTCAAATAATAAGTCAATAGGTAGCTTTGGGTTCTCTCATTCAAAAGGAAAAAGGGTGAGAAACCTGTTGTTTCACTAACTGTGTAGTTATAGGCATGCACCACTTTGAACTCCTTTCAGATCGATTTCTTGTCTTCATCTAGAGTCCTGAACAAAGAGAGTAAAGTTCAGTTAAAATACTCAGCTGGATTTGCTTGAGGATGGTAAGGAGCTGGTTTAGAATTTTGGATAACTTTGTATTCTTGCAGGTTTTTTTAAATAACTAGTTCTCAAATTCCTTTCTGTGGTCATTGTATAGCTTTGGAGGAAATCCAAATTTCATTGCAAAGTCATGAAGATTTTCTCAGCAGCAGCAAAAGCCTTACCAAACTTATTTGTTGTGGAGTATGCTTTGGATAGTTTTGTGAAATTATGCACAATCACCAGGATGTATTCAGACCCTCCTTTACTCGGAGCCAAATGAAGGTAATCAATGAAAATCATATCTAAAAGTGCCGTAGAGATGTCACGTGGCATAGGTGCCCTGCTAAGTATATTCAGCCTTTTTTGTTTCACACATTTACAAACACTTGTGATATAATGTTCTATGTCCTGTTTCATATTAGGCCCCAAAAAACTTTCTCTTGCTGGGTTTACAACTCATTCTGTTCCCAAGTGAGACATTCCTTCATGCTGCTATTTATATGCTAGTTCCCTGCATTGCCTTGGCACCACAAATTGGGTTCTCCATATTGTCTTGCGCCTCAAAATACCTTTGGAATCAATATGAAGGTTTGTCCGCTCAAATAGAAACTGTTGATCTTCATTGGATTCCCCTTTGCTTTCCTTCAGACTCAATTGTGGTTTCTTTTCTTTAGTTCTATAATTCTTCGAATTGCAGAATCACTTGCTTGAGAATATTTGTGCTCATCAGGATGAATTTTTTCCACTGGGTATTCAATATGTTGTATTCATTTGCTTGTACAATAGATAGTTTTGCCATAATTGCTGAAATCTACTCCACATGACCCTCATTTTGGGCTTTCACAGGCTGAACAATTGCCGAAATGCTCTCAGGGTCATATTCTTCTGTACCTCCTTTCATATATGTTTCCATATTTAAAGGTTCCCTGGATAAATAGTTGGCAGCAGTGTTAACTTTCCCAGGATGGTATTGTATGGTGAAGCTGAAATCCGAGAGCTCTGAAACCCATCTATGACTAGAAGCATTTAGTTTAGCCAATATCATCACGTACATTAGTGGGTTATTATCTCTGTAGACTGTACATAAAGGTGCACAGAGGAGGTCATCTCTGAACCTTACTGTTCTAGCCCACTTCAGAGCTAAAAACTTCAATTTCCCAGAATGTAAGTTGGGTGGGAAAACTTTTTGGCCCGAGGGCCACATCTGGATGAGGAAATTGCATGCAGGGCCATGAATGTAGGGGTGGAGGAGGAAGCGGGGGGGGGGTGCAGTCTGCAGGAAGGAGGTCAGCCAGGGTTTGGGGCATAGGAGGGGGCTCAGGGCAGGGGGTTGTGGTGCAGGGAGGAGTGCGGGAGGGGGCTCAGGGCAGGGGGTTGAGGTGCAGGAGGTGTGCAGCAAGGGGTTCAGGGCAGGGGGTCGGGGTGTGGGGTGCAGGAGGTGTGCGGGCTCTGGACCAGTGCCGCTTACCTTGAGCGACTCTAGGGTGGCAGCAGCACACAGCAGGACTAAGACAGGCTCCCTGCCTGCCCGGGCCCTATGCGACTCGCGGAAGTGGCCAGCACCATGTCCCTGCAGTCCCTGAGGGGCGGGGGCAGAGGGCTCTGCAGGGTGCCCTCACCTGCGGATAACTCCCCTGAAGCTCCCATTGGCTGGGGAACGGTGCCTGCAGGCGAGAATAGTGTGTGGAGCCCTCTGACCTCCCCTTGGGGCCACAGGGACATGGTGCCAGCCGCTTCCGGGAGCAGCGCGGGGCCAGGGCAGGCAGTCCTGCCATAGTTTGCCCACCCCTGATGTAAGTGGTAGTTCTTCTCTGCAGATGTTAGAGTTCTGGATCCATAGGAAATGACCTGGAAATTTCCTTGGTGCTGGTACAGGACAGCCCCCAGGCCTTCATTGAGGCATCAGTATGCAAGGTGAATGGTTTCTGAAAATCTGGGTAGACCCTGATTGGGGGATTGGACAGAGCATGAATCACTCGTTCTAAAACTCTTTGATGTAGTTCTGTGCTGGGCAGCTAGCTGTCCTGTTCCCTTGACATTTTTTGTGATTGGAATGGCGATCATACAGTGATTTTGCACCCTAAAAATCATTTATAATTCCTCTGTAATAGCTAAGGAACCCAACCAATTTTTTTACTTCCCTCACCATAAAAGAAGTCCTTTCTTTCAAAGCCTGTATAGCAGCTATGTCATTCTGGTCCATGTTATATATCTCAGCTGACACCATCCTTCCACTATAGCCCACCTCCTTCTTGAACAGATCACATTTATTTGGTTGCAGTTTGATAACTTTTCTGCTGACTTTTGAGAACTTTCCTAACATTTTCTGTATGGTTCCTATATATTTTGCTGTAGACAAGCACATCATCAAAGTAGGGTATGACTATTTCACCACTCAGATCTTCCAGGCAGTCTTCCATGCAGCACTTGTGTGCTACAGAGGCATTATTAGTGAGTCCAAAAGGAAGGCAAACCCATTCCTATAATCCCCAGGTGTAATGAATGCCATTTGGTGTGTACTTCCTTCACTTATAAACTCCATGATAAGGTCTAGCTTGATCAAAGACAGAGAATTATAAGTTTCAACCTAAGTTATCAAGGATCTCTTGAATTCTGGATATAGAATATCTGTCTTGGATTTTTTTTTTAATTCTCTCTAGGCTGTGCATAGTTATAATGTGCCATCTTTTTTTTCTGATCCAAACTGCAGGTGAGGAATATGGTGACTTAGACAGCTTTATTCACTTTCTGACAAGAAGATCTTTTATGTAGCTCTTCACTTCAGTATATGGGAGGCTAATATGAGGGGGAAAGGAGTCCAGGAGAGCTGACTGTATTTTAAAGAAGCCTTATTGAGGGCGCAGGAACAAACCATCCCAATGTGCAGAAAGAATAGCAAATGTGGGAGGCGACCAGCTTGGCTTAACAGAGAAATCTATGGTGAGCTTAAACACAAAAAGGAAGCTTACAAGAAGTGGAAACTTGGATAGATGACTAGGGAGGAGTATAAAAATATTGTTCGAGCATGCATGGGTGTAATCAAGAAGGCCAAAGCACAATACGAGTTGCAACTAGCAGGGGATGTGAAGGTAACAAAAAGGGTTTCTAGAAGTATGTTAGCAACAAGAAGATGGTCAGGGAAAGTGTGGGACCCTTATTGAATGGGGGAGGCAACCTAGTGACGGATGATGTGGAAAAGGCTGAAGTCCTCAATGTTTTTTTCCCCTCGGTCTTCACAGACAAGGTCAACTCCCAGACTGCTGCACTGGGCAGCACAGTATGGGGAGGAGGTGAGCAGTCCCCAGTGGTGAAAGAACAAGTTAAGGACTGTTTAGAAAAGCTGGACATGCACAAGTCCATGGGGCCGGATCTAAAGCATCCAAGGATGCTGAGGGAGTTGGCTGATGTGATTGCAGAGCCATTGGCCATTATCTTTGAAAACTCCTGGTAGTGGTAGTTCTGCAGAAAAGGACCTGGGGATTACAGTGGATTAGAAGCTGGATATGAGACAATAGTGTGCGCTTGTTGCCACAAAGGCTAACTGCATATTGGGTTGCATTAATAGGAGCATGGCCAGCAGATTGAAGAAAATGATTATTCCCCTCTATTTGGCACTGGTGAGTCCACATCTGGAGTATTGCATCGAGTTTTGGGCCACCCACTACAGAAAGGATGTGGACAAATTGGAGAGAGCCCAGCGGAGGGCAACAAAAATGATTATGGGGCTAGGGCACATGACTTACGAAGAGAGGCTGAGGGAACTGGACTTATTTAGTCTGCAGAAGAGAAGAAAGGGGGGATTTGATAGCCACCTTCAACTATCTGAAAGGGTGTTCCAAAGAGGATGGAGCTAGGCTGTTCTCAATGGTGGCAGATGACAGAACAAGGAGAAATGATCTCAAGTTGCAGTGAGGGAAGTCTAGGTTGGATATTAGGAAAAAACTATGTTACTAGGAGGGTGGCGAAGCATTAGAATGGGTTATCTAGGGAGGTGGTGGAATCTCCATCCTTAGAGGTTTTGGTCCTGCTTTGAGCAGGGGGTTGGACTAGATGACCTCCTGAGGTCTTTTCCAACCCTAATCTTCTATGATTGTATACAATGGTCAGAGGATGGCATTTTATGTTTTCTGGACAGGAGTCTTGCTAGCCAGTTTAATATCCATTTTCAAAGTTTCAGTACACTCTACATCTGAATCATTCCTTGCCATTCTTCCTGTAGCATTTTTCTGTCCACTTTCTATTCTTCTTTTGTGTGGTGTCACAAGTTGACAGGAGGGTCCCATCTTCCATTAGGGGTTTGTGATGTATCCTTGTGCTTGGCCAGCATTGGTGGTTTGTTATTGTAATGTTCTTTCCCTTTCAAAGGGGGCCCACTTTCTAGCTCCTGTGGTAATTGTATAGGATGGATAGCACTGTAGTCGTCCCACTATGGTTCTTACCTTGAAGGTGATATCATGTTTAGAGATATTGCTGACATTTACTCCAATCTGATGAGAGTTGTTTCGGAGCTATATTGGTGTTCTATAATATTAAGATGTTCAGGGCCTTGTGCTGTTTAATTTGGAATAAATAGTACCATGGTGTCATCCTACGTGCTGTTGGTTCTTCCTATACGCTTCACTGCAACAGCTTGTCTTCTCAGAATAGTCACATTTCTTGTTCCTTTCTTGACTGTCGAAATATCCTCTGTCCTTTTGCTGTATTAAATTAACTATGCTTTTTGCTTGATTTATTTCTGTATGAAGTGCTGAGGTTAAGAGTTGCATACATTGTGAGAGAGGGGCATTAGCTTTTCCTAGAGTCACCCTAATAATCTCTTCAAAGACACTGAAGCCTATTACAGGTTGTTTCATCTTGCCACAACTCACCAGCATAGGGACACATATCTTAGTAGTATGATGGGCCTTAGGTGGTGGTAAGTGGAATTCTATTTCAACCCAACCTTGTTGCCATTCACTGCTTTTATATCCAGTCTCCCTTCAATGTTTAGCATTTCTTCAGTGGGTCTTATGTTCAGCTCTAGATGGTCCTCTTACCATTTTTTTTATCAGTCATTGTTGCCTGAGCACCTATGTTCCAAAATGCTATTACTTTCCTCTCATTGAAATAACACCACACTGAATGCTTTTTTCTAACTAACTTGGCAACTTTTCTTGCTGTTGAGGAGCACCTACATTAAAGCTTTGATGAGCCACAGTATTGGGTAACATTACTGTTCTCCATGGAGCTTTGCTGACTTTGGCAGATTGTTTTATGTGTTCTCCAGTGTTGCATTTGACAATTTATTGAACAGTGCACAGGGAATTTGACAATTTATTGAACAGGGGAACACTGGCCTTCTACCTGGATCAGACTAAACCGTTCCGTAAATCCTCACAACTCTTCGTTGCCTCAGCCGAGCATACGAAGGGGCAGCCTATTTCCACCCAGTGCCTTTCTCGCTGGATCACCTCGTGCATACGCTTGTGCTATGATCTGGCAGGGGTTCCCCCGCCACTGATCGTCAGGGCGCACTCAACAAAGGCTCAGGCCTCGTCGGCTGCCTATGTAGCCCATGTCCCTATCCAGGACATCTGTAGGGCTGCCACCTGGTCTTCAGTTCACATGTTCACTGCGCACTATGTGATCATCTCCCAAACTAGGGATGACGCTGGGTTCGGCAGAGCAGTACTGCGTCCCGGGGAACTTGTGAACTCCTACCCACCTCCAACAGATATAGCCTGGAATCACCTACTGTGGAATACACATGAGCAAGTACTAGAAGAAGAAAAGACAGTTACCTGTTCCGTAACTGGCGTTCTTCGAGATGTGTTGCTCATGTCTATTCCACATCCTGCCCTCCTTCCCCTCTGTCGGAGTTGTCTGGCAAGAAGGACCCGAGGGTGGGGGGAGCTCATGGCTCCCCTTATAGCGCGATATAGAGGCGCCACTCCAGGGGTCTCAGCGGTGCTCCCACCCTCCCCACCTCCCCATGGGTACTGCTAATGGGAAAACTTCCAGCACCGGTGCATGTGGTGCGCACACACACTTACTGTGGAATAGACACGAGCAACACATCTCAAAGAACACCAGTTATGGAACAGGTAACTGTCTTTTTCCCCACTCCGTTCTTAAAGAGGCAGCTCCTGTTTCTCTTACTATATAATTTATTTCACCATTAACAAAAATATATACAGTAATAAATATTCAAAATTATTATTACCTATAAACAATATAAATCTATTTCTAAAACATCTATTCTAGGAACCTCACACATAGACTCAGCAGTTTCTGAAACACTGTTTCAGAAAAAAGAAAGAGTACTTGTGGCACCTTAGAGACTAACAAATTTATTAGAGCATAAGCTTTCGTGAGCTACAGCTCACTTCATCAGATGCATTTGGTGGAAAAAACAGAGGAGCGATTTATATACACGCACAGAGAACATGAAACAATGGGTTTATCATACGCACTGTAAGGAGAGTGATGACTTAAGATAAGCCATCACCAGCAGCAGGGGGGGGAAAGGAGGAAAACCTTTCATGGTGACAAGCAAGGTAGGCTATTTCCAGCAGTTAACAAGAATATCTGAGGAAGAGTGGGGTGGGGTGAGGGGGAGAAATAACATGGGAAAATAGTTTTACTTTGTGTAATGACTCATCCATTCCCAGTCTCTATTCAAGCCTAAGTTAATTGTATGCAGTTTGCAAATTAATTCCAATTCAGCAGTCTCTTGTTGGAGTCTGTTTTTGAAGATTTTTTTTGAAGGATAGCCACTCTTGGGTCTGTAATCGAGTGACCAGAGAGATTGAAGTGTTCTCCAACTGGTTTTTGAATGTTATAATTCTTGATGTCTGATTTGTGTCCATTCATTCTTTTACGTAGAGACTGTCCAGTTTGACCAATGTACATGGCAGAGGGGCATTGCTGGCACATGATGGCATATATCACATTGGTAGATGCGCAGGTGAACGAGCCTCTGATAGTGTGGCTGATGTGATTAGGCCCTATGATGGTGTCCCCTGAATAGATATGTGGACAGAGTTGGCAACGGGCTTTGTTGCAAGGATAGGTTCCTGGGTTGGTGGTTCTGTTGTGTGGTTTATGGTTGCTGGTGAATATTTGCTTCAGATTGGGGGGCTGTCTGTAAGCAAGGACTGGCCTGTCTCCCAAGATCTGTGAGAGTGATGGGTCGTCCTTCAGGATAGGTTGTAGATCCTTGATGATGCGTTGGAGAGGTTTTAGTTGGGGGCTGAAGGTGATGGCTAGTGGCGTTCTGTTGTTTTCTTTGTTGGGCCTGTCCTGTAGTAGGTGACTTCTGGGTACTCTTCTGGCTCTGTCAATCTGTTTCTTCACTTCAGCAGGTGGGTATTGTAGTTGTAGGAATGCATGATAGAGATCTTGTAGGTGTTTGTCTCTGTCGGAGGGGTTGGAGCAAATGTGGTTATATCGTAGAGCTTGGCTGTAGACAATGGATCGTGTGGTATGATCTGGATGAAAGCTAGAGGCATATAGGTAGGAATAGCGGTCAGTAGGTTTCCGATATAGGGTGGTGTTTATGTGACCATCGCTTATTAGCACCGTAGTGTCCAGGAAGTGGATCTCTTGTGTGGACTGGTCCAGGCTGAGGTTGATGGTGGGATGAAAATTGTTGAAATCATGGTGGAATTCCTCAAGGACTTCTTTTCCATGGGTCCAGATGATGAAGATGTCATCAATGTAGCGCAAGTAGAGTAGGGGCATTAGGGGACGAGAGCTGAGGAAGCGTTGTTCTAAGTCAGCCATAAAAATGTTGGCATACTGTGGGGCCATGCGGGTACCCATCGCAGTGCCGCTGACTTGAAGGTATACATTGTCCCCAAATGTGAAATAGTTATGGGTGAGGACAAAGTCACAAAGTTCAGCCACCAGGTTAGCCGTGACATTATCGACATTACTGTTCCGCCACTAGCCATCACCTTCAGCCCCCAACTAAAACCTCTCCAACGCATCATCAAGGATCTACAACCTATCCTGAAGGACGACCCATCACTCTCACAGATCTTGGGAGACAGGCCAGTCCTTGCTTACAGACAGCCCCCCAATCTGAAGCAAATATTCACCAGCAACCATAAACCACACAACAGAACCACCAACCCAGGAACCTATCCTTGCAACAAAGCCCGTTGCCAACTCTGTCCACATATCTATTCAGGGGACACCATCATAGGGCCTAATCACATCAGCCACACTATCAGAGGCTCGTTCACCTGCGCATCTACCAATGTGATATATGCCATCATGTGCCAGCAATGCCCCTCTGCCATGTACATTGGTCAAACTGGACAGTCTCTATGTAAAAGAATGAATGGACACAAATCAGACATCAAGAATTATAACATTCAAAAACCAGTTGGAGAACACTTCAATCTCTCTGGTCACTCGATTACAGACCTAAGAGTGGCTATCCTTCAAAAAAAAGCTTCAAAAACAGACTCCAACAAGAGACTGCTGAATTGGAATTAATTTGCAAACTGCATACAATTAACTTAGGCTTGAATAGAGACTGGGAATGGATGAGTCATTACACAAAGTAAAACTATTTTCCCATGTTATTTCTCCCCCTCACCCCACCCCACTCTTCCTCAGATATTCTTGTTAACTGCTGGAAATAGCCTACCTTGCTTGTCACCATGAAAGGTTTTCCTCCTTTCCCCCCCCTGCTGCTGGTGATGGCTTATCTTAAGTGATCACTCTCCTTACTGTGTGTATGATAAACCCATTGTTTCATGTTCTCTGTGTGTGTGTATATAAATCTCTCCTCTGTTTTTTCCACCAAATGCATCCGATGAAGTGAGCTGTAGCTCACGAAAGCTTATGCTCTAATAAATTTGTTAGTCTCTAAGGTGCCACAAGTACTCCTTTTCTTTTTGCGAATACAGACTAACACGGCTGCTACTCTGAAACCTCTCCTTACAGTGTGTATAATAAACCCATTGTTTCATGTTCTCTGTGTGTGTATATCAATCTCCCCTCTGTTTTTTCCACCAAATGCATCCGATGAAGTGAGCTGTAGCTCACGAAAGCTTATGCTCTAATAAATTTGTTAGTCTCTAAGGTGCCACAAGTACTCCTTTTCTTTTTGCGAATACAGACTAACACGGCTGCTACTGTGAAAACTGTTTCAGAAGTATTTTGAAATATAGTTTTTACATTTTCTATTTCAGAGTTGTGTGGGCTTCATTAATTTTCATGGACAACTGTAAGGTGATTTGCTTAAACATCACTCCCTAGTATACTGAGCCTCTCTAGCAAATTGATTATGATTTAGTAAAAATGTCAACAGTCACAGTGTGTGTTAATGGTGATGCCTTAAATTTAAAGATCCTGGTGCTGTTCATGTATGGTATAATACAGAAAAAATTGCCTTACTTGAAAATCACTTTTCCAATGAATCAGTATAGAATTATAGAATCATAAATATGGAAGGGACCTCGAGAAGACATCAAGTGGCAGGCCCAAATAAACCTAAACCATCCCAGACAGGTATTCATCCAACCTGTTCTTAAAAACTTCCAATGATGGTAAATTCCACAACCTCCCTTGGAAGCTTATTCCAACGCTTAACTACCCTGAGAATTAGAAAGTTTTTCCTAATATCAAACCAAAATCTTCCTTGCTGCAGAGTAAGCGCATTACTTTTTGTCCTACCTTCAGTGAAGATGGAGGACAATTGATCACCGTTCTCTTTATGACAGCCCATGTAATATTTGATGACTTGTTATCAGATCCCCCCTCAGTCGTCTTTTCTCAAAACTAAACATGCCCAGTGTTTTAAACCTTTCCTTATAGGTCAGGTTTTCTAAAACTTTTATCTTTTTTTTGCTCTCCTCTGGACTATCTCCAGTTTGCCCACATCTTTCCGAAATTGTGGCACCCAGAATTGGACACAGTGCTCCTACTGAGGCCTCACCAGAGTATCTCCTGCTTTTAACAAAATTGGCATCCAAAAAGGAATAAAAGCACCTCTATCTTGTCAGACTGAGTTTGTTTTCATTGTCAAGTGTTTGAGGGCAAAATGCAGCTGATTAGACTTGTAGATTACACCAAACTTCAAGATGGAATATAGGGTAGCAAATCCAGAGGATGACAACATAGAAGAGATCTAGAGAGACTGGACCATTAGGAGCTTTGGGGAATGAGGAGAGACATGGTGTTAATGTGAAGTCCTACACATGTGGAAGGGAAATAAACAGTACAGGCACACAATATAGGGAGATGTAACCAGGCAGCTTTACTCATTGCTTTAATGGAAGTAATTTTCATCCTGTCTCCTTAATATTACTTTTCATGTAAACAAGCACAGTACTTGCCACAGAAATTATGTGAAATTGGTCCATGGAAGACTGTCTGAAGAAGTGGTCCATGATATAAAAATTTGTCATCACTGCTCTGAAGGAATGAGTGTGCATGGTTGGAAGCCAGAAGGTCTTTCATTTAACTGTCTTACTAACTACATCTTAGTTACTTTAAATATTCACTTTTAATGCCTTATTTTAATCTTTCAGAGATGCAAGATGAAAAATCATGGATTTAATATTAGAGTCAAATCATCCACCAGCTATAAAAAGTATATATAATAAATATACGAAGATAGGCCATCATGAAGGATTTATAATGGTATTACAACTTACTTTCACAGCTTCTGTCTCCCTTTTGGAAGTTCACGTCTCTACTGTATTTAAACTTTTTACAAGATTTATTTTTATCTTTGGTTTTTTTTTAATGGAGAAAATCTGATCATTTATTCTTTTTTTCAAAGCCCTTTATCATGCAGCCTCTACCTCCCTGACACTGTTGCATTCCACTTTTCACTCAGCCATCTCCAATCTGCTGACAATATTAGCTTCTACATTAGCTTCTGTTTTACATAAACTAAACTTTGGGCTTATATTACTTTACTTCCTAATATTCCTTTATCAGTCTACATCCAGATTTTTCTCCTTCCATGATATCTTTAGCATGGCTCCATATGAACATTAAATAATCCTCCTCACCAGATGGATAAGTATTATTCCCCATTTTAGAGTGGAAATTGATGCTCAGAGGTTATAGGTTTCCAAGGCAAGTTGTTGGCACAGCTGAAATAATATTTTCCCCAAGTTTTTTATTTGACATATGCAATCCAGGGAAGCCAAGCCACGCCACAGTGTTCTTATCAATGAAGTTCAAGGCACAAAGACTTCCAGGAAGTTGAGTCATATTGCAGTACTCAACAATGTATGTTTGCTAGGAAGATATGGATCCACCTAACAAAGAGAGGGAAGAGCATCTTCGCAGGCAGGCTTGCTAACCTAGTGAGGGAGGACTTTAAACTAGGTTCTCCAGGGGACAGTGACCTAAGCCCAGAAGTAAGTGGGGAAGTGGAATACTGGGAGGAAACACAAGGAGGAGGGCGCAACAAACAAGGCCTCCTGATTCATACTGAGAAAGTAGGGCAATCAGCTAGTTATCTTAGGTGCCTGTACATGAATGCAAGAAGTCTGGGAAACAAGCAGGAAGAATTGGAAGTCCTGGCACAGTCAAGGAACTATGATGTGATTGGAATAACAGAGACTTGGTAGGGGTAATTCACATGACTGTCATGGATGGGTACAAGCTGTTCAGGAAGGACAGGTGGGGGAGAAAAGGCGGAGGAGTTGCACTGTACGTAGGGGAGCAGTATGATTGCTCAGAGTTCCAGTATGAAACTGGAGAAAAGCCTGTTGAGAATCTTCGGGTTAAGCTTAGAGGTGAGTGCAACCAGGGTGATGTCATGGTGGGCGTCTGCTATAGACCACCAGACCAGGAGGATGAGGTAGACAAGGTTTCTTCAGACAACTAACAGAAGTTTACAGATCACAGGCCTTGGTTCTCATGGGGGACTTCAATCAGCCTGACATCTACTGGGAGAGCAATACAACAGTGCACAGACAATCCAGGAAGTTTTTGGTGAGTGTTGGGAACAACTTCCTGGTGCAGGTGCTGGAGGAACCAACTAGGGGCTGTGCTCCTCTTGACCTGATTACTCCTGGGGGTTTCTACAGGTATATTAGCAACAAGAAGGAGGTCAGGGAAAGTGTGGGACCCTTACTGAATGGGGGAGGCAACCTAGTGATGGATGATGTGGAAAAAGCTGAAGTACTCAATGCTTTTTTGCCTTGGTCTTCACAAACAAGGTCAGCTCCCAGACTGCTGCACTGGGTAGCACAGTATGGGGAGGAGGTGAGCAGCCCTTTGTGGAGAAAGAACAAGTTAAGGACTATTTAGAAAAGCTGAACATGCAAATGTCCATGGGGCTGGATTTAATGCATCCGAGGGTGCTCAGGGAGTTGGATGATGTGATTGCAGAGCAATTGACTATTATCTTGAAAACTCCTGGTGACTGGGGGATGTCCTGGACGATTGAAAAGAGGCAAACATAGTGCCAATCTTTAAAAAAGGGAAGGAGGACAATCTGGGGAACTACAAACTAAGGACAATTCATGCCTGACAAACCTGATTGCCTTGTATGATGAGATAGCTGGCTCTGTGGATATGGGGAAAGGGGTGCACGTGTTATGCCTTGACTTTAGTAAAGCTTTTGATACGGTCTCCCACAGTATTCTTGCCAGCAAGTTACAAAAGTATGGATTGGATGAATGGACAATAAGGTGGATAGAAAGCTGGCTAGATCATCGGGCTCAACGGGTAGTGATTAATGGCTCGATGTCTATCAAGCGGAGTGCCCCAGGGATTGTTGGGCTGGTTTTGTTCAACATCTTCTTTAATGATCTGGATGATGGGATGGATTACACCCTCAGCAACTTCGCAGATGACACTAACCTGGGGGGAGAGGTAGATACACTGGAGAGTAGAGATAGGGTCCAGAGAGACCTAGACAAATTGGAGGATTGGGCCAAAAGAAATCTGATGAGACTCAACAGGGACAAGTGCAGAGTCCTGCACTTAGGATGGAAGAATCCCATGCACTGCTACAGGCTGGGGACCGACTGACTAAGTGGTAGTTCTGCAGAAAAGGACCTGGGGATTACAGTGGACAAGAAGCTGGATACAAGTCCACAGTGTGCTCTTGTTGCCAAGAAGGCCAACGGCATATTGGGCTGCATTAGTAGGAGCATTGCCAGCAGATCGAGGCAAGTGATTATTCCCCTCTATTTAGAACTGGTGAGTCCACATCTGGAGTATTGCTTTGAGCAGGGGTTTGGACTAGATGACCTCCTGAAGTCTCTTTCAACCCTAATCTTCTATGATTCTATGTCATGGTTTGTGGCTGCCCACATTGGCATAGTGGACTATCTCTAAAACACTACTGAAATTCCACTGCAACACAAATTCCATGTCCGGTACAAAACCAGTTCAGAAAGCTCCATTGCCTTTGCCATAAATGAAACCTGGGTTGACATTGAGTGGGGCCTGAGACAAGATAACTTGCCACTTTCTCTATGGACCATGAAGCTCACCATGCCTCCTCTACTGTAAATCCCTTAAATGGTAAACTTGTGCACAATGGGCAATGTGTTGGCAGATGACCACATGGTGGATTAAACAAGTCTTTAATGATCAGTAGGTGTGGCATATCACACTATTTCATCACAAGCTTTGCTACGCTTCCTCTCTGAGAACACTGGGTGGAGCAATATTGCAGAGAACCGGTTACCATGGTAGAGGAGTAGATTTAAGTGTGCCTGAAATAATACACCTGGTGGAATTAAGTTGCACATCAATCATGGTTGTGTGAGACTAGCAAAACCATACTATAGTGCAATACTCTGCTGTTGAATAACAGAATACCAATGGTGAAGTGCATAACATTTGGGCATTGGCACCCTATGTCTTTCCGTCCAGTTTTCTGAGCAGGTTGTTACACATTTTGACCTTAGTTGCTGTCTTTGTCAGATGGTCATGATATGTGAGAGTTCTGTCCATCATGACGCCTAGACAGACTGGGTGTGAATCATGCTTTATTCGCTGATCATTGAGAACTGTGTTCAGCTCTCTGCCTGCTTATGCGCGAAGTGGAAGACACTCGACACAGTCTTACTTCCACTTGGTGTCAGGCACCACTGACAACAGCAATCGGCCATACCTGCATTCAGCACACTCTCAAGTATGTCAAAGGAGTGTGTCGTCTGCATAAAATTGCGAGACCCGTGATATGGTAGGTCATTCAAAATCTAAGTTGAATAACATTGGAGACAATACCGATCCTTGCAGGAGGCTGTTCTTATGGTGGCTCCAAGCACTTGTTCTATCACCAATATGCACACGGAAATGGTGATTGCTCAGAAACAGAGCCATTGCACATACTAGCCATCTTGGCATAGTTCTAGAGAATTTCACCAATTTTTTTTCAGTGGATACTTATATAGACAGTGCCCCTTTAAATTACAGGGAATTTTTTCCTGAAGGAAGAAAGCTAATTTTATTTGATAGGTTTTGACCATAAAATAAGCCTCTTGAGGAGATTTACTATCTGTAGGTGATGGTAAACAAGTTCAGAGTGTAGTGGAACCTTTCAGTGTCTTAAAGCAACTTCCCTCTGTGCATGCATGCTTGTGTATTCACAGAATTGCATCTAGAATTTGTCATTTATAGTCATTTTATTTTGCTGAATGTTTATCATCTTCATAACTGCAGAGCTCTAGGGCCTCACCCTGAGTACTTCTGAATTACCTCAATTCCCATTTACTTAAATGGGAATTTTAGGTGCTCAGTATCTCTCAGGTTTGGACCCTTAGAGCAAAGTTTGGGAGATGGGAAATTCCTGTTTTTATCTTCACTGCTAACAATGGCTACACTCACATCTGCAGGGATTAAAAAGTTAATTCTGTCATTTGCAAAGTATCTAAGGGGTTGTCTATACTGCTGTGCTACATGCGCATAGCTGCACTGATGCAGCTCTGCCACTGTAGTGTGTCTGGTGAAGATGCACTATGCCGATGGGAGAGAGCTCTCCTATCAGCATAATTACTCCACCTTAACGAGCTGCGGAAGTTGTGTCGGTGGGCGACCTTCTCCCACTGACATAGCATGGTGTAGACGCCACGTTAAGTCTATGTAAATTACGTCGCTCGGGGGTGCCTTTTTCACACCACTGAGCAATGTAACTTGCATCAATTTAAGTGGTAGTGTAGACGTGCCCTAATTGTTTGAGGAAAATATGTGAGAGACTGGTGTATGTGAAGGACTGTGCTGATTGTGCAGCAATTAACCCTCATTTTGTTGTCTAATGGGCTAGTTTTTGGAACATTTAAATTTTGTTTTGTTTATCTTTATTACCATGTGTTCAATTGTTAATTTTATGTCTATGTTCCTAGAGAGAGACAAAAATTTGAGAGAGTGAAGATCAATCTCTTTGAACTGATCCATTTCAACTTTAACCTATTCCAGAATTGTAAAATCTAATTTAAAGGAAGTTTCATCTAGGGAAATGAACAAAACATTATTCTGTGTTCACATAGATAGCTGGGTTATATCTTGTTCTGGTTTTGCACTGAGGTTCATCTCAGTTCAAATAAGAGATAAAAATGAAATAAACAGAATAAAACAAAAAATCCATAGAAGACAAAAATAGGTATTTTTATGGTCAATTATTGCATTAGCTTTTCTTGTAAGATTTATGTAGTACAACTGTAAAGAGGTAATGAGTTCTAGATGGTAAAGAATAAGAATATTACAAAATCAATAGCAATACAGAACTATGTTAAGCAACAACCATGGAACTCCAGTTCCTTTGCCTGAAAGTGACTAGTCATGCTGTCAGGGTGAGGCACATTTTCATATTGCCAGTCTTACACTGCTATAACTATTTTGGCTTTAGTAGTTACTCCTGATTTACACCAGTGTAACTGGAAAATCCAGTGTCTAAGTCCAGGAGCATCAAAGTCCATTCTGGGTCATTCATCTTAGGCAACAGCTTGGAGCCATTGATTTCAGCCTCTTTGCTTATGATCAAGTACCACAGTTTTTAGGACTGTACAGTAATTGGGAGGATGAAGGGAAAGAATGTAAATCAAGGTAAACAAAAACTGGTTTCTCTTGACTAAAGTGGTATGCCAAAAGAAAATGAACAGTGAATAAGTTAGTAGCTATTAGGTTCTGAATGCTGTAAATGTGGGTTCCAGTTGTGAACTGACCATTTATCAAATATTAATGGGATTAATATTTAAATGAAGTTAGTTTTGCAGAATGTTTGTCACATTTTCATCTTTGCTCAGTGGAATATTAAGGAAAGCTAATAGTATGGTTATGAGATGAGACATTTAATGAGGCCTGAGGTATAAAGCTAAATTAAGGTGCAGAAGTGGAAGACATTTAAGACCAAAATTACAGAAATGAAGTTCAGTATAAATATTGCATTGACTTCAAATTCACAGTAGAATTATTGGAAAAAGACAATTGAGCTCTACCTTTTAAAATATTAATAAAGTAATTTCTACATACGGGTTAACTTTCTAAACCTAATTTGCATGCAAATGTTAAAATCCCAAGTATGAAATATAATCTAACATTATTTAAATGAGCAAATATTAGCAGCATATTTGTGCATGTCACTCAGATTTGACAGTGTAGCTTAATATTTCAGAAACTGTTTTTGACTATAATCATCTTTTCCTTTCTGTTTAGTAGAGAACTATGCTATATTTCAAAATACAACTTGGATAGTCTTGAAACAATATATCTTTTTCATCAGACATAAATGTTTTAAATACTCTAACAATAAAATACTGCTAGCTTTATCTGTTTTTGTAGATAAGAAGAATTATTGCTAACAAAATGTCATTTCCCCATAGCATCAAAATATAGCATTAGCTTTCTAGTGACAAAAGCCAACAAGCCATTACATTTGCATTAGCACACCAAAGTCAATATGTCACAGTGGTAAATTCTTATTGGTTCTGTGTCTGTATTTAAAATGTTAAAAAGAAATAATCAACACAAAGCTGGTCGACAGCATGCACCTACAGGTTGAGACAATATTGTGCTTGCCCATACGTTCGGACTTTCATTTTACTTTTTTATCCTTTTGTAAGATGCAATTGTGTACCTTCAGTTAAGAGTCACATTTTTAACATTCTCATCATTACTGAATATTCAAAACAAGTCAATAAAAGCTTTGTCAAGAATTCCACTAAAACACCAAAGAGATTAAAAGAATAGAAACCTTGGAAATTTAGCAACGTGAAAATGTACTTGTATAAAGACACAGGAAATTAATTTACTATCAGATAAATCAACGATTCATTATCAAGTAACAGAATTATCAAGAATTTTATTTTTATTTTCTTATCAAGACTCTTATAAAAATTCTCATCAATATCTTATCGTTGTGTACATTTTGGCTTAGTTGTGAATATAAGATGACTTTGGCATTGCCAAAAACCTAATTTTTTACATCTTTATAACTTTCAAAAGTTATTAGCTACAAGCTTGTTTCCTATGAGATAATTGTAGAACACATGGACTTCATTAACAACTGTATGAAAGATGGTTACTGAATGCTTACTGAACACATTAACAGGTCTCTCAATTTCATTATAGATTTAGTGAACCAGACAGAAAGCCAGAGTCTAGTGATGACTGCAGCTCTTAGTTTGTTTGTGAGGTTTGAATCTGTAGTTTAGATATTGCAGCATTAAAAGCAAAATTTATTATTTTCCTTATTTTTGACATAACAGAATTTTGTGGGTTTTTAAATTGTTCCTTTCGTAGTCCAGCAATTCATGATTAATTACAAAGTGATAAACTAGATACCAGTAATCCTGTGATTAACAGTCTATTCTAAAGCCCAATTAAGTCTTTAACTTAACTTCGGTTGGCTTTGGATGAAGCCCCTAGAGATGTATACAAAAGTGGCAGCCATTATGGGTATGTTTATGCTGCAGTAAAACACTGGCAGCTGTCCTGAGTCAGCTGACTTGGGCACGCAGGGCTCAGACTGTAGGGTTATAAAATTGCAGGGTAGACGTTTGGGCTCAGGCTGGAGCCCAGGCTCTGGGACCCTGCAGTCCCAACAATTTTATAACCCCGCAGCCTGAAAGCCATGAGCCCAAGTCAGCTGACACCGGTGTTTTACCAGAGAGGCCAGCCACCAGTGTTTTATGGCAGTGTAGAGATACCCTTTGTGTTCTGTTTATGTTTCACAGAGTGCCCAGTTTCTTCCTGTAACAAGGTAGGGCTTCCCCCCAGCTTGCTACGGACTCTCTGCCACATCCACAGTCTCTTCCGTGTAGTTCTATTGTTCAAACTTTGGTCAAATCAACAAAAACACAGTTCCTCAGCCCACCCTGGGCTACAGTTCCAAAGGTTCTCCTCCCCCCACTTTAGCGCTCAGATTCTTTCTGTCTCCTCTCCCAGGGGACTCTGGCCCCTTTGCTGACTAGCTGTCAGCCTGACTCACCCAGGCTCCCTCTCACCAGGTCTCCTCTCTCTAAGCCCAGGTACCCTCTTTTAAAGCTCAGCTGGTGTCAGCTGACCAAGTCACAGGTGCACTGGTCCTGCACCCTCTTACAGGGCTGTCATCACCCTGTGACACTGCCCTTTTCCCCTATTTTCAAAAGGTCTTTCAGCATTCACAAATGAAAATTGTTTTGAAAGTGCTGGTGTTTACCAAGCTGTTCGTCTTTCAATCTGATTGTTCCCGATAGTACTTATAAATCATATCTTAGTGAGTTTCCGTACAAATAAAAAGAGAGACAATTGATTTCTAGGATCAACTTATCTTAGTGCGTTTACTTTCAAAATACAGCCCCTGGAATTGGCTTTGGCTGAATCCTAGTTGGCTTGGAACTACACTTATCTTGAAACAATAAGTGAAAAAAAAAATTTAATTAACTTCTTTAGAATACTTTGGACTATGGCAACCCAGTCATTTTGTCTAAACTGCTATGTACTGTAATCAGATGTTGAAGGGTGTGTGGTATTTGCCATGACCATTGCAATTGTGGAAGCCCCAGCGGCTGCTGTAAAAACAGCCCTCATTTTAAAGTTAGCATGGTATAAAATAGGGATGTAAATACCCCCTTCTCTTCATCATTTTTTGAATAAGACAATATATAAAATATATTCCAAAAGCTGTATCAAATGAGTCTGAAGTAAGGAACCCACACAGGAATAGGGCACAGTAGCAGTTTGAGCATGGCACTTGTCATTAACAAACTTAATTTGGGCTCATTTTCTGCATTATTCTTCCTTTTTCTTTGTACTTACAAAAAAGCACATATGGTAAAAGCCTTAGATGGTTGTACAGAAATTCTGTAAAGTGTGTAAATGAAAGGGAAATCATCCACAATATATTTGACCTGACTTCCTAATTAATAAATCAATCCCAATCACTTTTTTGCCCACATCTTCAAATTGAGCATGCAGGCCTTCAACCTGAGTGGTCACAGTTAATTTGCAACCCAGCAATGTGTGTTAGTAGTTAAATATATTCCTTCCAATGTTCATTACCTTGCATTTGTCAATGCTGAATTTCATGTCATTGTGGTTCATCTAGCTTTGTTCGGTGCCTCTGAAGTTTCTTAGGGTCTTCCCAGTGTGGATTAACCTAATAATTTTGTTTAATCTAGAAATTTTGTCACCTCACTGTCCTTCCCTTTTCCTGACTATTAATGAATATATTAAACAACATTGGTCCTGCCTATATTGTTAACTTTTGCCTTGTGAAAAATTGATAATTTACTCCTTTTTTTTGTTTTTTTTTTGTTTGTTTTTTGCTAGCTTCTAATTCATGCAGGTATTTAAATCTCATCCTCTGACTATGTAGGCAAACATTTTCAAAGCTGGGTGCCTAAAACTAGGCTCCTTAATCCATATTTCAGCACCCAAATATAGATGGTCTGACCCTCAGCACCCACAAATCCTATTGAGACCAGGGGCAGGTGCAGGTTCTAAAAATGTGAATTTAGGAGCCTAACTGAAAACATCCAAGGTTGAAAATTTTAGCCTTAATAGCCGCATGTGAGGAGCTTTTGCCAAAGGTAGATTGGAGAAACATGATTTATCTAGGAAGCCTTCATGTTTATTTATGTTTCATATAGTTTTGTTTTTAATTAGCATCAAGAAAACTGGTTGAAATGATAAAGTAAGATTCACTGGTCTATAATTCCACAGACCACCCAACACTTTCTGTAAAATTGGTACGTTTGCAATTCTGCAAATATTCGATAGAGGATCTGATTTTAATGAGATTACACATTTTTCTTCAGAATTCAGCCACTTCATTCTGTAGTTCCTGTGAAACCCTTGAATGTATATCATATATATAATACATAATGTATATTATATATCACACATAATAACCAATGCTGATGAGTTGTTGCTCTTTTTGTTCCTGGATCATCTCTTCTGACAGCTCAATCTTTAACAGTGCCTCATCTTCACTATCTGATAAGACTAGGTCTGTGGTATGTATCCTCCCCAAATCCTCAGTGATGCTGACTAATGCAAAGGAATAATTTAGCTTCTTTGTAATGCCCTTATTCTCCTTAATTGCTCCCTTTACTGCCTGGTTGCCTAGCTGACTGTCAAATACCTTGCAGACTTCTTGGTTCTGTTATACTTAGTCTTTTTTGTATTTGTTTTTGTCTTTGACTCTTTGTTCCCTCTTTACAAATTTCCAGTTTAAATTTTACCTGCCATGTAGTTTATGCTCCTTTCTATTGGCTTCATTGGTTTAGGATTCCATTTTATGAAGGGATACCTGTTTTGTTTGGATTACCGTATATACTCATTCATAAACCAATTTTTGGGGGGGAAAAAGTGATGCATCAGAGGGCGGTGGTCAGCTTCTCAACGGGTCTATACCAATAGTTGATGATTTTAAGCTCTATTGAATGATTGAATTCAATATCTAATACACTGTCATTGTAGATCAGGGGTCGGCAAACTTTGGCTTCCAGCCTGTCAGGGTAAGCCACTAGCAGGCTGAGACATTTTGTTTACCTGGAATGTCTGCAGGCACCGATCCTCTAAGCTCCCAGTGGCTGCGGTTTGCCGTTCCCAGCCAATGGGAGCTGATGGGCTTCGTGCCTGCAGACACACCAGGTAAACAGAACTTCCCGGCCCACCAGCGGCTTACCCTGTTGGGCCGGGAGCCAAAGTTTGCCAACCCCTGAAATATATGAAAGGGTCATAGAGTTTTTGCCATTTTTACCTATCCATCTTGGGGGGGGGTCAACTTATAAACAAACAGGCTAATGAACAAGTATATACGAGTACCTATCCATTTCATCATACTATATTATTTTTTCTCCTTTGTCTTCTTTCTTTTTTGTTTTGTGTGCACGCTCTAAGACTTTATTTTGCGAAGCTTAAACCCCTATACTAATTCTAAGGATTTTAATTTCCTCATCTTTGACTTTAGGGTCTTTGATTAGCACGTGTGTGTGTGTGTGTGTGTGTGTGTGTGTGTGTGTGTGTGTGTGTGTGTGTGTGTGTGTGTGTGTGAGATAGTGTTTATCTTTTGGTTTTTATCAGATTAACTAACTAGTAATTTTAAAATCATTATCTGATTATGATGTACTTCCTCTACAGTAGTAATTCATATCACAAATGAAAGTGCTTCCTCTACAGAAGCTGAATTTAATTATATTGTGGTTACTCTTAACTTACCCTTTCAGCCATTTTCTTTAAGTTTTTGAAGGACTGGTTATACAGACCAATCTGAATTGCTTGTTAAAATAGGGTTATTTGAACAACATGGGTTTTAATAGGAGCAAAGAACGTAGGGCACCTTTACAAGATGGGGGCTGTGTCCTTGAATCAGTGACTCTGAAAAGGACTTGAATAGTGGTAGATGACCAACTGCACTTGAGCTTCCAGTGTAATGCTAGCTAAGAGAGTGAATATGATCCTTGGATGCATAATCAGAAGAATATTAGTTAACAGTAGGGAGATGGTATTACCTCTGTATACATCATTAATGAGACCATTACAGAAATACTGTCTAGTTCTGGGGGTCCATTTTTAAAAGGATGTTGACAAATAGGAAATACTCCCTTGTCAGTATTACTCCTATGATGACTTGCATAAGGATAAAACATGAATTCATAATATCAAAGTATTAAGTAATAAAACAGGCTATATCATTCAAACATTACAGCCACAGACTATTTGATTCTTAAAGAAATGTTTATAGCTGTTTATAGTTTATTGTATATACAATAGTAGTCTTAGTTTTATGAAATGATGTCATTTGGTTTTTTGTTCTGGAAGAAGCTATGTCATTTGTGATATTACATTATATTTACTATTCTAGGGGAGGTGCACCATAATCAGCTAATGATTTTAAAATGACCAGTTTAGTTAATCTGATAAAAAAAAATTATTTTACTTTACTTTTACTACTTTACTTCACCTGTTGACGAAAACAATCTAGCAATTCAATCTAGCAATTCAAGCTAGAAGTTTTTAAATATTGTATGTTAGATGAATCTGAGTAACAACTAAATAAATCTTCATTACCCATCATTTTCATGTACATTTCCCAGACCTTCGAGCATTTCTAAATGTATGTCCAGATCTTCTGATGGTGGTGGTGTTGCTCTGGGCTGCAACTCTGTCAGTTTCTGGCCACAGCCTAGGCCGACCACTCTGGTGCAAATAACAGCAGAAATAAAGGCTTCTAAGCCATTTTGACCTCGGTACTGATGGTGTAGGGGGTATGACTAAAGGAAAGCCTGCATGCTCCTGTCATAGACTCTGTTCTTTTTTTTAACCTTGGGGCCATTACCATCTGGCATCAGTTAATTTAGCCCTTTAGGTGCTCTATATTTTAATAGGAAATCAACACTGAACACAGTTGTCTGAAGACTGGGAGAAAGCACTGTCACCATTTCCAGGTAACTACCTCACTCCATG
This sequence comes from Dermochelys coriacea, assembly GCF_009764565.3. Taxonomy (NCBI): domain Eukaryota; kingdom Metazoa; phylum Chordata; order Testudines; family Dermochelyidae; genus Dermochelys; species Dermochelys coriacea. The sequence goes on along the minus strand of NC_050070.1, from coordinate 68,987,304 downwards.
TCAGGAGTGTCCAAACAAGTCTCAGATCTTCTCACAGGGATGGGGTTTAAGGTGACACAGCTCCCTGCCTTACATTATGATATACTCAGCAAGCCAGTCTGCCAAAAGGCCAACACCTGGGCTTTGATTTCTCTCCAAGGGCTATGAATGACATAGTGTCCACAGGTTTCAGAGTAGCAGCCGTGTTAGTCTGTATTCGCAAAAAGAAAAGGAGTACCCGTGGCACCTTAGAGACTAACAAATTTGTTAGTCTCTAAGGTGCCATGGGTACTCCTTTTCTTATAGTGTCCACAGTTACAAGTTACCACACAGCCATTTCTAGGTGAGCACTTTTATTCTTAAGATAAAAGTATTACAGAAAGAAAATATAAAAACAGTAAAAGTTTCCGTACACCTTCTAAAAGCTTAACAGAAGTCACCCATCAGTCTTATGGGGACCTTCATAAGCCAAAGACTATCTAACCCTTCTGCAAGAGCTGGGGCCTTCTGTGGACATAAGGTCCTGTACATTTGCTGAATCAGAAGGAAGGCCCCAAATCAGTTTAAATGCAATCTTTTATGTCAAAAGCCCTTTCTTTGTCTGTTGGTTTCTGGAAAACCCAGTTTGAACTAGTATATGCAAGCCTCCCCAGGGATTGGTATCTCTCTGCATCCTGGCCCCTGGAGTATGAGGTCACAACCTGAATGATTCAGCTTAATCATCCTCTGCTGTTTTTAGTTCCTGAAGGAGCTAAAAGCAACTCTCCCTCCCTGGAGTAACATACAACCCCTGGCCCACAATGATCCATAAACCATAGAATCATAGAATATCAGGGTTGGAAGGGACCTCAGAAGGTCATCTAGTCCAACCCCCTGCTCAAAGCAGGACCAATCCCCAACTAAATCATCCCAGCCAGGGCTTTGTCAAGCTGGACCTTAAAAACCTCCAAGGAAGAGATTCCACCACCTCTCTAGGTAACCCATTCCAGTGCTTCACCACCCTCCTAGTGAAAAAGTTTTTCCTAATATCCAACCTAAACCTCCTACACTGCAACTTGAGACTGTTACTCCTTGTTCTGTCATCTGCTACCACTGAGAACAGTCTAGATCCATCCTCTTTGGGAACCCCCTTTCAGGTAGTTGAAAGCAGCTATCAAATCCCTCCTCATTCTTCTCTTCTGTAGACTAAATAATCCCAGTTCCCTCAGCATCTCCCCATAAGTCATGTGCTCCAGCCCCCTAATGATTTTTGTTGCCCTCCGCTGGACGCTTTGCAATTTTTCCACATCTTTCTTGTAGAGTGGGGCCCAAAACTGGACACAGTACTCCAGATGAGGCCTCACCAATGCCAGATAGAGGGGAATGATCACGTTCCTCCATCTGCTGGCAATGCTCCTACTTATACAGCCCAAAATGCCATTAGCCTTCTTGGCAACAAAGGCAGACTGTTGACTCATATCCAGCTTCTTGTCCACTGTAACCCCTAGGTCCTTTTCTGCAGAACTGCTGCATAGCCACTCGGTCCCTAGTCTGTAGCAGTGCATGGGTTTCTTCCGTCCTAAATGCAGGACTCTGCACTTGTCCTTGTTGAACCTCATCAGATTTCTTTTGGCCCAATCCTCTAATTTGTCTAGGGCCCTCTGTATCCTATTCCTACCCTCCAGCGTATCTACCTCTCCTCGCAGTTTAGTGTCATCTACAAACTTGCTGCGCGTGCAATCTACACTATCCTTCAGATCATTAATGAAGATATTGAACAAAACCGGCCCCAGGACCAACCCTTGGGGCACTCCACTTGATACCGGCTGCCAACTAGACATGGAGCTATTGATCAGTACCCGTTGAGCCCGACGATCTAACCAGCTTTCCATCCACTTTATAGTCCATTCATCCAATCCATACTTTTTTAAACTTGCTAGCAAGAATACTGTGGGAGACCATATAAAAAGCTTTGCTAAAGTCAAGACATAACACGTCCACTGCTTTCCCCTCATCTACAGAACCAGTTTTCTCATCATAGAAGGCAATTAGGTTAGTCAGGCGTGACTTGCCCTTGGTGAATCCATGCTGACTGTTCCTGATCACTTTCCTCTCCTCGAAGTGCTTCAAAATTGATTCCTTGAGGACCTGCTCCATGATTTTTCGGGGACTGAAGTGATGCTGACTGGCGTGTAGTTCCCCGGATCCTCCTCCTTCCCTTTTTTAAAGATGGGCACTACATTAGCCTTTTTCCAGTCGTCCGGGACCTCCCCCGATCGCCTTGAGTTTTCAAACTTAATCGCCAATGGCTCTGCAATCACATCAGCCAACTCCTTTAGCACCCTGAGATGCAGTGCATCCGGCCCCATGGACTTGTGCTCGTCCAGCTTTTCTAAATATTCCTGAACTACTTCTTTCTCCACAGAGGTCTGGTCACCTCCTCCCCATACTGTGCTGCCCAGTGCAGTAGTCTGGGACCTGACCTTGTTCGTGAAGCCGGGCAAAAAAAGCATTGAGTACATTAGCTTTTTTCACATCATCCGTCACTAGGTTGCCTTCCCCATTCAGTAAGGGGCCTACACTTTCCCTGACCTCCTTCTTGTTGCTTTCAGTAGAAACCCTTCTTATTACACTTAACATCCCTAGCTAGCTGCAAGTCCAATTGTGATTTGGCCTTCCTGATTTCACTCCTGCATGCCTGAGCAATATTTTTATACTCCTCCTTGGTCATTTGTCCAAGCTTCCACTTCTTGTAAGCTTCTTTTTTGTGTTTAAGATCAGCAAGGATTTCACTGTTAAGCCAAGCTGGTCACCTGCCATATTTACTATTCTTTTTACACATCGGGATGGTTTGTTCCTGCAACCTCAATAAGGATTATTTAAAATACAGCCAGCTCTCCTGGATTCCTTTCCCCCTCATGTTATTCTCCCAGGGGATCCTGCCCATCAGTTCCCTGAGGGGATCAAAGTCTGTTTTTCTGAAGTCCAGGATCCGCATTCTGCTGCTCTCCTTTCTTCCTTATTCAGGTCAGGATCCTGAACTCAACCATCTCATGGTCACTGCCTCCCAGGTTCCCATGTTTAATCTTAATACAACATGCTCCCCCCAAAGATACTGCATGCAATTGCAATATCTGTCACCAGTACCTCTTCACAACCCTCCATGAAGATCTAATTCATTTCACGTTTACAGTATGACCGTTGAAAGCAAAAGTTCCCAAAAGAGAGGTTTTAGATAGACATAATCTCAGCCACGATGTGCTCCAGTGGTTACTGTCCATGATGTCAGGATCTCTGGAAACTTCTCATTGGTGTGATGCATATGTTCCAACATTTTGAGTGGCTAAAGCAGGATGAGTGCTGCCCCCTCCCCGAGGTGGGAGGCCCTCAGGAGTGTGGGACTGGGTGCTGCTTATGGGGAGGAGGGGAGTTGCAGCGTGAGCCCACCCTGCGCTCACCCTGCAGCAGCCTCTGCTGTGACTCCTCACCTACAGGGCTTGCTGGGTTCAGCTCCCCACTCTTGGTGTTGTGAACTGGCTCTTGGTGCATGGGGTCACAACACCACTCAGATTTGTTCGGTCTCCCTGGTGTAGGGGTAGCTGGTCCAAATTAGAGTGAGTAGCACTGGGACGCCATGCTCCAAGTTGCAGGACTGCTCACTGAAATTTGGCCTGCCCACCAAACCCCCTGCTGCAGGGGGTTAGGCCAAACCAGAATGGCGGTAGGACCCTGTGCAGCAGAAGCCAGGTCACAACACTCAAGGTGGGGAGCTGACCCTAGCCTGCACTGCGAGACAGAAGCTGCTTTTAACAGGACAGGAGGTTTTGGAGACCAAAGCAGGACAGTGCTCCAAAACCCAGGACTATTGTGAAGCCTGGTGATGGATGAACTTTGGATATGTTGTGCTCCTCTATAACAGATGTGCTGGGCTTCTTTCTAATGATCTAGATATGAAACTTAGCATTAGCATCAACAGATGAGAAAAATTTCCTGAGAATTACTTAACAATTTAACTGGCTTTCGAATTGCCAATATACTTTTCTGGGAGCAAAATTCAACGGTTCCGATTTCTGTGGTTGGAGTGAATTAATACGCTTCATATTGAAGCATTAATCTCCACTTTCAGAAGGTGTGTAGATTAATATACTTGAAAAAGGTGGTGCTATGCATTTATAACTGTTTTCTTTTCAGTGTAAATTTGTCATATTCACTGTATACTTACCATTTCAGTGAGTATTTTGGTCTTAAACAAATTGGTTCAAATTTTGCTTTAAAACTATGAATGTATTTTCTAGAACAATTTATAATTTAAGGCAGAATAGCTGTGCAATGTGCCATGTTTGATCTAATGTGAGTCTTTTACATGCTTCACGTGCTAAATCCTTGATTGCTTCCAACTAACATTTAAACAGTATTTTGATTCAGTACTTAGTGTTCAGATTGACACAGGCTCAGTACTGTTTGGTATGTATGTGATCAATAAGGAAAATGAACCTCTTCTCAAGGATTATTAATCAGTTTTTTGCCAGGCTGAGATTTCATTTTAAGCTAGATTCCTGTCAGTTTGAGTCCTTCACATCAACATTTTCAGTATTGAGAAGAGTGCAACTTGTTTTCAAGAGCAATAAGTTTTAAGGTCTGAGTGCTATCTGCCCCTTTCAAAATGTTTAGAGAAATGTTAGTGGATCACTTGGAACTTTTAGCAGTTCCTTAGTGTTAACAGAACTGTTATGAAGTTACAAATTTTCTTTTTCGATGAGGGCCTGTACTAGTGTGGTTGTACTGCCATTGCTTCTTGGGCATGTTCTCTTGGATCTGCTTATGCAAGTTAGTGTTGTCCTCAGCAAGTGCGGTGCATGTCAGCAATAATTTTGAAATTTTTACCATCGCCACAAACTTATGACCAAGACTGTTAAGTTCCTGCTGGTTCATGTTCCTAGTAGCAAAGGTAGAAAGAGTAACTCCATCTTCAAGAAAAAGCCCATTGCTCTGTGTGTGTGTGTGTGTGTGTGTGTGTGTGTGTGTAAAATTAAGATCTGAGGTGGCATACACCGTGTAAATGCATCTTTTCTTCAAGAATACAGTGCCCTACATCAGACAAGCTGGCGTAGTCTTTCCACTGTCTGGGAAATGTCATTTCCCAAAGGGGAATTTGGCCTGTGTAGCCTTCACCATAGGTGAGAAGTGAATAGGATCATGAGCTTAAAAAGACCTCAACCTGGAAGAGGCTTTTGTACCTGCTTAGAGCCCTCTGAAGCCTTTGGATTTCTTTGTACAGGATCTGTCATAGAAGTCTTGATCTTTGGATCTTGACTCTAGGTTACTTTACATCTCAGTCCCATTACCTGTCTCTGTCTGAAGGGGGGAAATGGCGAGAGAGAAGGTTCCCTGTGTTCTAGGGAAGGAATGTTTAATTAGAAGCCCTGAAGCAGCCACGTTGGCGTTGGTCCTTGAGATAGCTGACAATCAGATTTCTAAGTAGAAGGGAAGAATTCCTCTGACTGGAGGACTTTCAGACCAGTTTGGGGATTCTAAGAATTTTTCTATCTCTATATCAGTGAAATTTGAAAGAACATTTATTACCCGTGCCCCATTTGAGACTAACAGAAGAAATATGTGCTGAGTCAGCCTCAAAAAGTTAATTAATGGCTGAGTCAAGTCTCTGAATAATCATAAGGCTTATGACATGACACATTTCTTACAAAAAACAGTTGGTCACTGAAGTATATGTGAATATACTTAGTTGGGACCCTCCTTCTAGATGATGTCATGGTATCCTCTCGCACTGAGGATACCTCTCCTGGGCAGGGAACTCCAGTTATTAGGAAGAGACAGGTATTAGTAATGGGCAATTCGATCATTAGATAGATAGATAGATAGTTGGGTTTGCGATGACCAGGAAAACTGCATGGTGCGAAGGTTGCAGATCTTTCGAGAAATCTAGACTTGTGTAGTGCTGGGGAGGAGATGGTGGTTGTGGTACATGTAGGTACCAATGACAAAGGGAAGGTCCTGGAGGCCAAATTTAGGCTGCTAGGTAAGAGATTGAAGTCCAGGACCTCCATGGTATCATTCTCTGAAATGCTTCCTGTTCCACGCACAGGGCCAGTTAGACAGGCAGGGTCTCAATGTGTGGATGAGACAATGGTGTAGAGAGGAGAGGTTTAGATTTATTAGGAACTGGGGGAACTTTTGGGAAAGGGGGAGTTTATACAGGAAGGATGGGCTCCACTTAAAGCAAAATGGAACCAGATTGCTGGCACTTAACATTAAAAAGGTTGTAGAGCAGCTTTTAAACTAAGGGCTGGGGGAATATCGACAAGTGCAGAGGAGTATGTGGTTCAGACAGACACATCCTTTTGAGGAGGATCTATTCATAGAGATTCTCTTATGTCCTAGTAAGCAGGAAAGTATGGAAGATGAAATACAGGTAGGAGCTGATGAGAAACAGTCAAATGAAAAAAAGTCTCATTCAATTACAGCATGTAATGGCAGACAACTAAAAAGTGACAAGTTTTTAAAGTGCTTATATATCAATATTAGAAGTCTAAATAATAAGATGGCTGAACTAGAGTTCCTCGTATTAAATGAGGATATTGATATAATAGGCATCACAGAAACTTGGTGGAATGAGGATAATCTATGGGACACAGTAATACCAGGGTACAAAATATATCGGAAGGACAGAACAGGTCATGCTGGTGGGGGAGTGGCACTATATGTGAAAGAAACCATAGAATCAAATGAAGTGAAAATCTTAAATGAACCAAAGTATACCATGGAATCTCTATGGATAGTAATTCCATGCTCTAATAATAAGAATATAGCAGTAGGAATATATTACCGACCACCTGACCAGGATGGTGATAGTGACTGTGTAATGCTCAGAGAGATTAGAGAGGCTTTTAAAATAAAAAACTCAAAAAAGAGGGAGGGATAATTTCAACTATCCCCATATTGACTGGGTACATGTCACCTCAGGATGGGATGCAGAGAGATAAAGTTTCTTGACACCTTAAATGACTGCTTCTTGGAGCAGCTAGTCCTGGAACCCACAAGAGGAGAGGCAATTCTTGATTTAGTCCTAAATGGAGCACAGGAGCTGCTCCAAGAGGATCTGGTCCAATATAACTGGACCGCTTGGTAACAGTGACCATAATATAATTAAATTTAACATTCCTGTGACGGGGAAAACACCACAGTGGCCCAATACTATAGCATTTAATTTCAGAAAGGGGAAATACACAAACATGAGGAAGTTAGTAAAACAGGAATTAAAAGGTACAGCACCAAAAGTGGAAATCCCAACAAGCTGCATGGAAATTTTTTAAAGACACCATAATAGAAGCTCAACTTAAATGTATAACCCAAATTAAAAAACATAGTAAGAGAACCAAAAAAGAGCCACTGTGGCTAAACAACAAAATAAAAGAAGCAGTGAGTGGCAAAAAGGTATCCTTTAAAAAGTGAAAGTTAAATCCTAGTAAGGAAAATAGAAAGGAGTGTAAACTCTTGTAAATGAAGTGTAAAAATATAATTAGGAAGGCCAAAAAAGAATTTGAAAAACAGCTAGCAAAAGACTTGTAATTTTTTTGGCTATACTTTTTATCAGAAGCAGGAAGCCTGCTAAACAATCAGTGAGGCCACTGGACAATCAAGATGCTAAAGGAGCACACAAGGACGATAAGGCCATTGCAGAGAAACTAAATTAATTCTTTGCATCATTCTTCACAGCTGAGGATGTGAGGGAGATTCCCAAACCTGAGCCATTCTTTTTAGGTGACAAATTTGAGGAACTGTCCCAGCTTGAGGTGTCATTAGAGGAGGTTTTGGAACAAATTGCTAAACTAAACAGTAATAAGTCACCAGGACCAGATGGCATTCACCCAAAAGTTCTGAAGGAACTCAAATGTGAAATTGCAGAATTACTAACTGTAATCTGTAACCTATCATTTAAATCAGCTTCTGTACCAAATGGCTGGAAGATAGCTAATGTAATACCAATTTTAAAAAGGGCTCCAGAAGTGATCCCAGCAATTATAGGCCAGTAAGCCTGACTTCAGTACCAGGCAAACTGGTTGAAACTATAGTAAAGAACAAACTTGTCAGACACATAGATGAACATAATTTGTTGGGGAAGAGTCAACATGGTTTTTGTAAAGGACACAAGAACAAATGGGTATAAACTGTCCACCAGGAAGTTTAGACTAGAAATCAGACGAAGGTTTTTAACCATCAGAGGAGTGAAGTTTTGGAATAGCCTTCCAAGGGAAGCAGTGGGGGCAAAAGATCTATCTGGTTTTAAGATTCTACTTGATAAGTTTATGGAGGAGATGGTATGATGGGATAATGGGATTTTGGTAAGTAATTGATCTTTAAATATTCAGGGTAAATAGGACTAATCCCCTGAGATGGGATATTAGATGGATGGGATCTGAGTTACCCAGGAAAGAATTTTCTGTAGTATCTGGCTGGTGAATCTTATGCTCAGGGTTTAGCTGATTGCCATATTTGGGGTCAGGAAGGAATTTTCCTCCAGGGCAGATTGGAGAGGCCCTGGAGGTTTTTCGCCTTCCTCTGTAGCATGGGGCATGGTTGACTTGAGGGAGGCTTCTCTGCTCCTTGAAGTCTTTAAACCATGATTTAAGGACTTCAATAGCTCAGACATAGGTGAGGTTTTTCATAGGAGTGGGTGGGTGAGATTCTGTGGCCTGCGCTGTGCAGGAGGTCGGACTAGATGATCAGAATGGTCCCTTCTGACCTTAGTATCTATGAATCTATGAAAATCATGACTGGTGTGGAGAAAGTATAAGGAAGTGTTATTTACTCCTTCTCATAACACAAGAACTAGGGGCTACCAAATGAAATTAATAGGCAGCAGGTTTAAAACAAGCAAAGTGGAGTATTTCTTCACACAATGCACAGTCAACCTGTGGAACTCTTTGGTAGAGGATGTTGTGAAGGCTAAGACTATAACAGGGTTAAAAAAAGAACTAGATAAATTCATGGAGGATAGGTCCATCAGTGGCTATTATCAAGGATTGGTAGGGATGGTATCCCTTGCCTCTGTTTGCCAGAAACTGTGAATGAGCGACAGGGGATGGATCACTTGGTGATTACCTGTTCTGTTCATTCCCTCTGGGTTCCCTGACATTGTCCACTGTCGGAAGACAGGATACTGGGTTAGATGGACCTTTGGTCTGACCCGTATGGCTGTTCTTATGTTCTTAATAAACCCATCATTCTCAGTATTCCAATAATCTTGCTCTGCAAATGATTTACCACTTGCAATATACTATAAGTATTGCTACTAGTAGATCTGTAGATGAAGATTTCAGCTTTCTGCATGTCTTGTCAGATGATACAGTATGGTAGGATAGTTAGGAAACGCTGGAGTTCAGTCACGTTAGAAGGACAGAGCAGTAGATGGAATGGCAGAACTTTCTGTTCATTTCAGCAAAGGAAAGGCAGCTGCTGCTCCAACAACTTTTGCTTCTTTCCTCTGCTCGCTGTTTCTCAGTAACTGTGATAACAGCAGTCCATGACTTATGATTTCACAAACAAACTATGGAGAAGTTTGGTACAAATTGGTGTGTATTAAAGAACTCATATTTGATCAAATACTGAATAACTAGAAATACTATTTGGCCATAGCCAAATTAGAATCCAAAGACACAACAATACATAATACAGTTGCATGTATGAAACTCCATCATGTCCTCCAGGAATATATATTTAGCAGTAAAAAATCATCCCTATTTAATGGCGTTCCCTCACCAAAAAAAAAAAATTGATTTGTCATCATCAATACATTGTGAGAATCACTATGGAGAGTAATTCTACTTTGAGTAAGACGATGTGCAGGACTTTCAGTTATTCCAATTTTCTATCAACACATTTTGATAAATTAATCTATCCTGAAAATAATTTTTAATAAATGATTAACGGATTTTTTTTTAAATATGAAGTGAAGTAATGCAGTCTGGAAAGGTTAAAGACCTTACTCTGAATAATGTTATGCTTATATAATTGTCCTATTCCGTTAGATAAGTAAGTCTATGTGATATTAATATCTACCTGTCTTTAGCATAGTAGCTGATAATGACAAAACTATGGTTTGAAAATACAGATTACTAGAGTGAGGAATGAGACAAGTAGCCTCCGTTGAAAGAAAGTAGGTACTTCAGACTTGGGGTCTTTCACAGATTACTCTTGTAAGGGAAAGTGTGGGAGAGAAATGACAGTGAGACGGAGTGACTGGTAGCTATGGAAAGAAAGAGATCGGAGATGGCAGCTGGAAGATCTAAAATGAACTGACTCTAAGAAGGAGGAGAGATCAATATTTTATGGCTTGTGACTTTTTTTGTATATCACCAACACTGTCCTAGGCCCTTTTGCAGAAAGGTGTGCAGATAGTCAACTTGCCCTGGATAGCTCACAATAGTATACATATCAAGCGGAGCAAGGAAAAGCAGTTAAATAGTACAGTGCAGTCATGTCTTATTAATTCCACTGAAATGATAGATCTAGGAGGAAGAGAGTGGAGGCATGTTTATTTGGTTGGGAGGACTAATGAACCATAATGATGGTTAAGGCTGCGTGTCTGTCACGGAAGTAACTGATTCTGACTTTCCGTGACGTCTGCAGCGGCCAGTGCGGCTGGCTCAGGGGCTGCCCAAGCCGGGCAGCCCCATGGCCAGCAGCAGTTGGGGTTTAGGAGGGGGCTCAGGGTGGGTTAGGGGGTTGCAGTGCGGACAGTGCTTATCTGGGGGGCTCCCATTGGCATGTCCCTGCAGCTCCTAGGTGAAGGGGCCAGGAGGCTCCGTGTGCTGCCCGCGGCTGCAGGCACCTCCCCCCACAGCTCACATTGACTGTGGTTCCCGGCCTGTGGGAATTGCGGAGCCAGCACTTGTGACAGGAGTGGCGCATGGAGCCCTCCTGGCCGCCCCTCCCGCTAGGAGCTGCAGGGACATGTCGGTCTGAGCCGGGTAGGGAGCCTGCCAGCCCCTCCCAACCTTCCCCCTCCTGCAAGGGTCCCAGGCTGCACGCTGCTGCCCTCTCCCACCAGTGCCATCAGGGGTCCTGGGCCACCCCCACCTCCCCCAGCACCCGCAGTTCCCCTGGACCCCCCCTCCCCACACACACACACTCCCCTGAGCTCCTGTGGACCCCCAGCTCAAGTTTTAGTTAGGGGTATATAGTAAAAGTCATGGACAGGTCATGGGCTGTGAATTTTTGTTTACTGCCCATGAGCTGTCCATGACTTTTACTAAAAATACCCATGACTAAAACATAGCCTTAATGATGGTTATTAGTTTTATCCCTGATGATATAAGAGAAGATTGCTTCTTTTACATTATAAAGAAATAGAAATGTTAAATACAGACAGGAACTTCTGACTAAATGCCATGGGTCTCTTGCATGTAAATCACATAGAAGAGCATCATATAGTAGTAGGTAACAAGGTAGTTCTCCCCACACACTCAGACCCCCAACCCACTGCCTGACTTTATTTTAAAATACAGTGAACTGGTGAATTCTATCATATCCCTGAATACTTAACATACTATACTTTTCATTCTACCCTGTAAGTTGCATCTTACAGTTCAGTCAAGTAGATACGCTATCTCTTAGGCAACTTATCTGTGCGTATTGTTCCTGGATAGAAAAGCAGCATACAAAGGTAGCAGTCATGGTTTTCTTTAATCTTTACGCAGCACAGTCTTCCACTGGTAGAAAAATGTTTCTAATTGGATCTATCTGAGAAAAAAACAGGGTGACTGATCATGGACTTGTTCACATTGTGTTTAAAGAAAAAAACAACCCATAACAAAACAGAAAAAACAGTACAGCTAACAGAATCATTGGTCTTAAAACAATCTGAAAAATTTGAGGGTGCAAAAAAGATCTATCTATCTATCTATCTATCTATCTATCTATCTATCTAACATTTTAGATTCTTCTTATGCTGTTTCATCTCAGTTTAAGAATTTCCATGTAAAAACACCTTTCTAGGAGAATGTTATCTTTTTTTAGCCAGAAAGACCTGACAAGTAAGTTAATTTATATTTTCTTTCTCAGTTCTTTGTTCTGTGCAATTGTTTGAATACAGTGGGATAGCGAATCAGATGTAAAATGAAATGGTGAATACTCTATTCGTTGCATCTAACTATTGTATTTTGTCATATGTTTTGCCAAATACTTCAGTTAAAAGAATATACTTAACTACAACTACCCCGAAGTAAACAGTCGATAAAGTAGAAAATGCTGAATTTTAACTTAAAAAAAAACCTAATAAAACATAATTAAACTGCTCTTTAATTTGCTTTAGAAATACAAGCCTGGTCGATGTGATGATATTTTGAAATGGAAGCCACCCAGTCTGAATTCTGTTGATTTTCGTCTAAAGATAACAAGAATTGGTGGAGAAGGGTATGTAATCTCTTCCCTTCCTTACCCTTTTTAAATATAATCTAAAATATTCACTTGAATGATCCTTAGCAGCAAAAATTTATCTGGTATTATTTCTTGATCTTTTCTAGATTTACCTCCCCTTCTCCCACACACACAGCCTACTTCACTTTCTGTAGCATTTGTCCATTAGAAGCATAGCCAGTTGTTTCTTTGACTTGTGGTTGGTACTGTACCAAGAAGCTGTACTGCAGATGTATATAATGTAGATCTGGTCAGTCTTATAACTGAATTTCTCTAATTTGTTATAGTGAAAGAAGATGCATTAAATTCAACAGCATCTCTTGTGCTTTTAAAAATTAAATTTGCTGTATGTTAAATTATTATCTATCCACAATTGCACAAATGATATAACAATAAAGATTTATTCAAGACCTTGCTTTAATGTAGCTCTTTGACTTATTAGTTATTCTTTAATATCCACCAAAAACCCATCAAGGAAGGTAAGGTTTCATAGCCCAAGACATTTAAATGTTCTTTAGGTTACGTCACTTCTACATATTTCTCTGTGTGGTGCATCTGCTGCTTGTAAATTGCATGTATACATTAAGTAAGGGCAGTTCCCATGTGTGATTGTACTGGGGTTTAAGTCATTAAGTTACGTTTTCCATGGAAGAGGTTTTGTTTAAAATCAAGTTAATTGATTTTCAGGTTGTTTAATATTTTAATATCTGGGTCTTATTCCTGCTGACAGTTTGATATAGTTACTTTTAGCTTTTCTCTTCATTCCTCTAGTAACTATGAAGAATGTAGTTTTTGAGTTAATTCATATATTGCTCATTATTCCAGGGAACAGAATTGAATAATAGTAATAATAGTACATCTAACTCTTTAAAATACTTGCAGGTCTTGTTAATATATAGAGATTGTGATAGATTGTGAGTGTGTCTCATCCTCAGGACATGGAGAATTAAAAAATACCTGTTTGGATTTCAGCAGAAAATGTGTATTTAATACCCATTAGAAAAACTGTTACTGTAGAGAATATATTAGAATGTTTGTTTTTAAGTTTAGCTTTTGAGAGGCAGATGTTTCCAGTTTAAAAAAAAACAACAACGCATTATCATGTTCACTTTGCTTTCTTAAAAAAGGATATTGATAGTAATCACATTATAACTGCTTAACTGGACAATTTTCCATAATAAAAATTAAGCTATATTAGCCTAACAAGGTATTTAATTGCAGGGTAGTTTTTCGTGATTTCTGCTGAAGCTTTAAAATGTTACAATGATGAGCCATGATGTCCAAACAAAAAAAGTTCTCTCATTTCATTTTAAGTGGAGTTTGCATTTGATAAGATGATACTGATTTCACACAGAAATAATAAGCAAAGAAAAGATGCTGATTATAATTTATTCAATTTGGTAGATTTATGTTGCTATTAGATTAGAAAAGGAAAATGATGTAAACAAGAACAATTTCTAGAAACTTGCCTAGAATCTGTTGGAGGTAGGATACTTGACTACATAAATCATTGGTCTGTTCTCATATGGAAAGTCCTACTTTCGAACACTGAAAACATTTATTATATTCCAGATACATTATATGTTTAGTGCCCAAAATACATAAGTGACTTCTAAATTTGTGTGCAAATGGTTACTTGTATGCAGACTTGGCGGAATTGTAATTGTATTTATTTCTAATTTTGACAGATAATATCAATGTTCTTTTTTTTCCAGTTTTTATCTTTTTAAATTTTCACAATTGCTGACAATAGATGCTGAGATTCAAGAAGGTAAAGCTTTAGAACCATTAAAATACAAATTGTCAACCTTGCATGTCAAAATATATCAAATAAATATCCTTAAATCAAACTCTCTTAAATTCTCAAGCATCATTTATTTACTTTGCCTGTCTATAAATTTCAATTATCATCGGTGGAAATATTTTTGTCGGTTTGCGTGCGTAGGGTTAAATTGATGTTTACCTATATTTAGTGATAAAAATCTAATCCTTCCAAGCCTACTTTATATATCTTTGCGCCCATATTCCCTGCATAAGCAGATGTTGCACAGCCAGTTTAGACAGCCCCTTTTGAAAATTAAGCTCTAAATATCAAATGCAACGGGTAAATGAACAACTTAGATTACAAACCTAGATATTTTTACCTGGGTTGCTTGATTATCAGCATATAGACACTATATATTTTCAGTGTGTGCTGTACTACATCACATGTATTATTATTATATATGTAAAAAGAATCCAGGATTGTCACACTACATGTCACTCTGAAGCATAGAATGTCCATAGAGCCAGTGTGAAGCGAGAAAACAGCTACAAATATGGCTGAGGGCTCTTTTTGTTCAGAATATCATCAGTTCAATCACTTGGATTTGTGTTTTGTTATCATTCAATTTTTAAATTCAGAGCCATATTGACTTTGCAGATTACTCCTGTGCAAAGAATTCTATACTATTGTGATATCAAAGGCAACTCAACCAATCACCATCCTTCCTCTACAGCTAATTTGCATGCAGCAGTTTCGTTGGTTGCATGAAGGAGGAGTGTGAATATAAGGTGGTGTGGGCATAGAAAATGGATTGTTTGATCCAACTGTCAGACCTGTGCAACAGCACAGGCTTTCAGCTATTAGATCATTTGTGTATTATAGTGCCTCAGAATCTCATTTGTGGGCCAGGACCTAATTGTGCTTAGGTGCTGTACAAACACAGAACAAAAAGTCAGTCCCTGCCCAAAAGAGTTTACAATCTGAGTATAGGCAAGTATAAATAAAAGAAGAGACTGACAAACAGATGAACAGGAGAGCACAATGAAACAATATTGGCGAGCATGACAGGCTGTGGTCTCCACATACCAGCAGCCTAACTGTTGTTAAAAGTTAACATTTTAATGAAGTTTTTAACATAACTAAAATCACAGGGGCCTACCAAAAGAAATTTAAAGAAGTACTGAATAAAATATTATTTATTGTAATTTTTAAGAAAATATTTATGCTGAATAGTGATCTATAAAATCATAGCCTCTGACCAGTTAATCACAAATAATGTATAAGTAATATGATGCAATTAATTGGCAGTTGTTAATTTAATTATTCAGTTTATTGCTTGGCAAAACCTTAACAATGTAGTCCCAGGAACTGTGTAAGGTGGGTCATTTATCTGTCTGGCTGGAAGAAAAGGGCTTGTTCCTCTTATAAGGGCTCCATCTGCAATTGATAGCAGAGGGGGAAGTTTATCTGGATGAGGCAGGAAGTGACCAGACCAGGTGTGTATGTGTGGGACGGGAGGCACTGCCATTCCAGGTGAACAGAGGAAGGGGATGGAGAGCACAGTATTTATACTTCGGGCAGGTCCAGAGAAGCCCTCTCACTAAGATCAGGCAGGCAATACCCATCACGGAATCAGAGTAAAATTGAGTTTCTTCATGATCCACTGTGGACATTATGCTAGTCACCAATTTTTCTTGGGGTTTGGGAAGGAATTTTCTCCTCACTGCCAGATTGGCTGAAATGTAATGGGCTTTATCACCTTGCTCACAGTGGGTCAAGGACTCGGGGGGGGCAGGGAAATTAGGTTAAAATTTCGCAACTTAGTAAATAAAAAATGTGGCAGATACCAGTGTGGGTACTCATTACAAAAGGGATATGGTTATCAGATAAAACGGATTTGAAGGGGATGTAAAGGGAAAACATCCCTTAAAGAAACTGGGGAAGCGGGATTCAGGGTTCCTAATGTCTTGTACAGTGGGGAATCAATCTCCCTCCCTTTTCAAGCCCCCTTAACCCTCATAGGGAAAATTGGTGGGGTCCTAGCAGTTGCCTGGCTGGGAACAGATTGGTAAGGGAGAGAGCTGAAGCCAGCCAAACAGGTGGAGACCAGGTAATATTGATGACATGCATTGTACAATTTGTTGCTGAGTATTTCCAGACATTTTAAATGAATAAAGCTGCAGCCTAATTAAACCACATTCATTACCTTGTCTTTCTTTCAGCATGGCTAGTACAGTTGTTTGAAAGGAATAACAGAAATATAAGGATATTTTAGATGCTGCACAGTATCAAAAAGAGTCACATATAAGTTTATGCTTTAAAAAGGAGTTTCAGGACTCTGAGCACTGCTATAATAAAATGGCTATGAACAAGCACCTGTTAGATTGAGTTCTAATATAACTAGAAAATCTGTTTCGTTAAACTGAATGCCTCGCTGCTAGCAATTCTAAAATTATGGCATTGGGCTTCCTTTTGGTTTGTTCCCAAGCTAGGCTTTCTGAAAAAGCAGGCATTGATATAACTGTCAACCTGTTAAGGAAAGTGGTTTTTTCCCTTAGGTCAAAAATACTATATACTGGACGGAGGCTTGACAGCTGAGCAAATCAGAAGTGATTAGAGAGCTACCCTGAAATTCATCCGTTATTTTATAATACAATTAAGCAGTGATGTTTATGGAATCAGAATTTATGTCCCTGTATTGATCTGTCACTGACATATGGTGAGACAAAGCTGCATTTATCTCAAATAAACATTTGAAAATCCTTTTTGCTCTCCATGGAGAGCTGAATAAATGGATTCTGAAATAGTAAGCAAAGGTTACTGCTCACAATTAGCAAGACCTCCATTCTACTTTAACTTTTACTTTAAACATGGGCAAATACCTAGATCCCTACCACCTCAGGATGTGATCTTATCAGCGCTCACAACCTAAGCAGTGTTGGTGCAGGTCAAATTATAAGAATACTCAAGTTAATTTAGGAAGTGGTGTTGGCAGTGCTCAATTTGTGCCAGGGCTTGCCAGGGCTGAGTCCTGGCAGATCTGGGCTTGGTGGTTCATAGCCCCCGCACCTCTGGGCTTGCCATGTCAGTTATGAAAATTTAAAAATTGTTTGAGCCCCAGCACCTCTTTCATTACAAATTAAGAACTGTGTGTTGGTGATTCAACCACTGTCAGTCTTTTCACTGCAGCAGTACTTATCTAGTGCCCTTAGCATGGGATTACGGGACACTGTGCTGTTGGACCCATAGTCTTTTGGATGGAATATGTAACTGAGATCCTAATTACTTGTAATAATCTTGTGATAGTTTTCATACAAAAAAAGGGGGGGGTTGTCTGTGGTGATATCAAATTCCCATATGTATAATTATTTTCTACCTACCTAACATTCCTCCTGTGGTTTCACATGTAGTTTCTATCTCTAAATTGTTCTGAGGTGGTGGTGTACTTTATTAAGTAGCTACTGTGTTCAACTCCAGATATAACTATATTCAGTGATGGATGGTTGGATGATTCTTTTATTCTGTTCAGTCCTTTTCCCATTGAAGTCCGTGGGAATTTTGCCATTGAATTAAAAAGGAGCAGGATCAAGCCCATAATTTGTAAAACATCATCAGGATAAAAGTCTCTATAAAAGGCAAATGTTATTACTACAGCAAGTTGCTGTAAATTACAGGCATTGCTCCATCCCAGTAAAAGGCAGATTTTATAGGTTTTTGTTTTTATGTTACACAGATGTTTGATCCTAAAGTCTCAGTCCAGTTTTAGTTGTATTTAATAATCAACTGAATGAAAAAAAGTTTTGGTGGAAGGCCTGCATCACAAAAGCAAGAAATTCAAACTGGAGATCTCCCCTATTCCATACACTTAAAAGAAGGTTAACTTCACTTGCCACTACTCTGAAATTCCTTCAGATTTCCCCAGGTTGTAGTCTCATAACTGCAGGCTCTTCAGCCTTTGAGTGGTTTCTTGTGTTTTGCCTAAACTATATTGATCCTAATAGCAGTAAAACTTCATGAACATGAACATACATATCTATTTCGTTGCTGAGTGATCTGTTAATCAAAGCACATTAGCAGAAATAAGATATTCAATTGCTGCTCTGCAGCACCCTGGATTTATCACAAATGGAGAAATAATTTAAAAGTCTGAGGTAACTTATCACAAAGAGCCACGTTTTAAGAACATTTCTGGAAAAATGAAATAAATATTGAAGTGTTTGAAGAATCCTCAGGCATCAGTTTGTCAGTGTCCACAAACTGCCAGATACATAGTAGTGGAATACAAGAACTGAATCTCAAAACTGTTCAGTCATTTCTCTGTTAGCTCTCCCTTTGTGCAGTTTGCCTGGTGGCTTTCTGAACAGTGTGTGAAAAACAAATGACAGACAGATGTTTGGTCTGATTGGCTCTGAATGGAAGCATCCTAACAGGTGGGACAATCAGATTTGTCAAACCATTGATACTATTTCAAATCACAGAAGAGCATCAATTTTGTGTGGAACTTTGACATATAGGAAAGATTCAAAGGAATTTTACCCCCTTCTAAGGGAGAAATAAATTTATAAGGTGTAATTTTTCAAAAACATGCTTGGGTATCAGGAAGTCAGGAATAGCTGTGAGTGTGCTGGGAGTGTAAGAGGCAGGTGACAATGTAACCATGTTGGCCACATACATTCAGAAAAATTGAAACAAAGGGTCAAATGTCAGTAATACAGGGTAGGAGACTGGGAGTTGAAATGAAATATGTTTCAGGACACCATACACTTGCTATAATCCAATCCTGGACCTTTTTGCTACCAACAAATATATGAAATCATTCTTTGAGCCATAGAGAGCTAGGTACAGACCCCTTTGGTTGGATGTAATGTTAGATGATGTGATATATTTTTCCTTTACAGCTAGAGTAATCTGGAACATTTAATGGGAAAAAGCTCAAGTAATTTTAATTGTCAGAGAATGGACATGAAGACCATGATTTGTCATTTTATATAAATAGTGATCTCCTTATTTCAGTCATGAGTTGCCCTATAAATCGTACAGACTTGTCTGTGAATACTAGTGCTTCCTTTCCTTCCCAACCTGAGAAATATTAACCAACCAGTGACTGGAAAAATCATAACACAAAAACTGTTAAACTAACACAATACACTGTGCAGGTTTTTTGTGGCCTTTCCTTCCCCTTTACTTTGTTTATGAACTGTAAGTTTAGGCTGTCAGGTCTTCAAGGACAGGGCCTTTCCATTCCTGGCACTGTGTTCTGTTCTGTACAGGTTCTTATACCACACTTATCACTTTAGTTTCCGAGCTGTATACAAATCATAACAATATCAATTCCACAGGATTATAATTTGTATTATATTAGCACCCAAATATCCCACTCAAGATTGGGGTCTCATTGTCCTGGGTCCCCTATGAACATAAAATAAAAGGTAGTCCCTGTCCCAAAGTGCTACAGTACAAACAAGGACAAGATGTAAAAAGTGGGTATAGAATTCAGTGGGGGAGTGACAGTGATAGGAACACACATTTGCATATATTAGCTAAGTGTAAATGTCAAAGTTTTGTTTCCTAATAAATGAAAAAGAAGTGTAAATTGATCCCTAACAAACCATTTGCTTAGACTTATTAAGGCATTTACTACAGGCATCACAGAAGGAAGTAGCTCTTAAGAAGGGTTTTGAACGAGGCCAGGGTGTTCGCTGTGCAAACTGATTCGGAGGATGCATTATGTGTATGAGGGACAGTATGG
Organism: Dermochelys coriacea; assembly: GCF_009764565.3. NCBI lineage: Eukaryota > Metazoa > Chordata > Testudines > Dermochelyidae > Dermochelys > Dermochelys coriacea. The sequence goes on along the minus strand of NC_050070.1, from coordinate 68,967,397 downwards.
AAAAAGGCACAAAGGTTCTTGTGATTGAAATGTGCAATGAAGGCTGCCATCATTGGCATAGTGAAGGAGGAGGGTTACAACACACTCAATGTTTATCTGGATGCCACAAGACTCTGCCTCGTGGTATTGTCACTATATGGTCTGTATTGCTTGTATCTGGGTATTTAGAATCACTCTCTGACACTTTAGTTCAGTTTAAAAAAATCCACTTTTAAATCTGGACAACATTTATACTGAACGTAATGTTGTACTTTCCACAGTTAACATTCAGCATGCTTTTGGAATTTCTAATGTTGGGTTAAAAAAAAAAAAGCTCAGTCTCAGTGTTTTATGCATGCAAGTGGCAGCCTTGGGCAATCTCCATCTGCCAGATAATTATTCTACTTTAGCTACTCATTTCTCCAGATTTTAAAAAACTTTGCCTCATATCATCCTAAAATTATCTGTATGCTTGCAAAGTGGAATTTAAATCTGTTCTTACATGTTCTATGGGCCCTGCTTCCTTCAAACCATGAGGGCTGAGTTCCCTCTTGACCCACCTCTCTTAAGGTGGACTTTCCGCTTGCTGCAGTGTCAGCTACCTAAGAGCTAGTCGTTCTGTTAAGGAAAAGTCTGTGCATTTCCCCTGCTTCTCTCCAGACAAGAGGTCATAAGGAGGGATCCCAAATATCATGTCTCTAAAATTAACCCATTTCTTATGAATTACTCTATCTTGTTAATTTATTAGAGCATAAGCTTTCGTGAGCTACAGCTCACTTCATCGGATGCATTTGGTGGAAAAAACAGAGGAGAGATTTATATACACACACACAGAGAACATGAAACAATGGGTTTATCATACACACTGTAAGGAGAGTGATCACTTAAGATAAGCCATCACCAGCAGCAGGGGGGGGAAGGAGGAAAACCTTTCATGGTGACAAGCAAGGTAGGCTAATTCCAGCAGTTAACAAGAATATCAGAGGAACAGTGGGGGGGTGGGGTGGGAGGGAGAAATACCATGGGAAAATAGTTTTACTTTGTGTAATGACTCATCCATTCCCAGTCTCTATTCAAGCCTAAGTTAATTGTATCCAGTTTGCAAATTAATTCCAATTCAGCAGTCTCTCGTTGGAGTCTGTTTTTGAAGCTTTTTTGTCGAAGGATAGCCACTCTTAGGTCTGTGATCGAGTGACCAGAGAGATTGAAGTGTTCTCCAACTGGTTTTTGAATGTTATAATTCTTGACGTCTGATTTGTGTCCATTCATTCTTTTACGTAGAGACTGTCCAGTTTGGCCAATGTACATGGCAGAGGGGCATTGCTGGCACATGATGGCATATATCACATTGGTAGATGCGCAGGTGAACGAGCCTCTGATAGTGTGGCTGATGTGATTAGGCCCTATGATGGTATCCCCTGAATAGATATGTGGACAGAGTTGGCAACGGGCTTTGTTGCAAGGATAGGTTCCTGGGTTGGTGGTTCTGTTGTGTGGTGTGTGGTTGCTGGTGAGTATTTGCTTCAGATTGGGGGGCTGTCTGTAAGCAAGGACTGGTCTGTCTCCCAAGATCTGTGAGAGTGATGGCTCGTCCTTCAGGATAGGTTATAGATACTTGATGATGCGTTGGAGAGGTTTTAGTTGGGGGCTGAAGGTGATGGCTAGTGGCGTTCTGTTGTTTTCTTTGTTGGGCCTGTCCTGTAGTAGGTGACTTCTGGGTACTCTTCTAGCTCTGTCAATCTGTTTCTTCACTTCAGCAGGTGGGTATTGTAGTTGTAGGAATGCATGATAGAGATCTTGTAGGTGTTTGTCTCTGTCTGAGGGGTTGGAGCAAATGCGGTTATATCGTAGCGCTTGGCTGTAGACAATGGATCAAGTGGTATGATCTGGATGAAAGCTAGAGGCATGTAGGTAGGAATACAGTCCATTGGTGATCTTCCTAAAAACACCATCCTAGCCACTATGGATGTAGAAGCCCTCTACACCAACATTCCACACAAAGATGGACTACAAGCCGTCAGGAACAGTATCCCCGATACTGTCACGGCTAACCTGGTGGCTGAACTTTGTGACTTTGTCCTCACCCATAACTATTTCACATTTGGTGACAATGTATACCTTCAAATCAGCGGCACTGCGATGGGTACCCGCATGGCCCCACAGTATGCCAACATTTTTATAGCTGACTTAGAACAACGCTTCCTCAGCTCTCGTCCCCTAATGCCCCTACTCTACTTGCGCTACATTGATGACATCTTCATCATCTGGACCCATGGAAAAGAAGCTCTTGAGGAATTCCATCATGATTTCAACAATTTCCATCCCACCATCAACCTCAGCCTGGACCAGTCCACACAAGAGATCCACTTCCTGGACACTATGGTGCTAATAAGCGATGGTCACATAAACACCACCCTATATCGGAAACCTACTGACCGCTATTGCTACCTACATGCCTCTAGCTTTCATCCAGATCATACCACTCGATCCATTGTCTACAGCCAAGCGCTACGATATAACCGCATTTGCTCCAACCCCTCAGACAGAGACAAACACCTACAAGATCTCTATCATGCATTCCTACAACTACAATACCCACCTGCTGAAGTGAAGAAACAGATTGACAGAGCCAGAAGAGTACCCAGAAGTCACCTACTACAGGACAGGCCCAACAAAGAAAACAACAGAACGCCACTAGCCATCACCTTCAGCCCCCAACTAAAACCTCTCCAACGCATCATCAAGGATCTACAACCTATCCTGAAGGACGAGCCATCACTCTCACAGATCTTGGGAGACAGACCAGTCCTTGCTTACAGACAGCCCCCCAATCTGAAGCAAATACTCACCAGCAACCACACACCACACAACAGAACCATTAACCCAGGAACCTATCCTTGCAACAAAGCCCGTTGCCAACTCTGTCCACATATCTATTCAGGGGATACCATCATAGGGCCTAATCACATCAGCCACACTATCAGAGGCTCGTTCACCTGCGCATCTACCAATGTGATATATGCCATCATGTGCCAGCAATGCCCCTCTGCCATGTACATTGGCCAAACTGGACAGTCTCTACGTAAAAGAATGAATGGACACAAATCAGACATCAAGAATTATAACATTCAAAAACCAGTTGGAGAACACTTCAATCTCTCTGGTCACTCGATCACAGACCTAAGAGTGGCTATCCTTCAACAAAAAAGCTTCAAAAACAGACTCCAACGAGAGACTGCTGAATTGGAATTAATTTGCAAACTGGATACAATTAACTTAGGCTTGAATAGAGACTGGGAATGGATGAGTCATTACACAAAGTAAAACTATTTTCCCATGGTATTTCTCCCTCCCACCCCACCCCCCACTGTTCCTCTGATATTCTTGTTAACTGCTGGAATTAGCCTACCTTGCTTGTCACCATGAAAGGTTTTCCTCCTTTCCCCCCCTTGCTGCTGGTGATGGCTTATCTTAAGTGATCACTCTCCTTACTGTGTGTATGATAAACCCATTGTTTCATGTTCTCTGTGTGTGTGTATATAAATCTCTCCTCTGTTTTTTCCACCAAATGCATCCGATGAAGTGAGGTGTAGCTCACGAAAGCTTATGCTCTAATAAATTTGTTAGTCTCTAAGGTGCCACAAGTACTCCTTTTCTTTTTGCGAATACAGACTAACACGGCTGCTACTCTGAAATCTATCTTGTTAGATATATTTTGTTCTAAACCCCCTTTTCCAAAAGATATTCCATAGGTTATGTAGCTTGGATTTAAGGTGAAATATTACTCAAGTGTACCACGTTTCAGGAAATTGGAAGTCTTTGCCTTATATTACAGAAACACAGAACTCAAAGTAGAGCTAGTTGAAAATTTTTCCATTGACTTGTTTTTGATGGAAAATTTGTGGTTTTGACCATACACATTTTCACAAGAAGTGTCTGCTTTCTGTGGAAAATTTTGATTTGTTTCCTCCATGATAGTTGTAGTTCAGGTGCCTCATATCTCCATTCTCTTCTATGGACTGGGTTCTCCAACCAGACTGCATCAATCACAGTGCACGATGGTCAGGGACTCCAAAAATTCACCATGGTGGCTCAGCAAGAAGGGAAACTGTGGTGTGCCTTGGGACATGTAGTCAAACCATGAAGCCCAGGAAATGGGAACATGAGGCTCCTGACCTACAAATCCCATGATGTACTATAATGGTATTTCAAAATGGAAAATAAATGCACAATTTTCTGCCAAAAAGTCAATATTTTCCCTGGAAAATGTCAGTGAACAGGTATTTTTTTGGCTTTGTCAAAATTTACTCAGGGAGGACAATACCCTACGTTCTGACAAGGTGTAAATCAAAGTATCATCCAACTTCTATTCAGCTTAAACTGGCCATTAAAATAATGTGTATATTAAACAGCATAAGAACCCACCAGAGGAACCATTTCTTCCTACTGAACAGAAATGCTAGATTTCCTATGAAAAATTCCACTCAGCAGCTATTTAGTCTTCTGTACACATTCTTAATTGTCTAGCCTTTTAAATGAGGAAATGACATTTTGTAGTATTAAACCTATGTTCATTACAAACACATCAAATTTAGTAGCAGCTTCAACATGCCAAGCTGAGATAATTTTGTTTGAAAATTAACTCTCATTAAGGGAATGGTCTGCATTTATTTCTACATTCCATTGATCTCTTTGGGGGTATGAATGTAATAAGGAGCATTTTATCAGTTTCTTGCCTTTGGCTTTATATTTATATATGTGTGTAACCATAAGGTGGAGTGTAACATGATGTGAAATATTTTTTTTAAATCAAGTCTGTATCTGTTTGTTTTCTTTTTTATTAGGTTCATAGACAAATATCGCTGTTAAATAATTTTGTGGTAGGCAGTATATATGAAGCCATCTTGAAGACAATTAAAGCAACACAGGTCATGATAGAATAGGGTAATATGTGAAGATAAAAGTTCAAAATAAAGGTAATCACTAAACAAATATCAGATATCATTGTAGGAGGATGAGGCTCTAGTCAGCAGTGTAGGATAGACTTCCTAGGCAGATATTGAAAGATAGCTATCAGCTGCCTCTGTTCATAATTAAGAGTTCTTGTGAGTCCAGCCGAAAGCAGAGTAATGTAGGCATCAGAAAAGTGAGTGCCTTGGATATGTCTGTCCTCTGCTCATACTTTCTGCTAAACAGCAGAACTTTATATAATCTCAAATCACCTGGTATAAGGAAGCAGGAATATTCAAATTTGGGAACTGCTGAACAGCTAAAATGTTAAGTGTCTGTAAAGAAACATTTGTTTCGAACTTCAAGCTGTTCTAACTCTTTCAACGGACAAAGACTTAACTGCTGCTAGAAGGAGCTAAGACAGGTTTAAATGTCATCTTTGAATATAATGGGAAGGAGCATTGAAGGGAGGAGAAATTGACAAGATTTTATTTGAATTAAAACCTTCCTCATCTTTCTCCCCTTTTTATCTCATTTTCACAATGTTCACAAATGCTACATTTTAAAATATTTAAATTCAATATTTAAATATGTTGATATAAATGTTTAATATGACAGACTGTGATTCTGGTTCTTACCTCCAATTCTTTAGTTTAATTGCTTGGACCCCAGTCTTTCAAAGACTTAGGCCTTGTCTACACTACAAAATTAAATCGACTTAAGTTATGTCAACATACAGCCACTGCTGTAATTAAACTGCTGTTGCGTGTGCACACTACGCTCCTTGTGTCGCCGATGCACATCCACAGTGGCAGTGCTTGCATTGATGCAGAGAGCAATGCACTGTGGGTAGTTATCCCACTGTGCAACTCACTACCATCTAGTGCCAGGAGTTTTGGGAAGGGGTTGCAATGTCTCATGAGTGCAAACGGGTCGCCCGGGGTGGCTGGGAACATGAGTTCAGCATTCCATGATGCAGTTTTCTTTATTCCATCATTCAATGGGCATTCTATTACATTTCATGCCACTTTTCCAAAGCCCCGCTAGTTTGCGCATCTGTCATCTTTGTGAGAAGCGTGGATCCTGCACTGTTCTTCAGTATTTCACTGAGTGATATGTACACAACATGCCCGATCTTGCAGTATTTTCTGAGCTGTGAGTCTGATGATGATGCCTTGCTGTGTGCCCTGGAAAGAAACAATTCAAGATTGCTGTTGGCATTCACGGAGGAGTTGCACAAGGTAGACTGATGGTTCTGGGCCCGAGAAACAAGCACAGACTGGTGGGATGTTATGCAGGTATGGGATGACAAGCAGTGGCTGCAGAACTTTTGGATGCACAAGGCCACATTCATGGAACTGTGCAGTGCTCATCAGAGTCCTTTGGTGCAGCAACACCAAAATGAGAGCTGCACTCACAGTGGAGAAGCAAGTGATTGCTTTGTGGAAGCTTGCAATGCCAGATTGCTATCGATCAGTCGGGAATCAGTTTGGAGTTGGTAAATCAAGTGTGCGGGGTCATTAATCACCTCCTGCTATGAAGGCTTGTGACTCTGGGCAATGTGCAGAACATAGTGGATGAGTTTGCAGTAATGGAGTTCCTGAACTGCAGTGTGGCGATAGCTGGCATACATATCCCTATTTTGGCACCAGACCACCTTGCAACAGAGTACATACACAGAAAAGGCTACTTTTCTATGGTGGTGCAAGTGCTTGTGGATCATGGGGTCATTTCACTGACATCAGCACGGGCTGGTCAGGAAAGGTGTATGAACACTCATCTTTAGGAACACATGCCTGTACAGAAAAATGGAAACAGAGACTTTCTTTTCAGACCAAAGGATTACCATTGGGGGATGTTGAAATGCTAATAGTGATCCAGGGAGACCCTGCCTACCCTTTACTCCTGTGGCTCATGAAGCCGTACACCAGCCATCTCGACAGCATGGAGCACTTCAACAGCAGACTCAGCAGGTGCAGAATGATTGTTGAATGTGCCTCTGACTGTTTGAAGGGCCGCTAGTGCTGTCTACTCAAGAGATTAGACCTAGGTGAAGAAAATATCCCCACGGTCATAGATGCCTGCTGTGCGCTTCATATCTGTGAAGCAAAGGGGGAGAAATTTCCGCAGGGGTGGAGCGTAGAGGTGGATTTGGCTGTCTGCTGATTTCGAACAGTTACATACCAGGACAATAAGAAGGGCTCAATGGGGGGCTGTTCAGCTCAGGGAGGCTTTGAAGGAGCATTTTAACAATGAGCCACAGTAATGTGTATTGCTGTAGTGTACTGTGCCAGCCATTGTTTTTTGGTTTTTTGGTTTTTTTTTTTTTTTGCACCATGCCCTGAACCTTATAATGAATGATATATTCATGCTAATATAACAATGCAAATACAGCTGTTGCTGTTTATCTTTGTATTTTGGCCACAGTCACTGTATGTTGGAAACTAATAAAGATGAATTAAGTTTCCAGAAATATACTTCTATTCCACACCCATGCAAACATACCTATTTAAAGCTGAAATAAACTTCATTCATGCAGGTAAAGGTATCATTAAAGAGGAAGGAACAGGAATTCACTAACACATACACCAACATAGTTGCTCACAGCTGGGTGTATGTGTGACTGGCATTGTGTGTACTCTCCCATGGGGTTGAGTGCCTGCAGTATTGCTGTGGCCCCGGAAGATGCGTGAAATGAGTTGGGGGAATCTATGGAGGTCCCAGAATGCAGTTCTCTATTGGCTAAAGGGAAGACTAACACGGATGTGCTCAGCCTGAAGTTCAGTAAGGGACTGCAGCATGTCTGTTTGTTCCCAAAGCAGCACTATCATCTTTTGCTGCCCGTTTCTCATGTCCTCACTATCCCTCTGGATTTTGTCATTTATCAGGATGCTCCAAGCACTCTGCTTGCAATCCAAAGTGCCAGAGGCTTTCAGGACAGTCTGGCACATGTCTTCCCTTGTCCTCCACTTTCTCTTGCCTATCTGGCTGAGCTGCTCCACCAGTGTGGATGGAGAGACCCTCAAGGGTCTCATTTGCAGCTGCTAAAAAGAAATGGACAGAGGTACTATTGTGAGTGTATTGACTCCCCTTGATCCACACAAGTTACAAGCACAACATTCTCACTTCCCCTTGAAATTTATAGAGCATAGCAATAGTCCCAGCCATGTTGAGTATGGTCTGTGGGGAGGAGGTGAGTCGGTATAATAGGTGGAGAGGTAGCACTCAGGCATCAATACAAGTGGATAGGGCAATTGAACTGAATACTGGCACAGTTTTCCACAAGCAGTGGTGATTTTAGCTGATATCTCACTCATGAGGGTAACCAAGGCTGAAAGTAAACAGCTCCAGCACACTTCTGGATGCACACCGGGTCTGTATGCTGCTAGCCTTTGTGCTGCAATGGTGCCTGCTGACATAATTGCTGACTGGTGTGGGAAAGCATCCTACCATAGGGAAAAAATAAGGCAGTCCTCCCAAGAAACCTTTGGCAGAGGATTGCAGATTACCTCCTGGGAAGTTTCCTATAGATCTATATGGAGGATTCACAGGACATCCCAGTGCATATAAACAAACTGTTCTGTAGGGCCCCCTCTGCCTAACTGTAAGGGGAATGAGAAGCAGATAGCAACTGTATCTCCATTGGTTATTTCCTCTACCTCCCCTACCTCTTCTAACCTGATTTAAAAAGTAGTATATCAAAAGATATGTCCCTGCAATATTCAAGCAAACTGAGTACATACCAGAGGTTGCCCCCCACCCTCTGCATCAGCTTACCACTACTGGGAGTGGCTTGACTGCTCAGGAGTCTAAAACAGGTCCTGGCTCGCCACACCACCTTATCCCTGGTCACCTGTCCCCCATACTCCTCCTCTTCCTCATCCAGCATCTTGTCCTCAGGGTTCACTGCAGTGCGCTGTGACTCCCCCGAAGTATTAACGGGGTGCTTGGTGGTTGGAGTGGGGTCACCGCCAAGCATGGCATGCAGCTCCTTGTAGAAGCAGCACGTCTGCATCTCTGAACCAGAATGACTGTCTGCCTCCCTTGCTTTCTGGTATGCCTGGCACAGTTCCTTGATTTTCATGCAGCACTGCTGCATGTCCCTATCTTAGCCCTTTTCCGCCATGCCCCAAGTAATCTGGCCGTAGATGTTGAAGTTCCCACAGCCGTATCAGAGCTGTACCTGAACAGCCTCCTCTCCCCACAGACCCAGCAGATCCACCACCTCTGGTGTACTCCAGGCAGGAGCACTTTTGCCTCATGGAGCCTGCATGGTCAGCTGCTATGTTAGCTCTCCACACCAAGCAAATATGAGATGGAATTTTAAAAAATTCCTGGGGCTTTAAAATGGGAGAGGCATGTTCCGGTGTATCTGGCCTCCAGACAGCAGAGTTTTTTTTAAAAGGTGACCAGAGTGGTCACAGTGGGGCATTGTAGGACACCACATGGAGTCCACTAAAATCAACATTAGCACACAGTGTCTATACTGACACTGCATCACCCTAAGTATGTCAGACTAAGCGCTATGCCTCTTGCCAAGGTGGATTTATTAGGTCAGCATAGTGGGTGAGTTAAAGTGGTAGGAGGAATGATGTAGTGTAATCACCTATACAATAACTTGGCATAACCTGCCTAAGTTAACCTAACTCTGTAGTGTAGACCAGGCCTTACACGTGCATTTAACTATCTACTGAGAATAGATACAGTGTCGTCTTTGCCCCCAAAATCTTATAAGATGAATATTAATCAAGGAGCAGGGAAGCTACATAGTATAAAGCCTATTTACTACTTTTTGTTTCTTCACTCTTACCTATTTGCATTTTTTATTTGCCTATTTTCTGTCTTAAGAGTTTTAACCTTTGCCAGTCTTTGTTTGTTTTAGTGTGTTCATGTGTACATCCTTCAGTGAACAAAGATGTAACATATATATGCCTCATTCACACCCTTGAGTTGAATTTGAACAGTATCTCATCTATGTGAGCGGTGGCTTTTTGAAAGATTTAGGGTTTCTAGCAACTATTCACAACATGAATCTGAGGTCCAGCATGGATGAACGTAGGACAAGGCTAGAAATGTGAGAAATCATTTACTTTTAGTCTACCAATTGAAATTAATAGGTGTTGATTACTTCTAGAGTCCACAAAACGGGGTTAAGTGAATACCATCACTGCAGCCTTTCTAATCAAAATGTGCCAAGTTGATTTCAGAGGCTCTGTATATTAATTGTTTGCCCACAGAATTGGCCTGTATGTACCTCAAAGGTACCTGTATTTACCTTTATACCAACCCTCAGATAACTGCCTGGAAGCAGGATTTAGCCCATATTATCATAGCCCTCTCCATGTGGGTATTAATTAGACGATGGTAATAGTGACCAGATCTACTTCTGTTACCAGGGAGGAGGCATGTTTCACATGTAAGATCGTTAGGGCCTCAAACAACAGATCTAGTTTGAATGAAAGTCTGCAGTTGTATGGAGTATAAATAAAGTTCTAATTTATAAAGCTTTACAATGTTGATTTTCTCTGTTCTGCTTTCATGTTAATTTCACAAAGCTAGTTATGTTCTAATTTTTATCTGTGCATTTTAATATATTTTATACTTTCCTGCTGTGCATAATTCATATAAACAAGTGAAGCAAACAGTTGTATTTGCATACTGATATGATACTATCTGAACTAATATTAGACACATATTTTACAAAGCTTTTTAGACATTTTAAAAATTTTAGACTTTTAAAAAATAATACATTTTAATCTTGATTTTATTTGCTCTCCCCTCACAGTTTTGCAATATCTGGATATTTCTCAGGCTACTTCATTAGCCTTCAGTTGTATTTTCAAATTTTGGTTCAGTCCATTTGGTTATAGAAGACTATAAGGTACCAATTAAAAACAGCTTGTATTTAATATAATGAGGAGACTGACACTGGTCCTGGCTGCATGCTCCAGAGGCTTGCAAAATACATAATAAAGGCACAGACTAATTTAAATAAAGAAAATGCTTGTCCCTTTTTCCCCTGAAGTCTTGAGGGACATATGGGCTACTCTGAGTTATTGAAGCTGAGTTGCAGCTGATGCTTATGGTCATATTCTTTTGCACTAGTATAAGTTAGCCTTTGTAAATTATAAAAATGCCCTAACGTATCGGTCATGTAACTGTTAAAGCTCATTTTTTCCATACCATTCCTGTTTTGATTCAAACTGGATGAAATCTATATTTGAATACTCAGTAAAAAGTTTTACTGAAATAAATCTAAAAAGTTGCGGAATAACTAATACTCATCTCTCATCAATTTAATCCTGTTCAGACAAGGAATATTTTTGTGAATATGCCGTAAATAACATCTTAAATTTCCAAATGTTTTTCCTATTTTAGTTTGCCTGAGTACCCCTTAGTTTTACAAGTTCATGCATTTCCTTTTTTGTGTTAGCTAATAAATATTTTAACTTTTAAAATATTTTCTTATTACAAATTGGTGCTTTTTAAATGTACATTCATGACAGATCCACAGAAGGGAAGACGCTCATAAATATTTTGTACTCTTGATCTTTATTTTAGCAGTACAGAACATTTCTTTGATATCTTTTAAAGTTAAAAGAATATGTACACTTATAAAACCTCAATTGACCTCCTATGCTGATGTGTCTGAAAAAAAATATAAAACTGGGGGAGAGAGTTAATTTTGTCACAGGGGAAAATTTAGACAGACAGAGCCACGAAAGAGAAGACATTCATAAATATTTTGTATTCCTCATCTCTGTTTTGTTCCAAACATTTCATTATTCAATTTTCTGATAACACTAGACCCACAAATCATATAAGTAGAGATAAATGTACTAAGTCATAAATATATTTAAAGATAAAATAGTTCATGACAATCAGTCATAACTTGAAGAGTACAATTCAGTTTGCTTTGATATCATCAAATGTACTTAAATTGTTTTGGAAGAACTGAAGCCCAGCTTCCCATGGCTGACTGAATTCTCAAATTCTAGAGAATCAGCATGTCACATCAAGAAATAAATGAATCTGCTCTGGATTGCTTGTATTTCTGCTATAGCAATATCATCTATATGATATGCATATAACTAAAATGTTCCAAATTGTGTTTAAACTTGTGGAGATTTAGTGGAGAATCCATCTTTTCCAGTTTAACTGGCAGTATGTTTACCTTAAATCCTCAAGGACATTAGAAACAGTCCTGGATTTTATGATAAGAGAGAATCAGGCTCACTCCTTCGCATGATGAATTATTTGAATTCAGTGACAGGAATCAGATTCTCCTTAAGAAAGGACATCCTAGTTGTCATTTTCCTTGAGATATTGACCCTGTTAGATATAAACACCTAATAAGGACAAGATGCAATGGAAATCTACCAAATTATATTCTTCTGAAATTGTTTTAAGGAATGTGTAAAATTCTATACTTGCATTCTATGCTACATTACTTAAGTTTTGGTTACCAATATAATCATTTGGACTGATTAAGGGGTAGTGACAAATGTAGTTATTGTGATAAATAGGGCAAACTTCCTACCCTATGGGAGACCATATTGTATTAAGTGTATGAATGGTTTATGTTTCATTGTGGGCCAGGGATTGTATATGCTCCAAGTGGGGAAGGTTACCACAGCTCCTCCAGGAAGTGAAAACAGTAGGGGATGATTAAGGCAAATCACTCAGAGAGTGACACTTCCAGAGAGGTACCACCTCCATGGGAAGCTTGCATATTCTGGTTCATTCTGGATTTTCCAGAGATCAACAGACAAAGAAAGGACTTTTGGATAATAGCTGAGCTTCAGCTCACTCAAGCCCTTTGTTCTGGATCCTGATCTAAAGATTGATATGAACTTGTAGCCACTGGAAAAACCCAGTTGTGGGGTCTGAAGGACTAATACCTGTCAAAGCCCTATATTGAAGTTTGGGGTGACTTCTGGTAAGCTGCTTAGCATATGTGGGTCTTTTATTGTTTTTATATGCTTTCATGATCTCATAGACTCCAAGGCCAGAAGGAACCATTGTGATCATCTAGTCTGATCATCTGTATAACACAAGACATAGGACTTCCCCAAAATAATTCCTAGAGCAGGGGCGGCTAACCTGTGGCTCCGGAAGTTAATATGCTGCTCCTTGTATAGGCACCGACTCTGGGGCTGGAGCTACAGGCGCCAACTTTTTAATGCGCCGGGTTGAGGGGGGAGCTCACTGCTCAACTCCTGGCTCTGTCGCAAGCCCTGCCCCCATTCCACTTCTTCCCACTCCCTCCCCTGAGCCTGCTGTGCCCTCTCTCCTCCCCCCCCCACAAACCTCCTGCACACTACAAAACAGCTGATCAGGAGGTGTGGGAAGGGAAGGGGAGGTGCTGATTGGCAAGGCTGCCAGTGGGTGGGAGGAGCTGTTGAGCGGCTGCGGAACTATTACTGTGGCTCTTTGGCAATGTACGTTGGTAAATTCTGACTCCTTATCAGGCTCTGGATGGCCACCCCGACCTAGAGTGTACCTTTTAGAAAAACATCTAATCTTGCTTTTAAAATTGTCAGTGATAGAAACTCCAGCAGGACTTTTGTTAAGTTGTTTGAATGGTTAATTACCCTTACTGTCAAAAATGTATGCCTTATTTCCTTTCTGAATTTGTCTATCTTCAATTTCTGGCCATTGGATCGTGTTATACCTTTCTGTGCTAGATTGAAGAGCCCATTATTAAATATTTGTTCACCATTCAGATACTTACAGACTGTAATCAAGTCACCCCTTAACCTTCTCTTAGTTAAACTAAGTAGATTGATCTCTTTGAGTTTATAACTATAAGGCATATTTTCTAAATCATTCTTGTGGCTCTTCTCTGAACTTCTCCAATTTATCAACATTCTTCTTGAATTGTGGGCACTGGAATTGGATGTAGCATTCCAGCTGCATTTGTACCAGTGCCAAATACAGGGTTAAATAACTTCTCTACTCCTCTTTGAGATTTCCTTGTGTACGCATCCCAGGATCACGTTAGCTCTTTTGTTCACAAAAACAAATCAGCTGGTCAGTTGGTTATCCACGATGACTCCCAAATCTTTTTCAGAGTTACAGCTTCCCAGGATAGAGTTCCCCCATCCTGTAAGTATGGCCTACACTCTTTGTTCTTAGATGTATACATTTACGCATATTAAAACACATATTGTTTGCTTGCATCCAACTTACCAAACGATCCAGATTGCTCTGAATCAGTGATCTGTCCTCTTCGTTATTTACCAATTCTCCATTTTTTGTGTCATTTGCAAACTTTATCCGGGATGACCTTATATTTTCTTTCAGGCAATGAATAAAATTGTTAAATAGCATACGGCCAAGAACTGATGCCTACAGGACCACATTAGAAACGCACCCACTTGACAATGATTCTTGGATTACAGTTACATTTTGAGACCTATCAGTCAGTTTTTAATTCATATAATGTGTGCTGGGCTAATTTTATATCTTTCTAGTTTTTTTAATCAAAATGTCATCTGATAATAAGTCAATTGCCTGACAGAATTTTAAGTATATTATGTCAACACTATTACCCTTTATCAACCAAAATTGTAACCTTATCAGAAAAAAGATATCAAGTTAGTTTGACAGGATCTATTTTCCATAAACCCATGTTGATTTGCATTAATTAGATTACTCTCCTTTAGTTCTTGATTAATTGAGTCCCATATCAGCTATTCCATTATCTTGCCTGGCATTGGTGTACGGCTGACAGGCCTATAATTATCCAGGTCATCCCGTTTACCCTTTTTAAAAATTAGCACCACATTAGCTTTCTTCCAGTCTTCTAGAACTTCCTCAATGCTCCAGGACTTATTGAAAATCAACGTTAATAGTCCAGCGTTCTCTATAATGCTTTTACCTTAACAATAAATGTGTTTGCTTAGAAGGAGCAGTGTGGTAACTTGTAACTGCTGGCAACACCTACCCCTCAGAGAGAAAGAAAAGCAAAAGGGACTGGCTTTTTAGGCAGACTGTCTTGCTGGGGATATCACAGTGTAGATGAGGAAGCTGTGCAGCCTTAAAAACGCTGGTCAGAAGGGAGTGAGATGTGGGTTTCTGCTCAGAAAAAGCAATGGCTGGGAGCCAGAAACCTTAAGTGGATTCCCTCGAGGGACCACAGAGTGGGAAATACAAGTGCAGTTACTCTGAAACTGTGACAATAGTATGATGCCCTAATTTTAACATGCATTTTTAACATTGTACTTTAAAGTTTCTTTTGTGGTGTTGAAAATTGAAAAATATCTTAATTAATTTTTAAATGTTTATCTTTCTTTCCTCAGAGTATACCTAATATACTAACTACCTTCACTGTAGAAACAAAGCATTCTGTTTTATACAAGAATTTCCGCTTGTGGTGATTAATTAAAAAAATTGTGTAGTGCATTATTTCAGTTTTGTAAAATTGTCAGCATTTTCAAGAACTGGGATCTTGCCAGGCAGTATGTGCAAGATTTAGCTATCAATTACTTTTTTTTAAAGATGTTATATTAAGGATTTAGGATTAAGGCTGCGTATCTGTTGCAAAGGTCACAGATTTCATGACTTTCTGAGACCTCCATGCATTCTGCAATGATCAGTGTGGCTGATGCCAGGGCAGGGGGCACTGCAGTCATCCGCACTGGCCACTGCTAGAGCAGCCCCTCAGCCAGCCGCACCAGCCACTGCTCAGTGGCCTCCGAGCAGTGGTCTGGGTGTGGCTGGAGCAACGGCCCTGGGGACAGCTGCACCCAGCCTCTGCTTCGTGGCCCCAGCTCTCCCAGGGACTGCCTGAGCAACAGCCGGTGGGGCTGGCCCCAGGGGCTCCCAGAGCAGCAGCCCCCTGGGGGCCCCTCAAAGTCACCCCAGTTAAGATTTAGTCACAGGTATTTGTAATAAAGGTCATGGACAGGTTACAGACTGTGAATTTTTGCTTGTGACCTGTCCGTGACTTTAACTAAAAATACACGTGACTAAATCGGAGTCTTACTTAGGATCGCTCTTTTTTTGGTGGTGGGGGGATGTCACATAATTTAGGCTTTGATTCTTCTTCAAGTAAATGCAGCTGTGTATTCTACTTGGGTGTGTATGTTCCCAGTGCACTGGAGCCAGATAATTTTGCCTAGCAGCACCTGTAGAGGGGTGGTGCTCACGGCTTGTGGCCATAGCCCCTCCCCTGACTAAATGAGGCTTTGTCGCCCTTACCCCCCCTCAGTTCCTTCTTACCATCCATGCCTGGAGTCAGAGCTCTGTGTGGTTCTTAACTTCACAATATCTCACAATTTTTAGTCTTTTTCTTTCTGCATATAGTTAGTAGTACCCTTAGTGTTAGTTAGATTTAGTGTTAGTTGCATTTCTTAAGTATTCCCCTGTGGTTCCCTCACCAGGCTTTAAACGTTGTTTGTTGTGTGGGGGAACAAGGCCCACATCAAGGAGCGGTGTGTGATTTGTAGGTCGTTCTTGAAACAGACTCAGGGATCTTCACTTAAAGCAGCACCTGCTTGAACAGCCATGTGACCTGCTTTGGCACTGAGGCCCTCATCAGATCGGAGGTCGCCCTCGGGTTCTGAGAGTGCTGCTGCTTCATGCCCTGGATCTGGTGCCTCTCAGAAGGGATGGAGGAGCCTGTCAAGTGTGCAGATGAAAAGATTTCAAAAGACTAATTGAGACCACTCCAGGTCTCGTGGGGACTCTTTTGCCTCCTCTACAAAGAGTGTGGACCAGCCGGGTGCAAGTACTAGTACATTGAATGGCATGGGTGCCCGTAACTCCTCCCCAGGACTGCATGGGGAGGTTAGAGACCCCAATAATGTCAACTCTGGTTCCAGCCCTGTTGCATCCATTGAGTCCGGTATGAATGAGGGCAATCCCAGCTCTGGTTGTTTCCATGCCGGTAGCATACCAGGCGGCTACACACCTCTTCTGCCTTTCTGTCCTGACCTCTCCCTTGGTACAGAACATTGCCAGTTCTACATTGTTTATGGCCCCATTGGCTGGATGAGCTGTTTAGGGTCTGTCAGCACCATACCCAGATGTTCCCCTTCCACAATCTGTGGAAGCAGGTCTGGTACTGGCTCAGTGCAAGGGATTCCTCGGCACTGGGAAACTCTTTGGCACTGTTGCATTCGGCACTGCCAATGTTACTGTGGCAGCTCTTACCATCCTCCACTTCGGCACTGTCAGCTGATTCAGTACCACCACTGATTTCGGGGTTGACACCACTCCCAGAACCAGCAACAGCGGAAGTATGTTCAGTGCCAGCAGTATGGTTTCCACCATTGGTGCCAGTCTGTCCTTCATTTTCGGCAACAGATAAATCAGACCGATTACTCACCCCTCAGTACTGGCTCCACCTTTACTCCGAGAAACCTGAGGATCCTCAGTGTCAAGGTCAGTGATTTCCATCTCCTGCTCTCCTCGCTCGACCCACATTGGGGACCATTTGTGAAGTACCATCTACATCAGGATTGGCATTTGTCTTGCAGTTGAGATGGGAGCCCCTGGCTAAGGGCTTACTGACCACCAATGCCCTATCCATATGCTCAGTGGCCTCTTTAAAAGCCATTGGGCTCTCCTGGGTCATGGAAGTTGCACTTCTCAGCTCACTGGCAGATTGGTCATGGAGACCCCAGATCAACCTGAGATTCGGGTATCAGTGAGCCTTCCCCGTGCAGTCTCTACATAAAAGGATAAATGGACACAAATCGACATCAGGAATGGTAACATGCAAAAGCCAGTAGGAGAACACTTTAATCTCCCTGGACATTCAATAACAGATTTAAAAGTAGCCATTCTTCAACAAAAAAACTTCAAAAACAG
This sequence comes from Dermochelys coriacea, assembly GCF_009764565.3. Taxonomy (NCBI): domain Eukaryota; kingdom Metazoa; phylum Chordata; order Testudines; family Dermochelyidae; genus Dermochelys; species Dermochelys coriacea. The sequence goes on along the minus strand of NC_050070.1, from coordinate 68,949,649 downwards.
ACTTCAAAGAAAAACTGCTGAGCTACAATTCATTTCCAAACTTAACACCATCAATTTGGGCTTGAATAGGGACAGGGAGTGACTGGCTCATTACAAAAGCAATTTTTCCTCTTTTGGTATTGACACCTCCTCCTCAATTATTGGGAATGGACCACGTCCACTCTGACCTAATTGGCCTTCAACATTGTTTCTCCACTTGTAAGGTAACTCCCTTCTCTTCATGTGCCAATATATATTTATGCCCGTTTCTGTAATTTTCACTCCATGCATCTGAAGAAGTCGTTTTTTTAGCCACGGAAGCTTATGCCCAAATAAATCTGTTAGTCTTTAAGGTGCCCCCCAGATAACTTGTTGTTTTTGAGTTTTTGATAGTGTTTTTTAGTAGCATTAGAGATTATCAATTCACATAGTTACTTCTTTAAAAGCATCTCTGTAATAAGAATTATTCTGTTGCAGATCTTTTTAACAAAGCACTGCATTTTCCTAGAGAACACTAGAACAATAGTCTCAAATCCTTGTGATTTTCAGTACTAGCATTATCAAGAAGTATGAAATGCTGTTAGAAACTGACATTCAAATAGACAGGTGACAAAGAAGTATTTTGTAGGTTAGAGCATCACATCTTACAGGAAATCCATACAGATGACCCAGATGGTGAATTAGTTATCCATTAATGTGATCTCCTACAGTATTCTCTTTCTTTAAGAAGGGGAGAATCTCTTTTGTAGCCATAATAGACTTTGCTCAAGCACAATACCAGTAGTAATATCTATGACTTCTTTATTTAAGGTGACAGTGTTCTCTGTTTCAGAGTAGCAGCCGTGTTAGTCTGTATTCGCAAAAAGAAAAGGAGTACTTGTGGCACCTTAGAGACTAACAAATTTCTGTACGTTCACAAATAGTAGAAATGCCACATACACCCTAGTTATGGAGAAGTTTATACTTAAATTTATGCATAATAATCACAACACTAGAACTCTCATTGTCCTTAATTTGGATTTCAGTAAAATAGAGTGGATAAGGGTCAAATGACATGGCATATCTGGGTATTTCAGATGAATTTCAGTGTTTAGAATGGATATGATGTCAGGACATGCAGATGTTTTCCTCCATTTAGGGCAGTGGCTCTCAACCTTTCCAGATGACTGTACCCCTTTCAGGAGTCTGATTTGTCTTGTGTACCCCAAAGTTTTACTTCACTTAAAAACTACTTGCTTATAAAATCAGACATAAAAATACAAAGTATCACAGTACACTAATACTGAAAAATTGCTTACTTTCTCATTTTTACCACATAATTATAAAATATATCAGTTTGAATATAAATATGGTACTTACATTTCAGTATAAGTATAAGTACATAGAGCAGTATAAAACAAATAATTGTATGAAATTTTAGTTTTTATTGACTTTGCTAGTGCTTTTTATGTAGCCTTATGTAGAACCAGGCAAATATCTTGATGAGTTGATGTACCCCCTGAAAGACCTCCTCGTACCCTAGTTGAGAACCACTGAAATAGGCTACTTAACTGAACTGGTACAATTTCTTTCTTTCTTTTTTTAAGTAACAGGAATATTAAAAAAGATGTTAATGATCATTTTTCCTGTTACTACTACAGTGTTTAAAGTTCTTTCTCGTATTTCATTAATTAGTTCTCTGTCTTTGTAACATTCAGTTATAGATTGTACTATAGAAGATGTTTGGAGAAGTCATCTGAACAGCCTATCCTCTTGAGAGTTAAAATTAAGGCCAGTCCTGCAGTTGACTGCCTGTAGGTATAGCTTATGCCTGCTTGTCTTAGGGCAGTGGTTCTCAACTGTGGTCCACCGCTTGTTCAGGGAAAGCCCCTGGTACGCCGGGCCGGTTTGTTTACCTGCCACATCCGCAGGTTGGGCCGATTGAGGCTCCCACTGGCTGCGGTTCGCCGCTCCAGGTCAATGGGGGCTGCAGGAAGCGGCTCAGGCCGAGGGATGTACTGGCTGCCCTTCCCGCAGCCCCCATTGGCCTGGAGCGGCAAACAACGGCCAGTGGGAGGCGCGATCAGCCGAACCTGCAGATGCGGCAGGTAAACCAACCGGCCCGGCCCGCTAGGGGCTTTCCCTGAACAAGCGGCGGACCACAGTTGAGAACCACTGTCTTTAGGGGACTGTGAGGCAAACTTGCAGCCAGACCAGCCAGGGCTGCTCACTCAGCTGCCATGACTCACTGCTCTAACATAGCCTGCAGTGACTCAAAACTCGGGCCTGCTGCAGCAACTTAGCTGTGCTGACTCATCCCATAAGCAGATTCTGCAGTGACACAGCTATCAGGCATGCTGTAGCCAGGGCTGGCTCTACCTTTTTTTGCTGCCCCAAGTGGTGAAGGAAAATGTCGCCGAAGAGGGAACTGGAGGAGGAGCTGCTGCAGGCGTGCCGCCGAGCAGAAAATGGGAGGAGGAGCTGCCGCATTCGTGCCACTGAAGAGGGAAGCAGAGGAATTGCCATCAGCATGCCACCGAAAGCCGCCGCAGTGCCAGCCTTTCCCGTTTGCCGCCCCAGGCACCTGTTTGCTAGGTTGGTGCCTAGAGCTGGCCCTGGCTGTAGCAGCCTGTCCCTGGTCAGGGTCTGCATCAGATGACCCCAAGGCACAAGTGTTGCAACTGTGGTGGAGTCAGTGAAAGTTAATCTTTGCACCAGTGCTATTCAGCCAGGAACCCTTCTGCTGCCTTGCAGTGTTAGACTCTATATGCTTCCAGATGGTCCTTGGTGTGGTTCCTGCTCCTTCCTGGCCTCTCCTAGGCCTTGTTCTAGCTTGCTTCAGCTTTGTCTGTGCCCTGTTCTGACCCACTCCAGCCCTGTACCTGCCTCCAGACCCTAGGACTGACTCCAACCTCTTCCTTCTGGGCTCTGGGACTAGGGAAACTAATTCCTTTTCCTATCCTTCCTTTATCTCTCAAATGTCAAATATAATTAAATTTTATCTTCATCTAATCTACATCAGTTTAATTTAGCTTGAGTGATTTATGCTTTAATAAAATGACAATTTACTGTCTGATAAATTTTCTTAGCCATAGTAACAAAAGAGAGCAATGAAAGTAGCTTTCAGCTTCAAAGAAAGGAGTAGCTTATTTAATTTTCAAATAGATAAGGTACTCCTCTGTCTGAACAATTAAAATTTGATTTTGCTTTATTAATATAGATTGGTGCCATCTGATAGACTTGTTATTAATCCAAGTAAATAGGTTTATACCCATAATGTGGATCTAGTGATAATTCTTTGTCTTTATCGAACAATACTGCACTTTATTTCTATCACACACAGAATTCTCTATAAATGCTGAGTGCAAAAACTTAAAGCAATATGAGGAGATAAACTTCAAACACGCTAGTCAGAAAAATTAAATTCATGGCAATCTCACACACACAGAGAGAGAGAGAGAGAGAGATTAAATTGTATGGTTCCAAAATCAAGTACTCAAAAGTTAGGAAATGAAATTCCATTATGGAACCATATGGTGCCCCATGTGTCTCATCAGTGTGTTAAAACCTTTAAATTCATAGCGTAGACCTCTGCAGTTGAGCCAATAGAGGAACTGGTAGCAGTAGTAGACTATATCGCTTCTCTCCTTTCCTCCCTTCCCCCAAATTTATACGTATCCAAGTTTTCAGGATTGGGGCCAAAGAGTCTCAAAAGTTCAATTTTGCAGTCAAGTTGATCACTGTTTATTTTCTGAAAGTTGCTACATTCAGAGTGCCTGGTTTAAGTGCATGGAACTCAGCTGAAGTAATTGGAATGTACACCCTTTTAAACCAGGGCTGAATTAGGCCTCTGATGTTTAAAATAAAGAGTGTGAGGGGTTTTGTTCTGTAATGTCTTAATTAATTGGAGTGAACTGTATACTTAAAAAAGCTGATTATGCAAATCATTAATAGTACTTTCAAGGGGGATTTATAATTGGAAAATCAAAACATATTGAACAATCTTATTGACTAATTTTTAGCAGGATATTTTTTTTTGGCAAATGTAACGTCACAGTACAAAATGGCATGCAAAACAAATAGCTTGCAATACAAATGATGTCTTGAGGATACGCTGCAAAAAGAAAACTGTTTTATGGTTCATTTTGATAACTGTTAACTTAATAATTTTAGTTATACAAATCATCTCAGAAACAGGTAAAAGGAAAAAGCAGGTCATCCTGATGCCAGTTAAATCATTAGTTGGTAGACAGAGTCTGGAAATGCCTAATATTTTAGTCTGATGCAGTCACCATAATTGCTCTTTTTTAACCTGTGCCCTATGTAATAAAAATGCATAATTCAGTTCAGTAAATTGAAAGATGTTTTCTCCTTGTAATAATAGCAATTTTCATGAACAATTAAATCTTTTTTGCCTACAGTTTATAGGGAAAACTTGACGATGTTTTTGCAAGTTGCTTATTGCCCAAGGCCCAGGTTCTTCAACTTTTTAAAGTGTCTGACACTTGAATGGATTTATTATAAATAAAACTGGCATTGAAAGAGAGAGAGAGGCAGAGAGACTAGAGGTATTGATGGAAAGATTTTTGTACAAATACCTCAGTACTATATTTTTTCATTCCTTTATACTGATCAAGTTTTCTGTCCATATTTAGCTTCATTGTAAATTAGCTATATAGTGCCATTTAAATTTTGAATTCTTTGATCTGTTTTATTTACTTTGTTTTTTGCATCTTTTACCCATACTAACAGTGTGATCTCTTTATAGACTGATTTATATTGGAAACAAGTTCTATTTTTGTTTTATCATTTTGTTCAGGAATATAAGATTACAAAAGGGGATTGGATTTTGTTCCTGAATACTTCTACATTACCAACCTTCACCTCTTTTTAGCATGTTTGAGGGTACTACACACATTTTGTACTCATAGAATGATAATGATCATAGAAATACCGGGCTGAAGGGATTTCAAGAAGTCATCCACTCTATCCCCTTGCTCTGAGGCATGATCCTGATTCTCTTATGCATTCTGGCCTCTTTACACAGCTCTGGGAATGCAAATGGACCAGAAAGCAATTGGATCTGGCCAGCTGAGAATTCATTGGGTTTTGGGGAGTTCTGGGGTTGGGTCTTTTGAAGGTGTAGCTTAGTCCTGGGTTTCTGGAAGGTAGGGGATGTGCACAGTGACTCTTCCAATCCCCATCTGTTTTACAGCCCCTTGGGAGGTATCATTGCCAGTTGGCATAAGTTAGAGGAGCCCTCCATGGCTGCTGTAATGTATGTTGAAGCCGAAGAATGTCTGTTCAGAGACTCGCGGAACCACAAACTGTCTCTTTGAAGGCACCCTTCACCCCCATTTCCCACAAGTCGAGGAGATCTCAACACAAAAAGAATCTGGGCTAATATCTTTAGTACAACAAATTAAAAAGGAATATTGTAAGATACTTCCTGACCCAATTTTCTGACCCAATTGTTCTATGTGAAATTGCCATAAAAATTCAAAATGGGTTGTTAGAACTGGAATGAAGCTGAGATGGAAGGTTTTCTCTTTTTTTTTTTGTGGCTTTAAGGGTCCACATTTTGAAATTTGAATGCTTTTGCAGATACCAGAAATGTGAGCTCTCCAAAATAAGCATGCCAAGTAAAGGTTTATACACTCCTTCAGCATTTGTGTGTCTAGCTTAGATGCATACTAACATATAGATTCACTTTTGTACACAAGCATGTGTAAAAATTTAGTGCAAATCTGGCTGATTCTTATGGGTTACAAGCAAAGCCTATAATTTTGAAAGATCCTTGCTCTGAATTATTCAACGAGACCCCCAGGTTTAATGTGGAAGCATGATATGAAAGGAGAATCATTAAGAAAATGTTTGATTAACCAACGTTGTTAATTATTAATTTATATAAAGTATTTCTAATATAAAATACACTATTACATTATTCCTTTAATGTTTAACTGCATATAATTCTGATTGTTTTACCATGCATGTTAGGCATCTTTCTGATTTCTAGTTTAATGCAAATATAATATTGGGATGCCACAAAAATCAGGAAGAGGAGAGCTGGCAGCAGTGGGTGAGGGTGAAAGTGGTCAGAAACTCGTGAAATTAGGGAGAACTGCCTGATGGAGCAGTAGAGTATTTAGAGAAGCTAAAACTACAGATAACTATACTGATATTATTACCTGAGCTTCTGATATGATGATACAACAAAAAGCTATTGCAACTTTCCACTGAAGATGTATAATGGATATTTGGCAGGAAGAATCCTCTTAGGTTACACAAGTGCCTTTTCTTTGTGCCAATGAAATTCCATCCAGATTTAGCTGAAATACAGAGTTACAAAGATGTATAGTGGACCTTGCTATAAGACACTGGGGAGAATGCCTCTGAGAGTACAACATACAGTTCTGCGTGTCTCATTACCAAAAGGATGTCAGAAATATGAAGGGCTTTAATAAAAGAGCAGTATAACTGAATGACCTGAGGGGATAAAGAGCAAAAGAATAGGAACTGGAATGGAGAAATTGCCATAATCACACCCGTGATCCATCTAGTTCAGTGACCTGTCTCTGCTGGTGGTCAACCCCACATGTTTCAGAGGAAGCTGGAAGAAACCCTACAGTGGGCAGTGTGGGATGATCTGCCATTCAGTCCTAAGTACTGAAGAGATTGATTTTAAACCTTGAAGTATAAGGTTTTGTATCCCTTCCAATATTTTTATTTAAGCACTCACTGTTAGTACTTGGATATTTTTGTTATGTATTTTAAGTGTCCAAACTCTCTTTAAATAAATCCCTAACAAGCCTGGTTCTTTTAGACAGTACAACAAACAAGTGATGTCATATTGATTGTTACTATCTTAGCTAAAACCAGGTTTGGGTTGGTTTTGGATTAACCTGTTCCTCTGCCATGGCTAAAAGAAGATATGGCAATTTGGCCTGTTTTTCCAAGATAAAATTCGTTTGTCAGGGTTCACAGCTAGTTCAACACATACAACTCTACTGTATTGTTCAAAGTAGTTAGGACCGTTCCTGATGATTAGAGGCTTCTCTTTTCTTATCAGCCACATTTTGAGCTCAGCATGTTTAAAACTTTTTACTGTAACATTTTTTTCTAACTTTTATTTCCAAGGCTTTATTACATTTGCTAACAGGACCTGCATTGTATACAAACTGTAAAGTACATATATTTTCTTAACCACATTAAACTAACTATAACCCTTCATATACCTATCTAATCCTGCATTGATTTTGCAGCCTTAATAATATTCTTTTAATGTAAGGAGTGTCTGTAATTTTATATACTTTTATCATGTCCCTTCTAACAAATTCCACTCTTTTCCATCTCTTTTGATGAGTGACTTTCGAGGCCCCTAATATTTCTTGTCATCCTTCTTTGAACCCTATATAATTCTATGATATCCTTTATTTGAGAGGGAGTGACCAGTACTGTACACAGTATTCCAGATACTTACATCCCATTGATTAATATAATTGCATTATAACTTTCTGTATTGTTCTCCATCCTATTCCTTATACAACTTGACATCGTTTTGTTTTATTACTGCAGCTGCATATTGAGCAGAGACAGCTTCACTCAGCTATCCACAATTCCTTCTGTTCCTTTCCTGGGTTGATAGTTAATTTATAATTTTGTAAACTGTATGAGTAACTTAGACGTGTTCCCTCCAATGTGCATTACTTTGTAGTTATAACAGAAAATTTCATGTGCCATCAAATTGCCCATTCACCTAGCTAGGGTTAAGTCTGGCTGAAGTTCCTCATGATCTTCTCTGGATATGACTAACCTTTAGAGAGACAAGATGGGTGAAGTAATATCTTTTATTGGACCAGCTTCTGTTGGTGAGAGAGAGAAGTCTTTGAGCTTATACAGACTTCTTATTTATTGCCTGTAATAATTTATGCTCCTGTTGATTGGCCTCACTAGGGTTAGATTTCCATTTTTTAAAAATTTCTCTTTGGCTTGAATAACCATGTATCCATATTTGTTTGCTTCTTGCCTTCCTAGTTCCTTTTTTGTTCATGGCATGTACTCCTTCTGAAATTTGGTTGTTTTTCTTATGTAGCATCCATGCTACTTCGAAGGATTTTACTTTCTTTACTATTGACTGGAGAGCCTTTTTGACCTCCTTATTTTATTGAAATCTCCCTTTCTAAAGTTTTTAATACCACTTTGTCCATTTTTGGTATCTTACATCCTTGTAGGATGTTGGACCTAATTATATTGTGGTCACTATTACTGAGTGGCTCAAAAACTGTTAATTCTTACATTAACTCCTGACTTAAAACTAAATCAAGAATAGCTTCTCATCTCATGCACAGCCTCACCTCTTTTGTGCTTTACAAACATTAATGTGTTGAGACATCTCCCATGTTTTAGGTAAATTTTATCATGAGTGTTTTACAAATGGAGAAATAGTTGCACTTGTCTTATGTCATACAAGAAATCTCACAGAAGAACTGAGAATAGTCCCTATATCTTCTGTCTCCCTATAGTCCCTATACCTTTAGCCCTGTGTATTAACAAGATCATCCTTACAAAAGGATGAAAATGAGCAAAGGAAAATTGATATTGAATATCAGAAAAATGTCTGAGAGATGTTAGACTGGATAATCTTCTCCCAAAGGCAAAGGTAGAAGCTCCATTTTTTGAATAATTTATAACTAGAATGGACAAATCACTCAACATACCATAAGGAACACTTCTCCATTGGTAGAGGTTTGAGCACAATTACTTAATGGGTTCTTGTCCTCTTTAATCTTTATGGTTCAGTTACATGTAAATATGATGTACATCAAAATGATGGTTTCATTGCTTCTCTGTGTGGTAAAGGCTTCAGATATTAAAATGTTCCAACACTTGATAAGATTCTAACATCACTTTAAATGCAGCATGTAGCGCTTTTGAAAACATCTAGGATGGTTTTAATTTATAAGGTACAAAGATGTTCCTCTTAAAACCTTTCTCCCCTTAGAGAGGCATCTACATAAAAAATAACAGCTAAACCATTAGTAATTAGACTTTCCTAATTCTGAAATAAACCTTGATTTTATGTAACTATTTTTATTTCATTTCACCTCAAAACTAAATGGGAAAAATGTCATTTTTTACAATTTCTGACTTTCCCAATGTCGTTTGTATTGTGGTTTCTTATAATTACACATAGCAGCACAAAGTGTAGTACACTTATTATTCAATGGAAGTGTGTCCTTTCAGGGACCAGTTACTTTTTAGATCCCTATTGTTGGTAGTCACTGACAGATTGTGAGTTAGTATTGAGATTGATGTGGTTGTATGGCAGACTTTAAATACCATGCAAACGGTTCTTCTATGAAGGACAATTAAAACATAACATTGTTTTCCTGAGTTGTGTGTTTGAATTAAAACAATATTGTGTTTAATATAACTATAATAATATACATTACAGGAACATTGTGAGCTTGGGGGAAGTCTGAGAGAGCTTACCCAGGCGCTATTCTTTCCTATGGAATATTTTTGAAAGAGTTACACTAGTTAGGTTTCAGAGTAGCAGCTGTGTTAGTCTGTATTCGCAAAAAGAAAAGGAGTACTTGTGGCACCTTAGAGACTAACAAATTTATTTGAGCATAAGCTTTCGTGAGCTACAGCTCACTTCATCGGATGCATTTGGTGGAAAATACAGAGGGGAGATTTATATACACACACAGAGAGCCAGAAGAGTACCCAGAAGTCACCTACTACAGGACAGGCCCAACAAAGAAAATAACAGAACGCCACTAGCCATCACCTTCAGCCCCCAACTAAAACCTCTCCAACGCATCACCAAGGATCTACAACCTATCCTGAAGGACGACCCATCACTCTCACAGATCTTGGGAGATAGGCCAGTCCTTGCTTACAGACAGCCCCCCAACCTGAAGCAAATACTCACCAGCAACCACACACCACACAACAGAACCACTAATCCAGGAACCTATCCTTGCAACAAAGCCCGTTGCCAACTCTGTCCACATATCTATTCAGGGGACACCATCATAGGGCCTAATCACATCAGCCACACTATCAGAGGCTCGTTCACCTGCGCATCTACCAATGTATATATGCCATCATGTGCCAGCAATGCCCCTCTGCCATGTACATTGGTCAAACTGGACAGTCTCTACGTAAAAGAATAAATGGACACAAATCAGACGTCAAGAAATATAACATTCAAAAACCAGTTGGAGAACACTTCAGTCTCTAGTCACTCGATTACAGACCTGAGGGTGGCTATCCTTCAACAAAAAAACTTCAAAAACAGACTCCAACGAGAGACTACTGAATTGAAATTAATTTGCAAACTGGATACAATTAACTTAGGCTTGAATAGAGACTGGGAATGGATGAGTCATTACACAAAGTAAAACTATTTCCCCATGTTATTTCTCCCCCTCACCCCACCCCCCCCCCACTGTTCCTCAGATATTCTTGTTAACTGCTGGAAATAGCCTACCTTGCTTGTCACCATGAAAGGTTTTCCTCCTTTCCTTCCTCCCTGCTGCTGCTGATGGCTCATCTTAAGTGATCACTCTCCTTACAGTGTGTATGATAAAAAGCCATTGTTTCATGTTCTCTGTGTGTGTATATAAATCTCCCCTCTGTATTTTCCACCAAATGCATCTGATGAAGTGAGCTGTAGCTCACGAAAGCTTATGCTCAAATAAATTTGTTAGTCTCTAAGGTGCCACAAGTACTCCTTTTCTTTTTACACTAGTTACTTCCACTGCTGGCTTTGTCTCAGGGCAGTCTGCAAGTTCAGTAACCTCTTTATGAAAATGTTTTGCCTAAATTCTCCTTGGGTTGACATTATTTCAAAGATTCTGCCTATGTTTATTCTTGCTATCCCTTTTGCATCTTGAAATTAATTATATCCTTCCTTAGCCACCTTTTCTTCAGTGAATACATTCCCAATTTTTCCATCTTTACTGTATAATTTAACTCTCCCTACCATCTATTCTATTTATTCGGGAGTCTTTTCAATGTGTTCTCAAATTGCAACACGGTCCAGCCTTGTAAACTATTAAGAAAATGTACCAGTCTAGCCTTGGCCTGCCCTTTACAGACTATTGTGATGATTATACAGGAATAGCTTATTATATTCACCCATCAAGAAAGTCACTATTTGTATGACTGCATGAGTAGAATTTTATAGTACAAGAATGCAATAGTCAAAACATATAGTTTGATAAGTACATTATAGAGTGCTACAATGATTTCCTCCATCTTCTAAGTGAATCCCCCTGCTTATCCAGCTGTTTGTATTCTTTTTACTATCTTAACTGCTGCATACATTGAACTGATAGTATCTTTGTTCAACCTATTCCTAAGTCCTTCTGCACTGTCCTCTGCAAAGTATGAGCTTTAAATATATATTTCCTCATCTTACATATATTTAAAATACATGAGCTTATTTGTCCACTGATACCCCTTGTGTTTTTCAGCATCTATAGTTCATCCTTTCTTAATCCTTTAAATGTTATAATATTTTGTATAATATTGGCCTCAATGTAGATACCATGTTAGGTTTGCCTTCACTGCACAATAAGTCAACTGTAATATATAAAGTAAAATGTTTTGACTCTAATATTAATCTTTGCGATATGCCATTTGTATTGTTTCCTGATAGTCTACCTATATTATTTCTTGAGAGTACATGACAAGAATAGCTGGGGAGAAAAGTTTATTTAAATAAAAGCTAATTATAGTGTCTCAGTAGTGATACTAAAGTTTTGATCTAGGAGGCACTTTCAATAAAAGTCTCTCTTTTCATGGTTAAGGTTCTGCAACACAATACACAATTTTACTTATCAGAAAACCAACTATAGGTATATCGAGATATGTTTAGTGGTTAAGAGCTTATTAGAAGCTTCCCATCTGGTATGATGATCTTTCTGCTGGGCCATGATGCTTTATATGGGTAATGTTTATATCCTTATAAAATAATAATTACAAATATAAAATAGTTTATTTGTATGATATAATTTAAAAGTTATAAAGTGGTGTATTAAAGGTTCCTGTCTTTATCTTGAAGGATGTTGGTGAAATATCTTCACACATTATTTGGAACTGTTCCTACTGAGTGTATGTGTATATTGCTATTGTCATCACGTCTGTTTTTAAGCATGTCAGCATTTCATTACAAATACCTTTTTATTCAGGAATTGCTATGTAGAAAATGTTGCATCTGGCTAAAATGTGATATAAATTTCAGGGGAGCATTTTTAGACCTTTTTTGAAAAAAGTGTTCAACATAAAAATATTGCAGTTCTTTGTGTGTTCTTACAACAAAAAAGTAAAGTCTATGACCATTTAGACTATAATGAATACTAAGCCCTATTTCGTAGTGACTTGATGTTTAAAATGTGCTTATGGTCAGAAAGTGATTATTCTAAAATTTCATCTGAGTGTTCCATATTTATTCTCAATTGGTTTATCACCAGATTTGCTCAATTTGGACTCAATCCTGCAAACACTTGTGGATGTGCTTAACTTTTTGCTAGCACGAGTAGGGATTATTTACGGTAGTAAAATTAAGTATATGCATACGTGTTGATAGAATTAGGGCCTACTTGTCAAAAAATGTTGGTGAGCTCAGTGTGGTTTCTGAAAATCAATTTCTAATTTTATGATTGTTCATATATATTCCACTCTGGTGTGCATGTCCCTATATACTTACAGTTGGAATCTTTTGGGCAGCAGTGTCCATTGGGGCTGTACTTATGCCCTGTATTGAGGGCATAAAGGGTAGAGCAGGCCCAGCTGCCCCTCAGTTTCTTCTTACCAGCTGTGGCTGCGTAACAGAGCCCCAGCAATGTGTGCATCTCAATGTACTTCTTTCTAACCGTTAGTGTAAACGTTTGTATATAAATAGTGTTAATTAAGTTTAGTGTCATTAGGCTTGTCCATTGGCAATTCTTTGATGATTGAGCTATTTTGTTTTTACTTCTGAAGGGAAGATTTTCCCCAACACCACAGCATAGTCATGTCCAATCCTAAATCTCCAGGATTTAAGAACTGCCCTTCCTGTGAGGTGACTGTCCCTCTTAATGATGGCCACACTAGATACCTTTTCTGTCCAGGAAGGGTCATAAACCCCTGGAAGTGCTTCATTTATAAGTCCTTTTTCAAAGGGACTCAATCAGTGAAAGAGCCTGTCTTATCTATTACCATTAGACTGCTCGATGTGTCCCGTCCCCAATCCAAATGAGGTGCTCCCCCGCCTCCCTTCAGACCACCCTCCATTCAAGCCTGGAAGTGCTCATGTGAACTCCAATACCTGACTTGTAAAAAGACTGCTTCAATTGTGGACTCAGGTAAAAATGTTCTATACAAAGAGAAAAAGGAGTATAGCTCCACTGGGAAGCACAAATCTCCACAGGTAGTCCCCCAGCAAAAAAGAGTCTCAAATGACTTCACTATTCCCTAATCCTATTCTATGAGGACTTTGTGACCTGAATTTTGTCCCGCTGGAGTTTTGAGGGAGCATGATACCACACCTTGGCACCATCTTGGGCATAAAGATGTCTTGCCTTGGATACAGAGTCCACAGTATCAATCTTACTTCAGCACCAATCCCTCCAACACAGTCCCTTTGGTCCAGTCCTTATAGTACCACTCACCTCAATGCTGACTACTTTATTCCTTTTCATGGTGCCACCATTCACCCAGGTATAGCCTATTCCTGACACCAAGGTTTATGACACAGGCTTTCTCTGTACCAAGGACCTGTGTGATACTGGGGAGAGCTACATGGGACAGAGAAGCCAGAACTATTTGCTGCTCTCCGTGCTACTGAATATGCCCACCACAGAGAAGAATACCACCACTGCTATAATACGGAGAGCCAATCCAGTAGTGGCTGAGACTTCTGCTGTAGTGTATTCAAGCACCATGTTTAAGGTAGTCCCTCTTTGGACAAGAAGTGTTCTTTCTCCTTGTCTGATTCCCAACAGAGGGTTGAGGGGTCCCCTATAAGTTCCACAAAGGCTGCCTCGTTTGAGCCTTATGGGTTGGATTGTAGGCTTCCTAGGTACCCCAGTAGTATAGGTGTTATAGAGATAGGCATATGTCTCAGTACCATCCTCACTGGCCCCCAGGCTCTTTTCCATGGGATATTCACTCATGTCCTTATTGGAACACTTAGGTTGTCTCATATCATCTGAGCCCCATGTCAGAACCTCCTCCCTTGCACCTTCCCAGGAAGCTAGTGTATCTCGGTGGCAATCCACCTGCCTTATCAAGCAGAAGATTTTTCTAAAGAGGAGCACTCTCAGATTTATGATCAAATCATGCCAGCTGCCTGCTGTGTCTGCATTGTCCCCAGATGGGGCAGTGGTTCCACCTACACCATCTCATCCCAACAATTACAAGAACTTTCAAGGTTTGCTCAGACATAAATCTGTCTCTCTAGGAAGCCCAGTGGAGATAGTACACGAGAGCTCTGCACAGACTTTTGAATATACTCCATACCTTCTTACCTGGTCATCTGACATTTCCCATCAATGAAACCTTATTAGAGCCAGTAAAGCTTATCTGGTAGACTCCAGCATCAGTGAAACAGACCTCTAAGAAGGCAGATAAGTGCCCGGAACCATCCACCATCTTTGAGTACCTGTACACTCTTCCAGTACCTGGCTTGCTGGTGGCTAGCCTATAATTTGGGTTTGCTAACTACCAGGCTTTGTTAGCAAGATACGATTTTATGAATTATCATAAATTCTTGGATTTTGTTAACAAACTTCCACAGAAGTCCAAAGATGTTTCTGTATTAATGAAAGAAATGAGAAGCAGTTCAGCTTTCTTGCACCTTTTATGCTCTCAGTAAAGGCATGACACTTGGAGCGAATGCATATACTTAGGGGATAAGCCCAAAAGATTTCTATCTTGAGTGCTCAGAGTACATGCACAACAAGAGTGGAATATATATATGGAGAACACATTTGGAAAAACTGCAGGTACTATAAGGTAAATAACCATATTTTGTTCTTTCCTACTTCATATCAATTCATAAAAAAATAAAGATTCATAGACCTGAAGGGACCATCATGATCATCTAGTCTGACCTACTACACATTACAGGACAGAAAACCTCACCCACCCACTCCTGTAGTAGGCCGATAACCACTGACTGTGTTATTGAGTCTTTAAATCTTGATTTAAAAACTTCATTACAGAGAATCCACTATTTGCTCTAGTTCAAACCAACAGGAGACCCATGCCACACAATGCAGAGGAAGGCAAAAAAACCAGAATCTCTGTCAATCTGACTTGGGGGAAAATTCCTTCCAGATTCCAAATATGGTAATCAGTTAGATGCTGAGTGGTGTGGGCAAGACACACCAGCCATACTTCTGTGAAAGAATTAATCTATAACCAACTCAGAGTGCTCCCTCTCTATTGTCCTCCATCTCTGGGCACTGAAGATATTTGCTTGTAGCAGTAACAGGATGGGAATGATAAGTCCCCAGCTTTAGCAAAATATTTTAGTCCCTAATAGCATGACTTGCACTATTAAAATTTATCACATATCTATTACTCCAGTTTTCAAGGTGATCCAAATCTTCTTGTATGATATTCTCGTCCTCCTCTGTATTGTACCTCACAACTTTGTCATCTGCAGATTTTATTAGCACATTCCTAATTTTTGTGCCAAGATCATTAATGAAAAATATTAAATAAGATTGGTCCCAAGACTGATCCTTTAGGAACTCGACTAGTAACCTCCCTCCAGCCTGAGAGTTTCCCTTTCAGTATGACCCCAGTGTAGTCTCCCCTTTAACCAGTTTGTTACCCACCTTTCAATTATCATATTAATCCCATCTTCTTCAATTTAACTAATAATTTCCCATGTGAACCTGTATCAAATCCCTTCCTGAAATCCAGGTAGATTCAGATCTGCTGCATTTCCTTGTCTAGAAATCAGTGGTCTTCACAAAGAAAGAAATCAGGTTGTTCTGACAATTTTTACCTTTTGTGAAACCATTTTGTATTTTTATTCCATTACCGTTGACCTCTGTCCTTAACTAGTCTCTCTTTCAAAATTTATTCTAAGACCTTCAATACAATTGAGGTCAAACTAATAGGACTGTAGTTTCCCAGATCACTCTTTTCCCTTTCTTAAATATAGATATTGTATTTGCAATTCTTCAGTCATGGGTATGACCCCCGAATTTACAGATTCATTAAAATGATAATTGTATCGATAATGTATAAGGCAAAGAGAATACATTGTACTATTCTGAAGTTAAATTAGGTCAGTTTATGCTATAGTGCATATATTTTTGCAGGTAAACTAAACATTTTCTCAAGGGGAACAGATGTGTGTTCTAATAAGGTACCATTTGCAGTCACTTTCTAACAGCTGTGCTCTAAGGTTTTAACATTTAAATATGAAAGTAGCTCTATAATTCTCTATTGATTTTTAGGAGAGATTGTGCTGTGGTACTGCTACTAAGACAATTCATACAGTACCATTGATTTTAAGAGGAGATACAGTACAGGAGATAATGTAATAGTGTCTCCCAGCTGGTATCCGGTATAGGTATCAGATGCTACTGAGGTGATTTGAGGATGCGATTGCGTAACCGTTAAATTAGAAAGGAAGCTGTAGAGCAAACTTTTAAAAGGGGTATATTGGTAGTGGAGAACATGAAGGTGCACTTGTTGATAACCATGTTGCCAAAGTATGCAATTGTGATTAGTTTTCAGAGGCAAATCTTAATCATGTTACTGAGTGGGTTGATTAGTTGTGATATTTAGAAATGGGGAAGCCTCTTTATGAATGTTGGGGTATATGGTATGAAAATACAGATATTCAAAGGAGTGAAAGTACATCCTATTAAAGGGGAACCGAAAGAAAGGAAATGTAATACTGAGGTTTCTAATGTTGGGAATAATTTAGGACTCGCTTATGTCCAGTTCTGAGATATGGCTATGCGAAGATAAAGAAAAGGAAGGCAAAGGAAGGAAAATTCATCTATTTTCCAAATAACTAACTGTTGTGAGTTGGAGTTTAGGGTTTTAAGAATAAGTAGAGTATTGGAATAAGATATTATCTGAACCAAGAAAAAAAATAGTGTTAAAATACCAAATGAATAGGTAAAATACACCAGGAAAGGGATGGCAATATTACATGCCGTGCAATAATACTGATATTGCTGTGACATTCAATTGCCCAGTATATGAGATATTCAAAACCCTGCAAATCTGGTGAGTGAGTAGAAAGTTTTCTGCATCTCCAGTTGTTGCTTCATCTTGCAGTGAAAGGTATGCTCTGCGGGTAGTCACACTTTGTCTTCTTCCCTACAGAATATATATTTTTTCATTGCTACCTGTTTTGAATGCCATTTGTATTTACTGCATAAGTTGTCAGGGAAAGAAAGTATGAGAGAGCCTTCAAAGAAAAATTAATGAGGAGGAAAGGAGATTAAATGAGAGTCATCCCATATTGTCTTTCTCCTTCTCCTCTTCCATCTTGTGGTGTCTTTCCTTCCTCTTCCTTCTACTACATGATCATATGCTCTGTGGTGTCTTCTCTTCCTCTGTCTCTTTTCTCGGTGCTATCTTTCTTCCCAGCTCCTTGCACTGCTTTTCAATTTTACTTAAGTAAAAAATGCACAAGATGGAAAGTGAAATAGTGACAATCAGCTCAATAGTATGTGAAACACTAATCATTAGTGGTGGCTGAAAAACACTGCAGCCTTTTTTAATTCCCAGCTTCCTGAGACTCAAAGCAGAAGCCCACTTCTACTGAAGAGTATTTCACTCACTATGATCAATATTAATATACCATAGATACCTACCCTTCTGTACATACTAATAGCAGAATTCCTCTCCACCAGAGATCCAGGGTTATCCCTAGCTACCATTAATGCTTTTATTTAATGTTTGTGATGCCTACATGCCACAATGATGGGCTTATTAGAAATGCGTTGATCAGATAAGATTAAGTTTGCAGATCAAAGTTGTATATATTTTGGCTTGTATGTCAGACAGCTTGGATAAAAATTAAGACCTATAAAAGAACTGGGTGATTTTTATTTTGGTTTGTTTTTTGTCATTGTAGTGATCCCTTGCTCTCCAGTGGGAAGGGAAACCATTCTGCCTCATTGTAATGGGCAGTAACCCTCGGGCTTGGGTCGCACTGGTGGGGTCGAGCTGTAACTAGTATATAGTTCTGGGTCAATCTAACAGAGACAAACGCACAATAATAGTCTGGTGCTCTTGTCCCCACCCTTGGGGGATAGAGCACTGAGTAGTCTTTAGCTCACAGCCCCTCAGGTGGGGCTGGCAGTACTTAACTGTCTGGAGCTCTAGCCCTTTGGGTGGGGCCGAGTAGAGAGCAGGCTGTAGCCTAAGCCTCCTGGCCAAGGCAGCCAGCGTAACACACACAGTCTGGGGCTCTAGCCCTTGGGCGGGGGCTGAGCAGGAAGCAGGCTTTATCCTAAGCGTCCTGGCTAAGGCAGCCAGCAAACACACAGTCCTAGGTCCAGGTAGGGAATGAGCGCCCACACAGTCAAGGGGCTCCGGAAGGGGAGAGCACCATACAGTCTAGAAGTTCCAGTAGGGGGGATCACCGAGTATAACGTCCTAGTTTGACAGATGGTAGATTCCCACGGTCTCCTGGCCTATGGTGGGGAGTCGACCACCCCAGGGGTGAGAGTGGCAGGTTGGAGTGGCTGGATCCCCGCTGACCCAGTGGGAGACCACTCCACCGCTGTTGGGGCCCTGGGCTGGGATGCAGTGGAGTTGGGCAGGCCCCAACAGTGGTGGAGTGGTCTGCCACTGGGTCAGCGGGGATCCAGCCACAACATGCTTACAGACACATAGCCAGACAGTCATCAGCTGCCCTGGTTACTTCCTATCTCCCCGGGGTTTGGTACCTCTATAATCCAAAGTTTCTCTAGCTCTTCTGAGTACACAGCAGATGGCAGTCCCAGCAACTCCTTTTCAGGCCCAGTCTTCTCCAGGGGCAAGGTGCTGCAAGGCGCAGGTTCGGCTCCAGGGTGCCGCAGCAGTGTGGAGGTACCTGGCTCCTGCTCAGCTGAGCTGCTGAGTCCTTCCTTTATACTTCCTGTCCTGCCCTGGTAGTGATTTCTCACTCTCCAGTTTGGAGGGAGGCCACTCTGCCTTGCTACAGTCGTCGCTTCTCAGTAGATGAAAGCCAACCAGGAAATATTTTTACAAATAAATCTCAAAATTGATTGGCATAACAGCTTTGTCAGGCTGAAGATGTAAATATTCTTGACCTGATCATTGCAAGTGAATCAAATGATAAAACTGTGAAATTGTGTGGATTCTAAAATAGTGCTTTTCCTTCACTGGTTTGTGCACTCTCATGTGCATGCTCACTCTTGCTGTGTGTGTGTGTGTGTGTGTGTGTGTGTGTGTGTAAGTAAATAAAATGATACCATGCTTGATCTTAGTAAAAAGACCAAGGAAGGACAATCTTTTGCATACTCCTATTGCTTGATCTTAGTAAAAAGACCAAGGAAGGACAATCTTTTGCATACTCTTATCAGATAGATCTGATACGATATATAGGAGTATGCAAAAGATTGTCCTTCCTTGATCTTTTTACTAAGATCAAGCATGGTATCATTTTACAGTATTATGTCATTTTATCTTCTGTCTGGGGAGTATATCCAAGAGTCCAAGATGGACTCTTCAGTAGAGATTTTTTTCTGTTTAAATATTATCTTGTTCTATAATACACATCACAGAGCTTCTTATAAAATAGCTACTACATTTGGGTACACATGCTCAAGTGTTGGCTTTACAAGATAAAGGGCTATTTTCTTATTTATTTAAGACCCTCTATCCCCACTTTAAAGCCTCTTTTACAATGACGAGTTGGTGGATACAAGAATCAGCCCCACAGTACTCAGGATTTTGAAAGAAGGACTGACATGTAAATCTTTCACTGTAAGCTGTGAATCCGTAAATATGCAGGTTATGTTATACAGCTATCAGAAATTTTAGTGTTGTATCCTACGTTTTTTGCTTTTTGTGTCCTGGTGTAACACAGCTAAAGCAAACCACCACTTGAAATGATTGCTCTGTTTGGTTGTATTCATCTTTTCTTCTGCTCTAACATCTTAAAAGATACTGTATTCAATAATAATTTATATACTGCTTGCTTGCAATATGTGATGTGTCTAGATGTTGCAGTGTGTACTAATATAATAGTGCAGAGGAAGAAAAGCATCATAATAAGTTAACAGAATTAAAACCTTGTACAGTAATTTGTTCAGGACAAATGTAGATGTTTTAATAGTCACTTTATGTTAGCATTGAAATCTATTGAAAAGAAACATATGTAGTATGAAATTAACCCTGTTTCTGATTTGGTTTCATGCAATAGAAGAAAAAAAACAATAGGCTAACTTACATTTTTCCTTTCTGAAATATTAAATCATTAAGGCAAGATGTTCTTCTGTAAAGTGTTTTCCTTGTAATTAGAAAAAACCCAGAGTATTTTTTTCTTTGAACTGAGGCTTTTTTTCCTTTGTGTAGTTGTCTCTTAAGTTAAAACCATGTCAGTGTTCTACCCCTGTCACTTGTATATGCATGTGTGAAGTACCTAACTCACTCATCTTATATGCTTGGTGCACTTAAGAAATGAGTGACTGTTTTTCAGATTTTTTACTGCAGCATGGAAATGTTGCTTTTAGAGACATCACTGAGACTTTTTGTCTCTAAGGCCTACACTACAAAGATAGGGCAACATAAGCTGCTGTGCATCAACCTAGTTGTACATGTGTCTTCACATAAACTTGTCTCCCACCTGTAGCCCATAGGGCTAGCTGCCTTTAATTATATTCACTGCCTTGCCTTCATTATATTTTGTCTTTATTATATTCAGTAGTAATGCAAGGAACCTATGTGTATTGCTAAATGTATTAATACATTATTTTAAATATAGAAGACCTCCTACAGTGTGAGTGTTGCAGCCATGGACATCAGGGTTCCCAACTAAATATTAATTTTAATAATACTGGGCCTGATATTGGGACAAGAACCTATCAACCCGCAAAATAATAACTGGAAATTCTTAAGTAATCAATATAATTAATACATACATAATATATAATCTATAGATCAGACTACACACCAATGTAAGCACCCCATTACTCTGACGTAGTAACACCACCTTCCAGAGCAGCATTGACCCACAGTCAATGTACAGAGATTGATGCAGTGCGAGTGTAGATGCTGCATTACTTTATATCAACACTAATAGTCCTCCAACGGCTGTCCCACAGTGCCAAACACTGATGGCTGTGGTCACAATTGTGAGTTCCACTGCTCGGAGTCACGTAAATCAGAAGTCCTCCCTCCCCCCACTTAAAACCCCCACAAATTTTTGAACGCCTTTTGCTGGTTGGCCAGCTTGGTCACTAGCTGCTCTCTATCATGCACAACTGACCAGACCTGCTCCTACCTGGAATAGACAGTAGATATTGGATCTCCTGGACCGGTGGGGAGAAGAGGCTGTACAGGCACAACTCCAAACCGGTCGTAGAAATGTCAACATGTGCAAGCAGATTGCTCAGGGTAGGCAGTAGAAGGGATATTACTGAAACCAGCAGCTCTGCCGCATGAAAGCAAGGAACTGCAGCAGGCATACCAGAAGGCCAGGGAGGTCAACAGTCGATTCAGTGAGCTGGGTGCCATACTCAGCAGAGAAGCCACCACCCCACACACCACTGTGGTTATTTCTGCGAAGCCTGAGTCACAGGCCCGTCGTGAACGACAAGGAGGTGGTAGTGGAGGAGGATGGGGACAGACATCCAAGGGATCCAGCTGTGCAATAAGCCAGGTCCTATTTTTGACTCCACCACAATCCAGCCAATCCCACCAGTCAAGCACAGGCGAGCCCGATGAAGGGGAAGGAACCTCAGGTAAGTGTGTAAATAAATTTTCCTTTACAGGGATGGCACAACCAAATTAGCAGGACACAGCTATTGACGTCTCATTAGTTTACTCATATTAGAAGATATAGTGGTACAACAAAGAGAGGTAGAATTGCTCTCTGCTTTTTCATTTCTACTCTAGGGTTAGGTCGGGGGAGGGCATGTGGAGCAGATTTTTTTATGTACACAGGTATGTCCCTTGAATCTTGCTGAGAGTTCCCAATGAAAATTTCATGGAGATGCACTGCAATCCTGTGCCGAAGGTTTCTAGGGATGGAAGTCTTATTTCACCATCCGTGGTAGGACACTTTCCAATGCCAGGTGGTGATAACTCTGGTAAGCTAATGGCATATGGGCCCAGGTGGCTTTGAGATGCCAGCAGCAGTTGTGCTCTCTCTGCGTTTGTTACCCTTAGGAGTTGAGATATCAGCTACCACCACCACCACCTGTGGAAATTGGTGGTAGTATTCAGTGCCATTGCCCTATACTCAGCTTCATGCAACTGAGCAATGCCCTCCTAATTTCCCTAACCCGTGGTGGGTCATATCATGGCTTGTGCTGAGAGTGGCACAGAGGATCAGGACTCCAAAGCAGAAGTGTCAATCAGCTTGTCTTGTTTAATATTTAGGGGAGCAAGGGAAGGGAATCTTAAATTTTGCTTTCTGCTCCTACTGTACTGACAATGGTACCTTTGTGTGTTTTATCTCTAGCTGTGGCTGTTGTGGTCTTGATGGCGACCCCCTCCATACCAGAAGAACTCCTGACCCAGATAAGGAGGAGGGGAAAAAAGGACACAGAGGACATGCTCTGCAAGATCCTCGAAGCCAGTGCTGCATCAGACCTTGACCAGAGGGCCTGGAGAGTGAATGTTGCAGATTGTATGGAGATGGAAAGAGCAGACAGAAAAAAGATGCAGCAGGAAAAGGAAAGGGAGATGCACCAGGACATAATGGGGCTTCTCCAGCAGCAATCTCAGATTCTTCAAACTCTTGTGGACCTCCAGGCTCAACTCTTATTGTAGTCTGTGGATAACTGAAGCATAGTGCCTCCCTCCACTCCCCTTATCCTTCCACCAGCATTCCTCCTTGCCTCAGGGCCACCACAGCTACCCCTACCACCCCACACTGGGGGAAATTATGTACATCCATAGCTTCACCTACGCTGACCTGAAAGCCATGGCTGATGTATGTTGTTGCTACAATGAACATCAATGTTCTGTCCTCTGGTTTACTTATTAAGGTTGCTAAAAAAAATTGAAGGTAAAATGTATTTAGTTTTAAGTTCTTCAGATGATTTTTGGATCTGTTTTTGTTAGTGAATAGAACACTTTTGTTTTGAAAGTTATTCATCTTTATTAGTTTACAACATATGATGTATAGTGCCTGTTGGCAGTGAAAGTAGTGATCTTGTACACTCACTACCCATTGGATCAGTGCCAAACGTAGTCATCATAAATGTATATCAACTCTCCAACATTAACAGCTGCACTGTCATTGATATATGCACAGATATGCATCAAGCACTACTCAATTCCTAATAGGCCCCCAAATTGCCACCCAGCATTGAACACAGTACACCTCAGCATATTATTGTGGCTTGCTCTTAAAGTGCTCTTTCAAAACCTCCCTAAACTGTATAACTCCTTGCTGAGTTTGTCTGATAGCCCTTGTGTCTGTCTGTTCAAACTCAGCAGACAGCCACTCCACTTCCACTGCAACTTTCCCCCCTTTGTTTCACAAATATTATGCAGGACACAACAGGAAGCTATAACAACTGGGATATGTTTCACATTGCTATCCAATCTGGTTAGTAAACAATGTCAGCACCCTTTCGATCTACCAAAAGCACATGCAGTTGTCATTCTGCACTGTCATTCTGTTGAGCCTGTATTTGAATCTTTCCTTGCTGTTGTCGAGGTGAATGGTGTATGGCTTCATTATGCAGGGGACAAAAGGATAGGCTGGGTCCCCCATGATCACTATTGGCATTTCAACCACTGCCAATGGTAATCTGCTGGTCAGAAAGACGGTCCCGGCTTGTAGCTTTCTGAACAGTCTTGTGTTCTTAAAGATACGAGTGTCATGCACCTTCCCTGACCTGCCAGTGTTGATGTCAATGAAGCGTCCCTGGTGATTCACCAGCACTTGGATAACCATGGACAATTAGTTTCTGTAAGAGATGTCGGACAGCAACAAGTTCCATGCAGGTTGGTGGGAAACTGAAAATAGGTGTGACTATTATGGGATGGAGAACACTGCATTATGGGAAGTTGATCCCTTGCTCCCAATACCACTGCATGAGTCGTTTCTGCCTCACCATGCATTACCAAAACTACCCAAAACACAGTGTGCTGAATGGTGGTGGATTGTACACTGGATACCTATCGATGATGCTCTGCATTGTCCATCGACACAAGCACTCCTGGTGAGTATGTGCTACATGCACATAAGTGATATACTAACTACAGTGGCTATATGCCAGCATAACTTAAGTTAGCAAAAATCTGTGGTGTAGACATGTCCTAAGAAGGAGAATCTTGGAAACTAAAGAACCCAAGGGCGTGACCTTTTTTCCAGCAAGGGAGAATTAAAAGAAACTTTCCTTTCCCTAACAAATTCTTCTAGAACCCAAGAGCAACTCTTGTAGAATATTAATGTGTATACCGTATTAAATTGATTTACTAAGTTTAACTAAGTTTAAGAATGTTTGTTTCCTCATAGCTTAGATGCATGTAGTTGACAAAGGAAAGACACAAGGGAATTTTAAAAAAATCAAAAGGAGAAATTAGATCTTTAAGCCAATATAATGGTCATTTCGTTTACATTTAATACAATTGAATAAAATTGGAGATTAAATTTTTGGGATATGACTTAATTATTTTTTTAGTTAGCACTAAAGTTATGTTCCTTTAGCCATATTAATCCACTAAATCAAATGCTTCTAAGATATCTACAGAGGCAGTATACCATTCCCTAGACAAAAGCTGATTATTTACAAGGTTAGACAAAGAAGTGATTGTTGATTTTTATTTTTATTTTTTTTTAAATCTCATGGCAATCAATTCTGAATTAAGGCAGTATGAGAATATAGATAAAAAGCTGATAAGGAATGAAACACTTTTCAAGCAAAGTAGCTAATATTGACGGAGTGGTAATAACCCTGTAATTCTATGTCATTAGTCTCAATAAATAAATAAGGCAAGTACGTACATTACGTTTTACAGATGTTGGAACAAACTAGTATTAGTAAAATAAACTATGTAGATAGAGCTGTTAAACTACAATTAATTCCAACAAGCTTTTTACTACACTTGGTTGTATTGCATGTTTCTTTGGAAAGGTTAATCATGAGCTTCTGTAGACATTCACTAATACCAATTGAAAGAATCATAAAGACTCTCACCTGCAATGGTTCTGTATTTCTGGTGTGGAGAAAATAGCAGTGTAACATAGGCACAACTACTTCCTATAACTTTATAAAACATTTTTTCCTTTTTCTGTAGCCTTTATTGAAACAGCTTATATGTGTATCTTATTTTGAAATGACAAGTGCTGAAATACTGTCTTTTTGAAATTCCTTTAAAACACACTTTGCTGCTGTTGTGTATCTCTTCCAAAACATAGTGATATCCCTTGAACCCTTACTGTGGGAAGTATTTCCCTTTTTTGCTTACTACTAATCTTTTAGGCACTACTACTTAACCACTCTGTTGACAAGCCTCCGATGCTTTTATTTTATTTTAGAAACGGTTAAATATTACTAAATGTGCCTCTCTCTCTCCTTGGAACCATCTGACCAGCACACTAACTTTTTCACTTTGGAGATCTACATTCCAAACTTGATTTTTCACAACTCAATATGGCCCAATAGTGTGAGTGATACATTACTCCATTGGCTTCAGCTGCCTGCTTTTCATTGAGAGCAACTATACACTTGTATTTCATGGAATAGCACCTCCTGGCACTCAGAGCTCCAGAACTTCTTAGTAACATTGGCCTCTTGTGGTCCTGTATAGCATCTGTCCTTGCTTCAGGAATCAAAATAATTTTCTCTTCAGGGGTACACAAACTTTTTGGAGCCACTTTACCCTATTTCTGGCTAAACGTTTGGTGGTATATGGTGGCTTAAAAGATTAAACAGAATATCTTGAAATGATTTAGAGTGATGTATGGTATGTTAATTATTTGTTAAGCCATTAAATGACAGCAGAGATTCTTTCAGATGTTCTGTTATTGCATTGTGATAAGTCACTTTGGTTCATTTCAGTTATATCACTTTGTATAATGTTACAGTTGCTTGTCTGATACTATTTTAAATCTGTTAGACTTACTGCTTTGAATGATAAATCTGTTTGTCTTTGTTGTTTTAAAGTTGCAATTTTGTTGATTCTGTTACTCTAAAGAGCCACACTAGATGGAAATGATGTGTACCCTGCCACTCTTGCATGTGGCCGCGAACCAAAGGTATTGTGAAATGACTTTATTGGAGCACTTCTTACAGAAGAAATATAAATTACCAATTCACAAGATATGGTGCTTCATCTTTAATGTGTGTCCTTTCTCTTTAATTTATCCTACAAACTGTTAACTTCTATTTTATCTCATTGTCAATAGCAGTTCTGCAGTCTGACAATAAAGATGGTTACAGTGACATGTATTTAGTTACAAACAATGTCTTAAATGATGTTTTCTTTTTTTAGATTACTGACCCAGAATGTTGGTCTTCTTTATGTTGGAAGTTTTGACAGACCTTTTGCACAAATTAAGGTATGACTTTTGGTTTACTTGAAAGTTATTAAACACTGTATGATTATACTCTTGATATTTCAAAATACTTTTGAAGGAATCAATATAATCTCAAGAAAAATAAATGAAAAATAATGTAATTTCCTTGGTTTTTTGTTGTTTTCTGGGGTTATTTCCAATGACATTTATATATTTAGCTGTCAGAGAAGTTCAGTGTTTTCTTGCATCATGTTTTGATTAATTTTGATTCTGGGTTAATTACCAGAAATAAAATATTGATTTTTTTTTAGGTTACTTGTCAGTGACATTTCAAACAAAACCACCTTTTGAACTTCTTAATCTTTCAAGTCATTTTTGAGAGGGAGGACTTTACAGTGGAAAGCATAGATTATTTCCATACCATTATTACACTTTATTGTAATGGATTGCACAGTTTCTGAAAAGTCTTTTATGACTTAATGATCATATTTATCAGCTAAACTATAGTTTTACTGCTTCTAATTGCTATTTGCCAAAGAATCATTGCTGTGTCCCTTAAGAATAAATAATTATTTCATTATTCCAAATGGAAATCTGCCTTTGATCCTGTCAGCACCAAAAGTGTCATTGCTATTCATAAGCATTCTATATTTAATATAAGTAGTGTCAAGCAAAATGTCTAATGTCTAAAATATGGTGCAGTTTAGTAAAACATATTTATAAACCATTCTCCAGTCAAACTACCAACTGCTATGTTAAAGCAGTGTAAAATGTCTGATTGAAATATACGAGAGCAAGACAACTGAAAGACTTTTTTCAGGTTAGTAGTACACAGTAATGATCAATGTTTAGTTATGATTTGATCCTTAAAGCCTGATCCTGCAATCTTTGTGCAGGTAAAATTCCCGTTTAAGTCAGTGACAGAATGTGTATGGTTATAGAATCATAAAATCGAGAGGTCACATAGTCCAGCCCCCTGTTCTGTGGCAGGACCAAGTAAGTCTATATCATCTCTGGCAGATGTTTAACCTGTTCTTAAAAATTCCAGAGATGTTGATTCCACAACCTCCCTTGGAAGCCTATTCCAGTCTTTAACTACCCTTATACTTAGAAAGTTTTTCCTAATATCTCACCTAAATCTCCCTTGCTCCATTACTTCTTGTCCTGCCTTCAGTGGACATGAAGAATGATTGATCACATCCTCTTTATAACATCCCTTAATATATTTGAAGACTGTTATCAGGTCTCCCCTCAGTTTTCTTTTCTCAAGACTAACCATACCCAGTTTTTTTTAACCTTTCCTAATAAGTCAGATTCTCTAAACCTTTTATAATTTTTGTTGCTCTCCTGTGGACTCTCTACAATTTGTCCAAATCTTTCCCAGAGTGTGGCACCCAGAATTGGATGCATTACTCCAGCTGAGTAGAGTGGGACAGTTACCTCCTGTGTCTTACATATGACACTCCTGTTAAGGCACCCCAGAATGATATTTGCCTTTTTTGCAACTGCATCACGTTGTTGACTTATGTTCAATTTGTCATCCACTATAATCCCCAGATCCTTTTCAGAAGTACTACCACCTACCCAGTTATTCCCCATTTTGTAGTTTTGCAATTGATTTTTTCTTCCTAAGTGAGGTACTTTGTACTTGTATGTACTGAATTTAATTGTGTTGACTTCAGACCAATTCTGTAATTTGTTAAGGTAATTTTGAATTCTAATCCTGTCCTCCAAAGTGCTTGCAACCTATCCCAGGTTGGTGTCATCTGCAAATTATATAACCATACATTCCACTCCATTATCCAAATCATTAATGAAATTATTGAATAATACCAGACCTAGGATTGACCCCTGCAGGATCCCATTAGATATGTCCTTCTCAGTTTGTCTGTGAACCATTGATAACTACTCTTTGAGTAGGGTCTTTAACCAGTTGGGTACCCACCTTATAGTAGTTCACATTTCCCTCAAAGGCTGCTGGGTCTCTGTGGTATTTTGTTGGTGTCATAGTTTCTTTAACAAATTAAAATGGGAAATAAAGTATGTGGAAGATTTCTTTAGTGAAACAGCCTTATCTTCTGCTATATTAAATGTAAATAATGGAAGCTTGCCATCTTTTGTCAGTGTGGTCAGATGTTGGCTGCATGTGTGTTCATTCAGTGTGCTGTTCCAGCTCTGCAGAGATAGCAGACCTCAATTAAATTTCTGATAAATCCACAGACTCGGTTTTCAGTGAAGGCACCCAGCCAGCTTTATTGTTGACGAAGCCCGGTAATAGCACCTGGCAGACTCTACAAGGATACTAAGATGTGTATGCTCATGATAATGGACGCAGCACAGTCAGTGGTGTGACTTTCCACTGCTCCCTAAACTGGCCAAAGATACTCCCTCTGAGATACATCTTTATACCCCAATACAAACAAGTTACTACTGCCCCTTTCACATAGTTAGTTACTGCCCCCTGACGCCAGTGGTTATCACCTGTCATCTTGTACATATTGGTTTGATTAAAACATCTCTATTACGTACAGTCATCCTAACCTTATCTTTTAAAAGGGGTCAGTGTGTTCCTGTTATCCTTGGAAAATGTTTTTATACCATCCTTAATATCAGGATGTTCTGGTACCACTTAATATTGAAATGTGTTTGTGTAAGCACTCTGTAACTAGCACGTCTTAAAAATGTATTGTGATAGACCCAGGCCAGTTGGGTACAGCAGAGTAGTAGAAGGCAGATATACTGGCCATTGGATAAGCAGTTTTCTGTTCCCTGACTGACCAGGCTGCTCCAGGCTAGGGTGGACACATGACTCCAATTAGCCTGCAAAGAGTCAGTTGAAGCCGTTAGGCTAATGAGAACACCTGACTCCAATTAATCTGCAAAGAGTCAGATGAGGCCATTAAGCTAATGTGAACACCTGACTCTAATTAAGGCCCCTCTGATAGTATAAAAGGTCTCACTCCGGTCAGGCCAAGGAGAGCCAGGGAGCCAGAGGAGAGGAAGTGCGGCTGAAGGGCTGGGTAATGAAGACATCCTCAAGCCACTGGGAGCAGAGCCTTAAGGTAAGGGTGAAGAAGGCATTAAGAGAGAGAAGCGGGGGAGCTGTGGGGAAGTGGCCCTGGGAAATGTAGCAACTCTGGCAGTGAAAGGTCGGCTGCCAACAGCTGCTGCCATTAGGGTCCCTGGGCCAGAACCCGGAGTAGAGGGCGGGCCCAGGTTCCCCCCAACCCACCACTACAGAAAAACCTGGGAGGGGAAGACAGGCCCCTGTCAGGACAGGAGGGTAAACTGTTCTGGAAAAAGTTCGTAGGGACAACAGACTGTGGGAGTTCTCTCACCAACCTTCTTGTTGGCTTATGATGAAAAGGGCTCAGTAAACTGTACCCTGGTCCCAGAGAGAGAAGGGCTATGTGGAGGGTCACAGTGAACCTCTGAGGCTAGCATAAACCACCTGGAAGCGCGGAACTCACGGGAACAAGGTTGCAGCTCTGCCACAATATATTCCCGCAATATCAGCCCTATTCTTGCCAAATTCTTTAGCAGGTCCTGTCTCATACCAGGCCTCTAATACAAGGATTTATGTCTCAAGCTTTCTTCCTACTACAGTATGTAAGGTACCTTATGAGTTGGAATATGTTGGCTATTGCATTCTCCCATATAGTATTATCTTGCTTAGTATTCATAGACTGTTATAGTGAAATGTGTATATTTGCGGCAGATGGGTACACAACCTGAGGTAAAGAAATATCATTATGATGGATTAGTTAAAATTTTTCATCTATATTTATCGATTACTCATTTAAAGAAAGGAGCCTCTGTCTGCTGTCCCAAATCACACTTGGTTGTCCCAAGTCACTACTTTTTAAAGTTCATTATAAAATTGTTTCCAGGTTGCCAAGACAAGGGTAAATATTAGTATTTTTTTATTTTACTTTGTTCTGCGATCACACTAAAATACAAAGGATACCTCTGCATATAGTACAATGTACTGTATTTTGTAAATTCATGAAGAGAGCACAAATTCTGAGAGAATCAAGTGACTTCAGGAAGAAATTTGAACAGTACCATGTATTCCAGGTGTTTCCATCCCAATTACTGTATTATGGAAGTACTCTAGGGGCTTGTCTCCACTTACCGGGGGATACATGCAGGGCTATCGATCCACCAGGGGTCGATTTAGCTATTTAGTCTAGTGAAGACCTGCTAAATCAACCGCCGATCGCTATCCCATTGACTCCGGTACTCCACCGGAGCGAGAAGCATAAGGTAAGTCAACAGGACAGTTTTGTCCATCGACATAAGTCGACTCCAGCTATGTTATTCATGCAGCTGGATTTGTGTAACTTAGGTCGACTTAGCCCCATAGTGTAGACCTGCCCTAGCAGATGACTTTGTATCTTTTTCCAGAAATCATGTCTGCTTTTCAAGAAATGAAAGAATTAACCTCTCTAGATTTATTTACCTTTTGAGTTAACAGAAGCCTCTCCTCCACCCCCAATTATTCTTTATCTGTAAAGATTCTTGTTTCAGTGGCGTTGTAGCTGTATTGGTCCCAGGATACTGGAGAGGGTGCGTGAGGAAATATCTTTTATTGGACCTGTTTGGAGAAAGCCAGTGAAGAAAGTTCCCTCTTTTCTTCCAGTTTCCCCACCAAGCACTAAAATGCTTCCCTGTGACACCCATGCCCAGTGTCCCACTTATTCATTTTGAAGCATGACACTCTGTGAGATGGTGTAGATTGTGACCTACATCGCTGCCACTTATGAAATTACACAACTCAGGGTAGAAAAAGTATAAAAAGAAGAGTAAGGAGAAGTGTGTGTTATCTTATACCTGATAATGACCCTCGGTAATTTGAAAAATCAATGTGTGGTTTGTTACAAACATGCCTTGCCCCTTTACATGCCTTTTTCCAAGAAAAGAGAAATCGGAATGTGCTCATAAAATTCTTTGTATTCTTTTATTAGAGAGCAAGTCCTTTAGGATCCTTTTACCTTGTTATTGATTTTGTAAGGACTGCTTCCTACATCAAGGCCTAAAAAAGAGCATTTTTCTCTCTTGGAGCCTTAACTTGATCCTCTGAAGATTGTGATTATCCTATTCATAGCTCTGGGATTCTTTTTTTCCCTCAAGATTTTCTTTGTGGTGATGTCCTCAGCCTGCAGAGTGTATGAGCTGATGATGTTACGATGCTATCTTTTTTTCATTAATACAAGTGACTCATAAGATGGTTCCCTTCTTTGGTCTGAATGACTTATCCCTTTTTATCTTAATCAAGAGATTCCCCTTCCTATCTTTAGTCTGACATCCATTTAGTGGTGCTGGAACAATTTGTGTAGTGGGAATGCTGAGAGCTGTTGAAGCAAACTGTAAACCCTGTATATGATGGAAACCACTTCAAGCTGGAAGTGCCGCCCCCAGCAGCCATAGTTCCAGCACCTATGCATCCATTAAAAGGAAGTCATGTTCTATAGATATTAGATCCTTATCTTGTACATAGAATTCAATTTCTGGCTTCTGAACTTCCTTTGGAATTTATTATATAGAGGGAATGTAAAGTATACCCTCCTTGACTCTTCTAAGTCTATCAAATCTGGTATCAGGTAGATCAGAAGCATCACAGAAGGAAATGAAGGGCTCCCCTGTCTGGAACAAGGAGAAACTCTCTGCAGTTTTTCCTTCTAGTGGTTTGGTCTCCCATGAGATTTCTGAGACATTACAGGCTTCGTGCTTTGCCTCTCTGAGCATAACATTTAGATATAGAGTTCTTAAGGCTGTTATCCAGTGTTAATTTCTTTTTTATTGTAGCTTAATTCTATATAGTTTCTTTCTTTTCAGGGTTGTTGGTTGATCTGGTGAACTCAATAGAAATTTCTGTGCATAAATTTGATTTCCATATTTTAGTAGTTTGATGCATTCTATCTTCATCTGGAGCAAGTAATTTTAAGGATTTGCAGTTTTTATTCCTGTGCTCATCTGGTTAGTGACTTTCTTGATCTTAAGGAAGTTATGTTGTAGAACCTAACAGCAGACAAACTGAATTAAGATAGTGCTAATATCTATATTGTTATAGTAAGCAAGCATGTGATAAATGTTTGATAGTTAGTGCAGATGGTTGGCATGGCCTGTCATTTAATTGAGGAAGGGGAATAAGTGAACTGAAAATTTGGAAATCAAATTAACAATTGTAGTGAAAATTCCCATTTATTTTTCAAAGCATTGCTTTTTTTTAAGGTTATGTTGAGGGAATGGGCTTAATTTAAGGTAAGTACTCAATGGCATTTTAGTTCTGTTTTTAAATTCGATTATTTCAGTCTAACATATAACTCTAGCATCTGTTCAAAGAGGTTATAAAACGTTTTTGCTTTTAGATATATTTTGTGTGTGTGTATATGTATATACATAGATATATAAGCTGTCTAAATAGTAACAGTTTATGCTATTAACTTCTAGGAAAGTGAAAAGGCTATGAATTGAGCCTCGAGGGAATTCAGTGATTTGCAGCTTTCTCTGTTAAGCATTTGTGATTTGTCCATTAAATATCTCTTAAAGTCTCACAAACTAAATGAAACTAAAAAGATTTCTGTGATTAGATATCATGATCAACTAGATAAAATAATTTAGTGAAGTCATTTATAATTACCATTTGAGTTTTCCAGAATCTCTTTATATTATAATGTTGTTAGTAATCTTAAACAATGCTATAACTATAGAAATTTTGTTCCAATAAGGAGTAATTAAATTGAATACAATAGTATATGCAGTAGTCATTTTATGAACTGCCCTGAGTAATGCTTATGGAATAAGTATTCTTCATGATACATTTCCATATATATTTTCCTTTTAAAGTAAAAATCTCATAGTTTTAAGTTAAAATGAGTTTTGAAATACAACATATGTTTACACAAGATATCTTGCAATATTTTAAGAAAATAAGATCATAAAACATTTTTTAGGATTGAAAGTTTTTGCAGTTCAATCCCCAGTAGATTCTGGGATTAAAACAAATAATTCAGTACACTATGTTCTCCATTATTAAGCAATAATGAATCTTCTGGCAGTCTTCACTATTCAGTTAATGACCAGTTTCACTTTGAGCTCTTAACACATTAAATTACCATTTCAATGAAGATTAATTACTGCTATTTTAAAACAAGATTATTTATTTTAAGAGTAGTTATTAAGAGGTTGCATAATAAATACTACTTTGATCAAAATGGAGTAATCCATTTTCAAAGAACAAAATGACAGTTATGAAGAAAAAGTATATTTTGGAAATAGAGATGCGATATTCACATTTTGTATCCACTTGTTCTGTGGTCCCATCTTACTGGAAAGATGATCAAAGTTTTAAATCTACTTTTGGGAAATTTGTGCACGTGAGGGCTATTGGGTGTCCTGCAGCAGTCTCTTGCTCAGTGATTTGTGTAGGATGAAGTGGTAGTTTGAACTACATCTCTAAGTAGCCACTGATTGTAGCTTTTTTGAACTTTAAAGAACAGCATTAGTGGATGTTGAGAGAGAAAGTAAATTAATCTGCAACTCCACTCTGGGCAAATTACTGGCCAGAGCCCTATATTGCAGCCCACACGGCCTCATTCTTCCTCAGCATGTTCAAATGTATATTGAACAAGAGAGGCAATAAAACCTTGCAGAATCCCACACAACAGAGGTCTTCCTGCAAATAGTAGTTGCCTCAAACTACCTTCTTGGATGACCTTTAAAGAGAAGAACAGAGCCATCCAGGTACAAATCCATTCACCCCTGCCATGGTCAACAGGCATCACCTCGTGATCAATGGCATAAAATGTTCCTGACTGATTAAACATCAGCATGCACACCTGACCTTTGTCCATATTTAGGAGATCAACTAATACTGCAGTCTAAGTACCATATCCAGACCTGAAGTCTGATTGACTGGTTCAGCAAAATAAGATGTCTACAGATGATGCCAGAGTTATTTTGCCACAGCTTACATAATTCTTTCCAAGAAAAAGGAGAAAGAGACAGGGCATTATTTGGGAAAACTGTTGATGGTTTCTCAAACAAGGGCTATAAAATGACTACATGAGTGAAGCTAGCACATTGCGCCTACTCTGGAGCCAATAACCCTCTCTACTGATAAACATTCCAACATTCGGTAGCTCCCTGCTGACTTTAACTAGCCACAAGAGAAAGGGCATCTGGCAGCTTGTTTGACGACAGTTCTTCTGTCACGTATAGAGCTCATATGAACAAAATTGTTCAAAACCTAACAAGGAAACAGATGCTATTCCCAGGCACAATTCTACTAACATAACATGGTCCACATCCAATTCAGTCTCTTTTGCAACGAATGTACAATTTTGAGCTTGATTCCCATTGGCACCAACCAAGATTAATTGAGTTCTCCACCACATGAAACAAATCTACTGGTCAGACTTTCATGGATATTGTGGTAGGGTTTATAGTTTTTACTACTGCCAAGGCATAGAAGCTCAAACTCTGCATACCACAATCAAACCAAAGAGTTTGCAGTACCACAATATGACATAGTAAGTGAGAGTTGCCGGGGGAGAAAGGGGAGATAGTGAAGAAACAGGGTGAGGTAATGAACAATGACAGGTTTTCACAACATTGTGGATACTTGGTTACCCAATTTAAGCATGTGCACCTCCTGGTGGTTCAGGAATGGGTTTGTTACAGAAAAAAAGGAAGATAAACATATAATATATTTGGTCCTAAAGGCATATAATGGACTTATTTTGTATGTTTTATAGTTAGCATAGATAAGTTTATCAAACTTATACATCATTGCCCCTCATCCTTGACTGATCTTGGTTCCATTTCTAGTTTGCTGCAGACTTGTTAGCTGGTTTCTGTATCCCAGATTGTTGGTGTGGTTGGAATAGTTAGTTGCCTCAACATTTTTTGAACATGCACATCTCACTTGACAAGAAGTTGTTCACAGACCAACATTCCCATTGCATGTAGCATCTAGATCAGAGGTGGGCAAATTACAGGCCGCGGGCCACATCCTGCCCAGCCCTTGAGCTCCCAGCTAGGGAAGCTAGCCCCCAGCCCCTCCCCTGCTGTCCCCCCTCCTCCACAGCCTCAGCTCACCGTGCCGCCATCGCTCTGGGCAGTGGAGCTGCGAGCTCCTGCCGGGCAGCGCTGCAGCATGGCTGGCTCCAGCCGGGCAATGCAGCTGCCAGACATGCTGCTCTGAGCAGCCTGGTAAGGGGGTGGGGAGTGCAGGGGTTTGATAAGGGTTAGGGGGTCCTGGGAGGAAGTCAGGGGACATGAACCAGGGGGTGACTGGATGGGGCGGAGGTTCTTGGGGGGCCGTCAGGGGACGGGGAAAGGGGGGGGTTGGATAGGCGTGGGAGTCCCCAGGGGCCTGTCAGGGGGCGGGGCTGTGGCTAGGAGGTGGGGCAGACAGAGAGTAGGGGGGTTGGGTAGGTGGTGGGGTCCCAGGAGGGTGGTTAGGGGTCGGGGGTTCCTGGGAGGGGGCAGTCAGGGGTCAAGGAGCAGAGGGGGTTGGATGGGTGGGGAGTTCTGAGGGGGGCAGTCAGGGTGCAGGAAGTGGGAGGGGGCAGATATAGGGAGGGGACCAGGCTGTTTGGGGAGGCACAGCCTTCCCTACCTGGCCCTCCTTACAGTTTTGGAACCCTGATGTGGCCCTCAGGCCAAAAAGTTTGCCCAACCGTGATCTAGGTGATAGCATTCCCTGAGGCAGAATAGTGCCTCTCTAGTATTGTACCTTTCTGGAATATTAGTTGAAACTTTCATGTCAGGATTCCCTACCCACTCTGAACTCTGGGGTACAGATGTGGGGACCTGCATGAAAGACCCCATAAGCTTATTTCTACCAGCTTAGGTTAAAAACTTCCCCAAGGCACAAATTCCCTTCCTTGTCCTTGGATGGTATTGCTGCCACCACCAAGTGATTTAGACAAAAATTCAAGGAAGGGTCACTTGGAGCCTTATCCCCCCAAAATATCCTCCAAGCTCTTTCACCCCCTTTCCTGGGGAGGCTTGAGAATAATATACCATATATATATATATATATATATAGTGACACAGTTCCTGCTCTACCTTGGTGGGTCTTGCGCTTATTGGCGGATTTGCTCGCCTTGGAGCTTCACGAAAGCCCTCAGCTTGGCCATTTTTCTGAACCCACAGTCCAGGTCGACTCCTCCTGTGTCTGATCAGGAATTGGGAGGATTTGGGGGGAACCCAGGCCTGCCCTCTACTCTGGGTTCCAGCCCAGGGCTCTGTGGAATGCAGCTGTCTAGAGTGCCTCCTGGAACAGCTATGCGACAGCTACAACTCCCTGGGCTACTTCCCCATGACCTCCTCCAAACACCTTATTTATCTTCACCATAGGACCTTGCTCCTGGTGTCTGATAATGCTTGTACACCTCAGTCCTCCAACAGTCCGCGTTCTCACTCTCAGCTCCTAGTGCCTCTTGCTCCCAGCTCCTCACACGCACACCACAAACTCAAGTGAGCTCCTTTTTAAAACCCAGGTGCCCTGATTAGCCTACCTTAATTGATTCTAGCAGCTTCTTGATTGGCTGCAGGTGTTCTAATCAGCCTGTCTTAATTGTCTCCAGAAGGTTCCTGATTGTTCTTGTGGCACCTTAGAGACTAACAAATTTATTTGAGCATAAGCTTTCATGAGCTACAGCTCACTTCATCGGAGCTGTAGCTCACGAAAGCTTATGCTCAAATAAATTTGTTAGTCTCTAAGGTGCCACAAGTACTCCTTTTCTTTTTGCGAATATAGACTAACACGGCTGGTACTCTGAAACCTGATTGTTCTGGAACCTTCCCTGTTACCTTACCCAGGGAAAGGGGACCTACTTAGCCTGGGGCTAATGTATCTGTCTTCTATTACTCTCCTATAGCCATCTGGCCTGACCCTGTCATATATTCCCCCACCCCCTCCCGCTCAACACTATGAGGTTGGGCAACTTGGGACGTCAGGCAGTGTACTTGTGACAAGCCATCTGCATTGCCATGGTGGCTTCCAGCCTGGTGAATTGGAAAGGTTGTAGGGACAGGAACCATCTGGTCACCCTTGCATTCTTCTCTTTATTTCACTGCGTCCACTGGAGGGGTGCATGGTCACTCACAAGGATAAACTGTCGTCCCAGAAGGTAATAACATAGTGTTTCCATGGCCCATTTCACAGTTAGGCACTGTCTTTCAACCATGGCATACTTCTGCTCTCTTGGGAGGAGTTTCCTGCTGAGGTAGAGGATTGGGTGTTCTTCATCTCCAACCATCTGCAATAGGACAGCTCCCAATCCTACTTCAGATGCATCTGTTTGTAAAATGAATTCTTTGTTGAAGTCTGGGGCTATAAGCACGGGGTTACTGCAGAGGGCTGTCTGTAGATCCATGAATGCTTTCTCTGCGGCATCTGTCCACTTCACCATGTCTGGACCCTGGGCTTTTATCAGGTCTGTCAGGGGACTCGCTCTGGTAGCAAAATGGGGAATAAATCATCGGTAGTATCCCACCACATCCAGGAATGCCCGGACTTGCTTTTTTCGATTTGGCCAGCGCCAATTTTGGATAGCCTCTAGTTTGTTTAGTTGGGGCTTGACCATTCCCCTTCCTACAATGTAGCTAAGGTATTTAGCCTCGGCTAGCCCTATAGCACACTTGATGGGGTTGGCTGTAAGGCCAGCCTGTCTTAGCGTGTCCAGAACCGCTTCCACCTTTCCTAAGTGGGTTTCCCAGTCAGGGGTGTGAATAATCACATCATCCAGGTATGCCCCTGCATAACTGGTATGGGGCCATAGGAGCTTGTCCATAAGATGCTGGAAGGTGGCAGGTGCCCCATGCAGTCCAAAAGGAAGAACAGTATATTGAAACAGACCCTCTGGTGTAGAGAATGCTGTCTTCTCTTTCACATCTTTGGCAAGGGGAATCTGCCAGTATCCCTTTGTTAAATCAAGGGTGGTCAAAAATCGGGCATTGCCCAGGCAGTCAACTAACTTATCGATATGGGGTATGCATTGAATTTGGATATCTCATTCAGCCGGCGAAAGTCATTACAAAACCTAGTGGTGCCATCAGGTTTGGGCACCAACGCAATCGGGCTTGACCACTGACTGTGGGACTCTTTGATGACTCCCAGCTCCAACATCCTTTTTACCTCTACCTTGATCTCCTCCCTTTTTGCTGCTGGGACCCGATAGGGCCTTAAAGTTAACATTGCCTCACGGTCTGTGATAATGTGGTGATATGCTTCGGTGGTCCGGCCTGGTTTGGTTGAAAACACGTCCTGGTATCGGTTGATCTTCTCAGTTACCTCCTTCTTCTGGTTTGGTGTCAGATCAGTGGATATCCTGATCTGCTCCTGCATATTATTTCCCTGGTTCGGGGTCTCTTGGGCCACTACACATGCCTCTCATTGGTGCTATGGCTTTAAGAGGTTAATGTGATAAATTTGTTCCTGTTTCCGGCATCCTGGCTGCCGCACCTTGTAGGTTACTTCCCTCACGGGTTCAACCACGTCATAGGGTCCCTGCTATTGGGCCAAAAGCTTGCTTTCTGCCGTGGGTACCAACACCATCACCCAATCCCCTGGTTGGAACTGTTGGACTTTTGCCTGGCGATTGTAATGGGTTCGCTGGGCCTCCTACACCTTTTCCAAATGTTCCCGTATAATAGGGGTGACCCGGGCTATCCGTTCTCGCATCTGCAACACATGGTCAATTATATTTCTCCCCTCATTGGTTTCCTCTTCCCAGATTTCTTTTGCAATATCTAGTATGTCATGGGGGTGGTGTCCGTATAGTAATTCAAAGGGGGAAAACCCAGTTGAGGCCTGAGGTACCTCCCAGATTGCAAACATAAGGTAGGGTAGTAGAGTGTCCCAATCCTTCCTGTCTCGACTTACCACTTTCCTTATCATTGCCTTGAGGGTTCTGTTAAACCTTTCTACCAGCCCATCAGTCTACAGATGATAGACTGAAGTTCTCAGGGTATGTATATGGAGCAGCGTATTAGCTTCGACATAAATGGGGTACCTTGGTCTGTTAATATCTCCTTTCATAGCCCCACTCGGGCAAAGATCCCCACCATCTCTTTAGCTATCGTTTTAGAGACCATGTTCTGCAGGGGGACAGCTTCTGGGTAGCGAGTAGCGTAATCCAGAACGACAAGTATATATTGGTGGCCGGGGCTGTCTTCTCCAGGGGTCCCACTATATCATGGCTATTCGCTTGAAGGGGACCTCTATGATGGGAAGGGGTACTAAAGATGCCCTCAAGTGGGAATGGGGACTGTGCAGCTGACACTCCGGGCAGGACGCACAGTACCTCCGCACTTCTTCATGTACTCCGGGCCAGAAGAATCATCACAGAACCCCTGCCAGGGTCTTCTATATCCCCAAATGCCTCCCAAAAAGATGACTATGGGCCAGACTTAATACAACATTCTGGTGTTTTTGAGGTACTAGGATCTGCTGTACCTTCTGCCCCTGTACTGGTGCAACCCAATAGAAGGGATTCTTTTTCATTATGAAGTAGGGTCCTGGTTCCTGGGTTTTCCCTTCTACGGGGAATCCATCTATTTCGGTCATCTCATTCCTAATGTTGTCGTACCTTGGGTCTTCAGCTTGGTCCCATCCAAAATTTCCTCTCCCGGGGCTAATCTGCCCGAGATCTAGGGGGCCAGTCTCTATTGCCTCTACTGGTTCAGAGGCCTTTGGGTGGAGGTCAGACTCGGGTGCTTCTCCCTCCTGGGTGGCCTCCTTTTCAGCTGCTTGGGTCCACCTACCTACGAGAGCGACCCTCTGGCTTTGGGCCAGTATTTGGGTTCCCAAGGCCTTAGCTGCCCTTCTTTCCCTTTTCGTCTTTCTACACTGTCTGGGAGTGGAGAACAAATCTGGGGATATTTCAGAGAAGGTTGGGGGTTGACAGTCTGCTGTGGATGCCTCCCTACTTTCAGGGCTTCCCCCTTTCTCCAGTTCCCTTACCCGGAGTAAGTCTCCAAACCCTGGGAAGTCCCTCCCTACGAGCACTGGGTATGGGAGTTTAGGGACTACACCTGCTGCTACCTCAGTAGTGTTCCCCTGAATCTCAGTTTTTACTGGGATGGTGGGGTAATAACCAACTGTCCCATGGACGCATGTAATCCCCGTACGCTTAGCCCACAGCAGCTGACTACGCTTCACGAGCTTCCCCGAGACAAGCGTTATAGCACTCCCTGAATCAACCAGTGCTGTGGTCTCTACCCCATTTAGCTTCACTGGTCTAGTGTACGTATGTGGAGTTAGTGAGATCCCCACAAGGTGGATTAGGGAGCATGGGTCTGCCCAGTTCCCCAGGCTACACTGCATAGGCTCCTTAGCATTGGGACTCTGTGTAGCTATGTGTCCCCACTCCCTGCAGGCGTAACATCTGTATGGAGCCCTAGGCATTCCCCGGTCTCTGGTTTGGGTAGTCTAACATCACGATCCTCTTCCCCCTCAGTTCTCCGACTCTTTGTGGCTTCTGGTGGGCCTTCAGCCCCTCTCTTTTTCCACCTGGGTTTTCCACCCGAGCTCTAGGGCTTGGTGCTGCTAGTTTAACCCGGGGTGCTTCTTCCTTAACTGATTGGGTCAGCTCCCTCGCCGTCCTTCGCCTTTCTACCAGCACGACAACGTTGTTGTAGGTGGAGGGTTCGTTCTGGCTTACCCAGGCATGAAGGTCTGGCAGTAGTACTCTCATGTACCAGTCGATGACCAGAACCTCTAGTATCTCCTCCGGACTCCGGAACTCAGTTCGTAACCACTTTCGTGCAAGATGGATGGGGTCATATAATTGGGACCGGGGGGGTTTGTTTTCCTGGTACCTCCACTCATGATATCGCTGGGCTCGCACTGTGGTTGTTACCCCAGATCTGGCGAGGATCTCTGCTTTCACTTGGGGGTAGTCTGCCGCCGCCTCTTCAGGCAAATCATAGTAGGTCTTCTCGGCCTCCCCACACAGGAATGGAGCAAGGATGCCAGACCACTGTTCTCAGGGCCAAGCTTCCCTCAGGGCTGTCCTCTCAAAGGCCACGAGGTATGCCTCTACATCATTCTCCCACGTCATTTTCTGCAGCCAATTGCTGACCCACATGATCTGCATCCCATCATGGCCTAGTTTAACTGGTTTACCAGTTCCCGCAACATAGCCTGGTCTTGAGCAGCCTGGTCCATCAGCAGGCGATTAGTCTCTTGCTGCAGCCGCACTGCCTCCTGTTGGGTGGCTGCCTGGACACGAGTAGTCTCCTGCAGGGCAGCTATGGCTTGTATCAGTGCCCGCACTACTTCCTCCATTGTGGTAAAAGAAAATAAAAATAGACCCACTTCCCTTTTTTTTTTCTTCCTTCCAAACACCCTCCTTCTTCCGCCATGCTGCAGACACCAGATCCCACTTCGAATACCAGTTGTGACAAAGTTCCTGCTCTGCCTTTGTGGGTCTTGCGCTTATTGGCGGATTTACTCGCCTTGGAGCTTCAGGCAGCCCTCAGCTTGGCCATTTTTCTGAACCCATACTCCAGGTCGACGACTCCTGTGTCTGACCAGGAGTTGGGAGGATTTGGTGGGAACCAGGTGCCCTCTACTCCGGGTTCCAGTCCAGGGCGCTGTGGAATGCAGCTGTCTAGAGTGCCTCCTGCAACTACAACTCCCTGGGCTTCTTCCCCATGGCCTCCTCCCAACATCTTCTTTATCCTCACCATAGGACCTTCCTCCTGGTGTCTGATAATGCTTGTACACCTCAGTCCTCCAACAGTCCGCGTTCTCACTCTCAGCTCCTAGTGCCTCTTGCTCCCAGCTCCTCACACGCACACCACAAACTCAAGTGAGCTCCTTTTTAAAACCCAGGTGCCCTGATCAGCCTACCTTAATTGATTCTAGCAGCTTCTTGATTGGCTGCAGGTATTCTAATCAGCCTGTCTTAATTGTCTCCAGAAGGTTTCTGATTGTTCTGGAACCTTCCCTGTTACCTTACCCAGGGAAAAGGGACCTACTTAGCCTGGGGTTAATATATCTGCCTTCTGTTACTCTCCTATAGCCATCTGGCCCGACCCTGTCACTATATATATAGATTTTCCTGGATGCAATAGCTGATGGATTCCTTCACCAAGTAGTTGCTGAACCAACAAGAGGGGATGCCATTTTAGATTTAACCTAATTATGGCAATTAATCTTTGACTATTAGCAGTAAATATGCCCAATGGCCTGTGATGGGATGTTAGATGGGGTGGGATCTGAGTTACTACAGAGAATTCTTTCCTGGGTGTCTAGCTAGTGAGTCTTTCCCACATGCTCAGTGTTTAGCTGATCAACATATTTGGGGTCAGGAAGGAATTTTCCTCCAGGGCATATTGGCAGAGGCCTGGGAGTTTTTCACCTTCCTCTGCAGCGTGGGGCACGTGTCACTTGCTGGAGTATTCTCTGCACCTTGAAGTCTTTAAACCACGATTTGAGGACTTCAGTAGCTCAGACATAGGTTAGGGGTTTGTTACAGGAGTGGGTGGGTGAGATTCTGTGGTCTGCGTTGTGCATGAGGTCAGACTAGACGATCATAATGGTCCCTTCTGACCTTAAAGTCTATGATTCTAACCAATTGGTTACAATCTGAGCACAGACCAAACCCCTTGATTTTTAGGACACTGAAAATCAATCAGGTTCTTAAAAGAGGAATTTTATTATTTAAAAAAAAAGTAAAAGAATCACACCTGCAAAATCAAGATGGAAGGTAACTTTACAGGGTAAATAAAAAAAATCACAAGCTAAAACAAAAGATAATCTAAAGCATCTCCTTGCCCTTACTTACAATTTTTGTAAACTTGGATGCTCATTTCAGGTATGCTTTCAGGAGATGTTTTTTCTGCCTGGTCTCTCTCTCCATCCAGAGAGGGAACAACAAAGAGAGCACAAACAAAACCTCCCCCACCTTAGATTTGAAAGTATCTTCTTTCCTTATTGGTCCTTT
This sequence comes from Dermochelys coriacea, assembly GCF_009764565.3. Lineage (NCBI taxonomy): Eukaryota > Metazoa > Chordata > Testudines > Dermochelyidae > Dermochelys > Dermochelys coriacea. The sequence continues at coordinate 68,906,041 of NC_050070.1, read as the reverse complement.
TGGTCAGGTGCCAACCAGGTTATTTGAGCTTCTTAACCCCTCACAGGTAAGGATTCAGTACAGCTCCTCAGGAGGGATTTTATGCTACACTTAGCTCTGTTTATGACACTTGGGCTCCTTTTTTTTTTTTTTTAGAGAAGGCTCTGCAGGTGCCCATATTTTAATCATTCAGTTCAATTATATTTTGGTGCCATGGCCATCTTTGGAGCCAAAGACCATTTCCAAGACTGGCTTAAATAAGTCCTTGAGGCTGGAGATATGCAGAGATACAGAAAGAAGGCTAATATAAGCACAAACTGCTGATTCTTCCTTTGAGTCACAGAGATGGTACAGGTACATGGTGGCTCTCTTTGGCATCATGGTGAATCCTACAAAAAGGCAAGGGAGCATGGATCTTGCAGGTAAACTGCAGGTGAGATAGACTCAATGTCAAATTATTTTTCTCTGGTGATGATCCCTTGAACACTGTAGGATGTGAGTGACAGTGGGAGATGCTTTAGTCCCATTGTCTTGACATCTTCCTTGGTCATCCGTGGAGTGTCTGGTACCTTGCTGTTAAGAAGCTACATGAGGAGTTTTTTCTCATTCTTCTCCTTAGTCTGCTGTTTATCTTAGTTGGAAACCATCCACATTTCTCGCAGTGTTTGGAGGTTGCCTTGCCACCAAGGCTTAAATTAACCAAGAGGCTAATTAGCTGGAAGTCTCTGTCAGCCTCATTGCCATCTAAGCTGGAGTTAAGGCTTGCTCCTAAAGTGTATGGCCCCAAGAAGCTGCTGTGCAGCTTCTTGTAAGAGAATGATACCTTTTGTAGGCAATGTGTCTAACCTTTGGTGGTCCTGTACTTATCCTCCTTTTTTCCTAAGTTTTGTCCTCTGTTCTCTCCACTGGTGTCCCATAGAATGTTTAATAAGGTTTCAGTATTTATCTTGAAGGCACTTAAATGGCCTGGACCCAGGATATTTAAGAAATCAGCTGAAGTGCTAGGATAATCACTATGGTTACTGTATTCCTCAGGAACTTTCTGTGATTCTGCAGCCTGCTAGGCAAGGTTCTTAATGAGCTTCTTAATGAGGCTTTGATCCCTAAGCCCTTTAGCACCCATCAACCCTTAACCAGGGGGCAGGGCTACTCAGGAAGACCAGACTTTAAGAAGTCCACTCATAAACGACCAGAGGAACTAGTGAACAGGAGCAGTTAACACGGAACTTTGGTGAGGGAGTTTACAGGAGGAGTGGGGGGGGGGGAAAGGGGTAGATACACTTAACACTTACACTTAACACTGTAATTTAAGATTAAAATATGAAAACTCCCCTTTTACTCTGATACAAAAGGTTTAGTTTATTATTTTAGGTTTGGTTAAAAACAGTGTACTGACCACACTATATGACAGCTTGGAGTCACTGGTAACAGTAACTTGAAATATTCAGGGGGATCAAGCAAATGGACGCTTCAAAGGCTACATATTCTAAATGTTACATATCTTGAGTAAACTGAAGAAACTTAAGGGATGGCTGAGGTTGGATTGTAACCTTGAAACTGAATGTAAAATGGCATAAGGGAGTAGTCACATGACCCCCCAAAAGTCACTACTTTTTAAGGTGTTCTGATTGGATGCCCCAGGGTGTATGCACACCCAGATAGTGTGGATTCATACTGACAGTCTAGTCATAGTAGTACAGTAACTGGGTATGTTTCAGAGTAGCAGCCGTGTTAGTCTGTATTCGCAAAAAGAAAAGGAGTACTTGTGGCACCTTAGAGACTAACAAATTTATTTGAGCATAAGCTTTCATGAGCTACAGCATCCGATGAAGTGAGCTGTAGCTCACGAAAGCTTATGCTCAAATAAATTTGTTAGTCTCTAAGGTGCCACAAGTACTCCTTTTCTAGTTACTGGTATATAACCTGACATACACTTCAACATGTTGTCCAAAAGACAGAAAGTCACTGAACTTATAGAAATTTAATTATAAAGCATTTTCAGTTGCTAACTAGAAAACCCCCAAACATTAATTGGTTAAGTTATGTGGTAATTTTTTTTATATTAAGATTTGGACCAATCAACTTGAACAATAGCTACTTATAATACCACATGATTAGGTTTTGTAGCCCTTGTCCTTCTTTCTCTCCTTTTATTTTTGACACACACTTTGTTGCAGCTTCTCTCTAATTACATTGTAAACTCTTCAGGTTAAGGGACCATCACTTCCTGTGTATTTGCCTACTATACTGGGGGCCCCAATCCTGTTTGTGGCCTCTAAGTGCTACTGCAGTAAAATATTCTGTATTATTTATAAAAAGGAAAAGGAGTACTTGTGGCACCTTAGAGACTAACAAATTTATTAGAGCATAAACTTTCGTGAGCTACAGCTCACTTCATTGGATGCATTTGGTGGAAAAAACAGGAGAGATTTATATACACACACACAGAGAACATGAAACAATGGGTTTATCGTACACACTGTAAGGAGAGTGATCACTTAAGATAAGCCATCAGCAGCAGCGGGGGGGGAAGGAGGAAAACCTTTCATGGTGACAAGCAAGGTAGGCTAATTCCAGCAGTTAACAAGAATATCAGAAGAACAGTGGGGGGTGGGGTGGGAGGGAGAAATACCATGGGGAAATAGTTTTACTTTGTGTAATGACTCATCCATTCCCAGTCTCTATTCAAGCCTAAGTTAATTGTATCCAGTTTGCGAATTTATTCCAATTCAGCAGTCTCTCGTTGCAGTCTGTTTTTGAAGCTTTTTTGTTGAAGGATAGCCACTCTTAGGTCTGTGATCGAGTGACCAGAGAGATTGAAGTGTTCTCCAACTGGTTTTTGAATGTTATAATTCTTGACGTCTGATTTGTGTCCATTCATTCTTTTACGTAGAGACTGTCCAGTTTGACCAATGTACATGGCAGAGGGGCATTGCTGGCACATGATGGCATATATCACATTGGTAGATGCGCAGGTGAACGAGCCTCTGATAGTGTGGCTGATGTGATTAGGCCCTATGATGGTATCCCCTGAATAGATATGTGGACAGAGTTGGCAACGGGCTTTGTTGCAAGGATAGGTTCCTGGGTTAGTGGTTCTGTTGTGTGGTGTGTGGTTGCTGGTGAGTATTTGCTTCAGATTGGGGGGCTGTCTGTAAGCAAGGACTGGCCTGTCTCCCAAATCTGTGAGAGTGATGGGTCGTCCTTCAGGATAGGTTGTAGATCCTTGATGATGTGTTGGAGAGGTTTTAGTTGGGGGCTGAAGGTGATGGCTAGTGGCGTTCTGTTGTTTTCTTTGTTGGGCCTGTCCTGTAGTAGGTGACTTCTGGGTACTCTTCTGGCTCTGTCAATCTGTTTCTTCACTTCAGCAGGTGGGTATTGTAGTTGTAGGAATGCATGAGAGAGATCTTGTAGGTGTTTGTCTCTGTCTGAGGGGTTGGAGCAAATGCGGTTATATCGTAGAGCTTGGCTGTAGACAATGGATCGAGTGGTATGATCTGGATGAAAGCTAGAGGCATGTAGGTAGGAATAGCGGTCAGTAGGTTTCCGATATAGGGTGGTGTTTATGTGACCATCGCTTATTAGCACCGTAGTGTCCAGGAAGTGGATCTCTTGTGTGGACTGGTCCAGGCTGAGGTTGATGGTGGGATGGAAATTGTTGAAATCATGGTGGAATTCCTCAAGAGCTTCTTTTCCATGAGTCCAGATGATGAAGATGTCATCAATGTAGCGCAAGTAGAGTAGGGGCATTAGGGGACGAGAGCTGAGGAAGCGTTGTTCTAAGTCAGCCATAAAAATGTTGGCATACTGTGGGGCCATGCGGGTACCCATCGCAGTGCCGCTGATTTGAAGGTATACAGGTATACCTGTAACAAGGTATAGCCTCTTGTTCATACTCCGACCTATTCATGATGACGACAGCACCTCCTTTGTCAGCCTTTTTGATTATGATGTCAGAGTTGTTTCTGAGGCTCTGGATGGCACTGTGTTCTGCATGGCTGAGGTTATGGGGTAGGTGATGCTGCTTTTCCACAATTTCAGCTAGTGCACGTCGGCGGAAGCACTCTATGTAGAAATTCAGGCTGCTGTTTCGACCTTCAGGAGGAGTCCACCCAGAATCCTTCTTTTTGTAGTGTTGGCAGGAAGGTCTCTGTATTATTTATATTACAATGAAGTCTAAAGGTCCCAACTTACACTGGGGCCCAATTATGCTATGCACTGTATAGACACAGAATGAGAACAAATCTATATGAACATTTTCTAAAATCTGGAATAGCACAAGATTCCATCATTAACTGGCACATTATCACATATACCATACTTAAGATAAGTAATGATAGTAATAGAACCTTATTTATGAATTCACAGTGTTCAGATATGCTTACAATAATGCCTACAAATCAGTCAAAAAATTAGCATTTTTAGCGCATGTGGTATTCATAAAATTCCACAGATTTAGGAAGACTACATCTGCAGATTTCTGTAGTCTCTGCCAATAAGCTAAAATAACTGCTTCTAGGTTTTGGACTCTTTTTGTTTTTGTTTTGTTTTTAATTGGCTAGCTTTTATTGTTTCGATTGCTAGTAGTTTAAAAAAAAATTGCATCCGAATGTGTTCTTGCTAAACACAGGAAAAAATTAAGCCTTTTGGAAAGATTAAAATAAAATCTGATTAACTGTAGAATATTTTTATTCTTCTTTCAATTTTATATTTTTTCCTATTTTAACTATTTGAAGATAAAATCTTGACATATTTAAATGAGTATTGTAAAATGGACAGATTGCTATTCTTCATACCTCAAAGTTTCCTGTTTTCTCAGTTTGGGAATAGAGATACCTCTTAGCAATAGAAAATTAGTACGAGAATACATCATTTCTGTCAAAATAGTCATAGACTTTGAGGAACAAATGCTTGTTGACAGAAGGACATGTTTAGAGTGAAAGAATCATCACTATGCAGTACTTTATTTTTTTATTCTATATAAAAAAACCTTCCATATATTGCATTTATTTGGAAAATGTGTAGTTGTTTTTTCCATACTGTTGAAGCTACAATAGTATAAAATAAACAGAAGTTAATTAATTTTCTCAACAAAGTGGATATATAGTATGTCATTCAGTTTTCCCATCTGCATTTTTCCTTTACTGCTGTTTCAGAAGATAAGACTTTCAGCATCTTTATTCTAAGGTCCTTTATTTTTCTTTTACATTAAATGTCTTTACTCTTTATCTTTGTAAGTATGCCTCTTCATACATTGTCAAAAACACTGAAAAGATAAAATATTGTCATAAAGGTATGGAATCATTATTACCTTACAGAGATAATCATAGAATTGTTAAATTGTAGGGTTGGAAAGGACATCAAGAGGTCACCTAATCCAGCTCCCTGCTCTGAGATAGGACCAAGGAAACCTAGACCATCCCTGACAAGTGTTTGTCCAACCTGTTCTTAAAAATTTCCAGTAATGACATGCCTTGAAAACCTATTCTGGACCTTAGCTGCCTTATAAAGTTTTTCCTCATGTCTATCCTAAATCTCCCTTGCTGCAGATTAAGCCCATTGCTTCTTGTCCTACCTTCAGTGGACATAGAGAATAATTGATCACACACGTCTTTATAACAGTCATTAACATATTTGAAGAATGTTATCATGTCCTTCTCAAGATTAAACATGCCCAGTTTTTTTAACCTTTCCTCATAGGTCATGTTTTCTAAACTTCTATCATTTTTGTTGCTCTCCTCTAGACTCTGTCCAATTTGTCCACATCTTCCCTAAAGGATGGCACCCAGAATTGGACGCAGTACTGCAGCTGAGGCCTCACCAGTGCTGAGCAAAGCGGGACAATTACCTCAGATGTCTTACATACAATACTCCTTTTAATACATCCCAAAATGATATTAGCCTTTTTCACAACTACATCACATTGTTGGCTCATATTCAATTTGTGATCCACTATAATCGCCAATCCTTTTTTGCAATAGTGCAATAGCCATGTATTCCCTACTTTGTAGTTGCACATTGATTTTTCCTTCCTAAGTGAAGTATTTTGCACTTGTCTTTATTGAATTGCATCTTGTTGATTTTAGATCAGTTTTCCAATTTGTCAAGTTCAGTTTGAATCCTGTCCTCCAGAATGCTAGCAACCTCTCTAGCTCAGTATCTTCCACAAATTTTATAAGTCTCTCTCCAGTCCATTATCCAAGTCATTAATGAAAATATTGTGTAGTACCAAACCCAGGACAGGCCCTTGAGCGACCCCACTAGATAGGTCCCCCCAGTTTGACAGCAAACCATTGATAACTACTCTTGGAGTACAGTCCTTCAGCCAGTTTTGCACCCACCCTATAATAATTTCATTAAGACTACATTTCTCTAGTTTACTTATGAGACTGTTGTGTGGAACTGTGTCAAAAGCGTTACAAACTCAAGATATATCATGTCTTCTCCTTCCTGCCATCCAGTGAGCAAGCAACCCTGTCAAAGAAGGAGATTAGGTTGGTTTGGCCTGATTTGTTCTTGACAATCCATATTGGCTGTTACTTATCACCCTATTATCCTCTAGGTTCTTACAAATTTATTGTTTAATAATTTGTTCCAGTATGTTTCCAGGTATCAAAGGAAGGCTGACTAATCTATAATTCCCTAGGCCCATTTTTAAAGGTAATATTGTCCTCTTTCACACAATATGCAGCTATTCTCTACCAAAGAAAATACTTAGAAGAATAAAGGGTCTTTTAAAATAATTATTTATAGTTATTTTCAGTCTCTCATAGGGTGGTATGATTTCCTAGTGATACGTATTGTAAATAAAGTATCTTGTGGCTTGAGCTAAGTGTGTGTTTTGTGAGCGTAGCTGGAACTGAAACAAGTTGGTGTTTTTAGGAATATCACTGAATATGAGATGTTTGTAGATGACTCAACATTGGTTTTAGACTTAGAAGGAATGGTAGTAGAGGAGGAGGAACAGATGTTTAAGTTGCAGGCTGATTGGGTTAGTAGCAAAACTCAAGAGTAACAGGATGATGTAAGGAGCAGCCACTGAGTAACTATTAAGGAGATGATAATGGACGAGGAAGAAATCTTAGCAAGGGAGTGAATTAAATAAATGTAAAATGTTGTAGACAATGCTGTCAGTAAGGGAATATCAGAAGATATAATTGTACAACATAGGGAAACAAAAGAAATTATAGGAACAAAATCAGTTAGAGTATACAATTGATATTAGGAGACTTTGTCTCTTTTTCGGAAGCGATGCTGACCCAGGGCCCTTATTTGGGAGCTCCCTGGATTAATTCCATAAAGCCATTTTCCTCTCCTCTTTCAATCCCACTTCGTTGGCCTACTTCTGCTGTAGTACCTGTGAGAAATGAGTCAACCTGCAATTCAGCAGTTGGGGATAGGTGATATGTGTATGTAATTTTTTTTAAATTAAGATATTTCAAGCCTACAAGTTGTGCCATAGCCAATTTATGTTACAGCATGTGCTTTTTTTGTTATCATGTTGTTCTCCTTTGTCCCTTTTCTCCTGTTTGTCACGCTCATTGCATCTTGTTTCACACTGGTAGTGCTTTACATAATGTAGTCTTTGGGCACTACTGAAATACAAATAATCATACAAATAATATATTTTTGTGGCAATAGTTGCCTGCAGATCTTTCCCAGTGTTAATTTTCTAATTAGTTTACCCTATTGAATTGGCCCCTTACTAAATACTGTCAAACATCTCATTTCTGACATTTATTGATCACCTGTAGATTCACCTTCCATTACAGAAAGCTGGAATCTCAGGCAATAGTGTCTAAATTGTATTCCCTGTAGCTTTTAAAAAATGTCATTAGGTTTAAGATGACATAAAAACATATGCAAATCTTGCATAAATAGTGAATGTTAAGCCTCTGATTGTAAGAAATAATGTATTATTAATACAGAACAAAGATCAAACGAGTCATCTAACATAGTTCTTTGGCCATATAATAAAACTGAAGCAGAAAAAAAAATCTCATAATGTGCATCAATAAATGAGCAAAACAACTAACATAAATACATCTTGGGGGAGTTCTGCGCCAAAAAATAAAAAAAAATCAGCAACAAATAATTCAAAATTCTTCACACAATATTTTAAAATTCTGCATATTTTATTTGTGAAAATAACCCAATATAGTCATGCCAGTTTTTAAATTATTTTTGGTCATTTATTTCAAAATACCTGTCAGCAAGTATGTCTGTAACAGTACAGACGACAAAAAAGATTCAGAAAATGTTTTTTGACAAATAGATTCTTTCCTAGGCATATTAATACAGAACTCTGAGTAATAATTCATTTAAACTACAATACAGAACTGTGTTTCCTGCATCCCTCAGAAGCAGTGCAAAAGCTTGGGAGAGTCAGGGGTAACAGAGGAGCTGATGGAGAGGGAAGTAAATTGCTGGGAAGAAGCCTGGGTATGAACTTGGAGGGCTGTTGGGTATGGGTGAGAAAATTATGGAACAAGGTTTTTTTTGGCGGGGGGGGCAGGGAGGGATTGTTAGGGAGCTTTTCCCATGCAGACCCTGGCTGACCCCTAGCCTCTCATTCAATCAGGCTTATCTGCCCATCCCCATGTGTCCTTGCACCCCTGTCCACGTGTTCCTCCACCCCCATTCAGACACCCACTCCTGCCATCCCCATGTGGCTCTGTACCCCCTCCACCATCCCTATGTGGCTCTGTGCCCCCACCCAGCCATCCCCTGTCCCAGTGTCCCTGTCCCAATGTCTCTTTGAGCAGGGGGTTGGACTAGATGACCTCCTGAGGTCCCTTTCAACCCTGATATTCTATGATTCTGTGAATGTAGTTCTGTACCCCCACCCCATCACCATGTGACCCTACACCTCACTCCCCCCATGACTTTCCACTCACATTCAGCCCCTGCCCCACTCTGTCCTCCCCCACTAGCCCTTATGATCCCCTGTCTGACCCCCCCCCAGCACCCATGCTGTCTCTCTCCCCATAGCCTCTCTCTCCTGACAGGCACTGCAAAGAAGGCAGGCTCTTTCTCTTCCCTAACTGGCTGGGAGCTGTTATGTTCTATCGCCACAGCGCCCTGTGGTGGGCAAATGGTGGAACTGCAGCAACATTTCAGCAGAAGCTTTTTTTCTGCACAAAAAAAAAATTAAAAATATGCACAGCTCATTAATTATGTGTGTACGCAATAGCGCAGAATTCCCCCAGGACTAATACATCATGTACGAAAGGCATTCAGTAAAGAAGGAAAAACTAAAGGATAAAACTAATGACATGGATGATCACAGGATTGTTGCTTATCACAGAGTAAGAGTTGCTGAGAGAGGTATTGGTAATAAGAGGAAATCCCCATTCCTTTCTCTATTAAAAAAAAAAACCCACAGACATACCAGGTGTTGATATCATCACCATTATATTGACCTTTCATACTTGCCTTGACTGAACAATCAATTCATCATGTTTTACTGCTTTCAAGCATGTTCTGTTTTTGTGCAAGACTAATCCTTTACTGTTCGGCTCATCTGTGTCACATTCTTCTTCTCCAGACTCTTCAGTTGTTCTGAAGTGTTGTAGCTTCTTTGTGTATCTGATCTGATCTGAATTTGGGTAGCACAAGAAACTTCTCGCTTTCTTATTTTATAAAATATCTCATGAATGGAAGATGATTTGCCCGATTGGCGAGGCTCTTCCTACTCCTTTGGCTCAATCAATTGTTGCTATATGTCATGACTGGAGCTTGGGGGTGGTCAGGCCTAATGGTTGGAGCAGTGGCAGTCAAAGGCCAGGAACAGCTTCAAATGTCAGAGCTGGGGTCATAACCAGGAGTCAGAGCCAGGTCAGAAGTACAAGAGCAAATAGACAGACAGGTCTGTCACTACAACTGGCAAGGGAGTCCGCTTTGTTGCATGGACACTTCCTGGAACTTCTCTTAGGCTTAAATAGGGTATCTTAAATTAGGGACCATGAGGGAAGCTGTCAGTCTGGTCTTCCAGGGTGGTACATCCTTTGGTGCTTATCTCTACAGGGTTTATATGATAATACATATGTCCCTATCACAGCTGCCGGGTAGTGGCACGGAGGCATCGGCCACCCCACAGACCTGGGTTCTAGTCCCCATACTATAGCTTACATTGTGTTGTTCTGTTTGTATTCTGGATCTTGTTTTGGAATGTACTTTTTCTGTGTTTATAGATAATTTGCTCCAATTAGTGGATTCTTCTGGCTAAAATAATTGACAATTGATGCTGATATCAAAAGATTGTTTGTGGGATGATAGTCCATACATGGCTGAGGTAAATTTGGAGTATTTTCCTCATTAGTGCAGGAATAATTATGCTTAATTTCCATCAATACATTTGCATTTTATTTGTACTTTTGTTTACGTTAAATAAAATAGGCTATTCAAACAGTATGATAAATATGTTCAAACTTCTCACAAGAAAGAGTATTTAGGGAACTAATTATGGACATCGCCTTCACACAGTGGAGTCAACTCTTATATTTGACTTTTTTTCGTAGGTGTTTCCAATGGAAATCTTCAGTATAATGTCATATTTGTATGTAATCATTCAAATTATTCAATTACTTAAAACAATTCTTTGTCTTCTATATCTAAATTAGGCCATATATAGTTGGCACAGCAGACAGTTTGGATAGAAGTTAGGACAATAAAGGTAGTTAGGTAAATGCTGCTCAAGGAAGAAAGGAAGTACCAAAAACATTATACAGAAAAGAGGCATTTTTAAGTGAGAATAGGTTAAAAGAAATGTTACTTATTCCATTCTATTGGAATAATGAAGAGGAACTTTGGTGAAATTTTGCAGAACTGTTTTTTTACCATTTGTTATTTATTCTTTGTATTGGCATAGCTCTTAGGCATTCCAACCAAGATCAGGGCCCTGTTGTAGAAACAGAATAAGAGAGAGTCCCTGCCCTGAAGAGCTTAAATTCAAAATAAATTTAAATCTAAATTTAAACAGTATACAGCAGTGATTCTCAACTTATTTACCATTGTGGGCCACATATATAGTTCTCTGGTGTGTTATGTGGGCCATATCTACACAATATTCACACTACCTGTATGGCTTTGAGGATGTCACACGGGTGGCAGCTGTGTGCTGAACGGGCCGCAAGTGACCCATGTGATTGAGAACCACTGGTCTGAGGACTCGGAAGCTATTTTGAGTCTGAGCTGCACAAATGAGATAAATGAATTTGAACTTGTAGCATTTGGAAAATGCTGACCATAATATCTTTAGAATAAATTACTCGTAAATCAAGACGTTGAAGTTTGGAACGCTGACTGAGAAAATGCTAGAGCCTCAGGTAAATTCTTTGGTTGGAAACAAGTTGGTAAATGTGGTGTCCAGTAAATTTTGTTTGTGAAACCTTTCTTGTTCCTGATACGTACTAAACAATATGGTTAGAAATATTTTAAATGTAAGATGTTGCAAAATTGCAAGGAAACTGTTAACAATATTACTGTCAGCTTGGGAGTGACTGTTGCATTCTTATTTGAGTGCTTGCTCATGTCCATTCCATGTAAGTTTGTGCTTTCCCCAAGCACTGTCGCCAGAAAGTTTTCCCTCAGTGGTATCCATCAGGTTGGCTCTGGTGCCCCCTGGAGTTGCACACTTATATGCTGGTATAAACGGTCTTGCCAACCTGCAGCCCCCTAGATTCCTTCTTACCGCCCATGACGGTCACTGGAACTACGTTGTCCTTGCATTCTGCAAGTACTCTCTCAGTGGACTTTTTCAATTCATTATATGTAATTATCTCTTGTTCTTACTAGTTAAGATTCTGTTATTAGATGGATGGATAGATAGATAGATAGATTAGTGCAGGGGTTCCCAGACTTGATTTGCAGCTTGTTCAGCGTAAGCCCCTGGCGGGACACGAGACACTTTGTTTACCTGAGCATCCACAGGTACGGCCACTCACAGCTCCTAGTGGCCACGGTTCGCTGTTTTCGGTCAATGGGAGCTGCGGGAAGCGATGGCCCGGCCCGCGCTGCTGAGACCCCAGGTGTCTTCAAAGGGGAAATTGGCCATGATGGCCCATCCCCAGTCTCCACCCTCTCGGCATCACTCCTCCCTGATCTCCAGAAAGGGAGTCTTCAGAGATGTACTCAGAGGCAGAGTCATGTGCCCCCCACAAGAGCCAGCACCATGACTGCAGTTGGCACTTTCCTGCCAGGGACCCAAACCAAGGCATTCCACCACGGCGTGTCCCCGGACGGTGGCAGATGCCAGTACAATGGCCATTCTGGAACCCCTGGGCTTTTCCACTGATGCAAGGGCTGCAACCCAGAAGGTCATACTCCATGGCTTCTGAGTCCAGAGCACTTCAACTGCTTCACTGAGAGCAGGACCCAGGCTCCAGTACTGCGGCCAGTGCTGAATACCAAAAGCCTGCACCTTGAGATCTGTCCGGTGTGGAGGATGAAGAATAGTGCTTCCTCCTCCTTTTCTCTTGATGAGGCTGTCACAGGAGCAGATGTAGCACCCTCTCAGGATGATTATAAAGTACATCAGGAGCTCCTCAAGAGAGTGGCTCAAAACCTAGGGATCCAGGTAGAGGAGATCAGGGAGTCCTTCCATGCCTTGGTGGACGTTCTAACGGCAATGGGCCCTTCAAGAGTGGCACTGCCCCTGAATGAGGCCGTTACGGACCCCATCAAGGTGTTTTGGCAGACCCCAGCACCCCTTCAGCCAACAGCAAACAAAACTGAAAGGAAATACTTTGTCCTGGCTAAGGGCTATGAATTTCTATACACGCATCCACCACCGGACTCTTTGGTTGTATCAGCAGCAAATGAGTAGGAATGACTACAAGGGTCAACCTCCAAGGCTCAGGCTGCCAAAAAATTAGACCTTTTTGGTAGAAAAGTCTATTCAGCAGGTGGCCTCCAGCTCAGGATAGCAAACAAGCAGGCACTCCTGAGCAGGTACCTGGGACTCAGTGTCAAAATTTAAGGAGTTGTAACTCCAGGAATCCAGACAAGAATTTGCAGCTCTGGTGGAGGAAGGCAAATCTGTGGCAAAGGCATCCCCTGCAAGCAGCCTTGGATGCAGCAGACTCTGCAGCCCAATCTATGGCCTCAGCGGTGGCAATGCATAGAAGCTCATGGCTTCAATCCTCAGGCTGCCTGAGATCTGCTCCCATGAGCATGACAGGAACTGGGAGACCCTTACCTATTTATGGGGGTCTGACCTCACAAGAGCTGGGACTTGGGGGGCCCTTGCCCTTCTAGGGGGGTTGAGCCCAGCTCCCTAACCCCCAATCAGGTCTGCAGAATCTGGGGAAGCCCTGCCCTTCTGTCTGTGGAGCTGAGAAAAGGCATACTGGGAGCCTGCACCAAGAACACACTGCTGACACTAGAGTTGCAAATGGGCATGCTTGATACATATCATAGACTCACTAGCAATGAGAAGTGGGGCATGGGAACACACCTACTGACATGAAAGGAGCATTTCTCATGTCTCAGAGCTATTGTCTCAGGCTGTATTCATCTCCATGAGGTGTTCTCACTCCTCTGAGAACACCTCATTAAAATGAATTAGCCACTTCACACTTCTTTGAGCCTCCTGTGCTTTTAGGGTTCTCCTGTGCTGGTCATCTGCATATAGCAAAGCAGTTGCTGATGATTAATTTCATAAATATTATAGCAGAGCGCTAGTTCCACTGCAGTTAAGGTTGTGTAGATTTTTCTGATTAAAATATAAATTTTTCCTAAGGCTCTACCCTAGAGAGCTTACAGTGGCACGGCTGTGCCAATGCAGCTATGCCACTGTAAGATCTCTCGTGTAGCCGCTTGATGCTGACAGGAGACAGCTCTCCCATTGACATAATTAAACCATCCCCAAAGACCAGTGGTAGCTATGTCGTGGGAGAAAAAAAACAAAGAAAAGAAAAAAAAACAGCTTTCCTTAAAGTTCACAGCTTCTACCAACTTTTTTTGTGCACACCTGGTTTCTCAAGGGTTAATGGCTTAATGGGTCAGAAAGGGGAGGATGAACTGGAAATGGTGAGGGGGCGGGCAATATGTGTGGGGGAGTGACACCTACCTTTTGTCACATGCTTAAAGTTAGTGTAATAACGTAATAAAACTGTCACATTCTTGGGACATAGGCCATATCTGAGATTTCTCTCACTGGTTATTTTAGCAACTACACACTCCAAACATTTCAAAGCAGGACCATTATCCCCATTTCACTAAAACAAAATGTATCGGGGGTAGAGGGTGGCACTTAGGAATCACCTAGCAACCATGTGACCTACTATAGAGAACAGTGGACTGGGACACAGAAAATATGGGCTCTGTTCCCAGCTCTAACCTGCCTTGATGACTTTGGTCAAGTCTCCTCACCTCTCTGTGCTTCAGTTTCACCATCTGTACAGGGGGGATAATGATGTTTCCCTCCTAGAGATCTATTGATGAAAAGTGCTGTGCAAAAGCTAGGTATTCTCATCATTACCTGTCCACAGCTTCTGAAATGCATACCTACATGATCATAATAACTGCCTAAATGACCACTAATTCCTACCAGCAACATTTCTCCTTCTGTTCAGAAAACTAGGAAATTAAAGGGCAAAATCTTTGTTAATGCAGAGTTAAGGTTGCCTGGTGTTAGTTCATACCCTTCCAGAATGTTGAATTCAGCAAAACTCAGACTTGTCAAAACCAGGAAGTAAAGAGTTAAGGTGCACACCACTGCAACTTTAACTCTGCCCTCTGTGAGCAATGTCCCAATATACCTATAAAACATGCTTGCACTCTGGCTTTGCCCTCCACTGAACAGGAGTTACCTACACCTGTCCTACACTCATACACTTAATTTACTCCACAGAGAGAACTCCACATCTGCTAAATTTTACAACCCCTTCAGCTCCTTTGCAGCCTCTTTACCCTTATTCACAGGATACGTCTAACACTATACATGCACTTACCCTTCATTAAACTCACAGACCACACTCCTCTCCCAACTAACTGCTGATATTTCCCATAGTAAGAAGACACATGCTCAACTACTGGCACAGCCTATACAATGCCATGTTGAAATGAGGCATACTGGATCTCCCAAGATACACATGCACCTCTTTCCTTTTATCAGGCATACAGGGAGAGGGGCTCATATATGTCCCCAAAGAGGCATGATCTCTCCCAGATCAACGCATATCACAGTCACAGCTCTTTGAAGCTGCTGCAACTAATTCCTCCACCATTCAGTATAGCTACAGTTCACACACTGAATGCAGCTGCCATTCATGCAGATAATTCCCAGTGGCTATTACCAGTTCCAGTGGGAGCAGTGTTAAGGTTGTGTGGACATTTACCTTAACTCTGTATTTCCTAGTTTTCACAAGTTTGAGTTTTGCTGAACTCAATATATTATCAGAAGACAACTTTAACTATGGGTTTTCGAAGTTTTTTTTAATCGTTTAATAAATATAAAAATAGTTATCTACTATAGGATAAGATAAATAGCATACATACGGACTGAAGGATATCTACAGTATCTGGAAAGCAGTACAGGTAGGTAAAATCTTAAATTAAGAATAGGTAGCAAACAAAATGAGAGCCACATTGTAATGATATTTCCAAAGAAAATAGATATTCTGAGTACCTATAATACCTATAAGGGGATCACAACTAAAACAAAGGCCATAATAGTAAGGTTTTACATAGTATAACCCTGGTGTGAAGGACATGGGGATGCTCTGTAATTGGTGACTACTATATGTTTGTTCTATCTGTTTCTCTGATTGTTGTAAATGGGTTTACTGTATGAATGTTTGGGATTAATTACAGAAGAGGCTGACTGCAGTCATCAAGAAAAGTATATCTGAAGCCACTGTACTCTATCTGCCAACACTTAAGAGACAGTTGGTTACTGTGATGTTCCCCCCTGGTGTTATCTGGACTGGTGATCTGCTAGGTCACTCCAATCCTTGACTCTGGGAGCCAGACTTATCCTGCTCTGCTGTGAGAACCCCCTGGGCTGTTCACACCACCCCTAGTATGTAAGCTGCTCCTTGGATTGTGCAACGTAATGACACTAGCCAATATCTCTGGTCTCAGACACAACCCTAGGAACCTCTGTCTTGCAGTGTCCAGTTATGCCCACTGGATGCTGCAAGCTTATATGAGTTCATCAATTTAACAAAGAAATTGATATTTATCAGGCTTGTTATCCCAAGGGGAGTGTCTAACACACTTCAAATGCACTGCTTCAGGTAGAATAAACAAATTTATTAACTATAAAGATAGATTTTAAGTGATTATAAGTCAAAGCATAACATGTCGGAGTGGTTACCAAAAGAAAAGAAAATATAAGCACGCAGTCTAAACTCTCAACCCTATGAGACTGGGCAACATCTAGATTAAGCAGTTTTTCTCACCCCACTGGATATTGCAGTCCTTAATGGCCCAGGTTTAAGGAACAAATCTGTATAATCTCGTGTGTTGGAGTCTTGTCTTCTTCTCAGCGTCTTGGTTGCTTGTAGCATAGGTGGGGGCAGGAGAAGGGCCCAATATGCTGAAAAGGATCTGGGGGTTATAGTGGAACACAAATTGAATATGAGTCACAAATGTGATCTGTTGCAAAGAAGGCTAATATTCTGGGTGTATTAACAGGAGTGTCATATGAAAGACACGGGAGGTAATTGTCCCACTCTGCTTGGCATTGGTGAAGCCTCAGCTGGAATACTGTATCCAGTTCTGGGTGCCACATTTAGGGAAGGTGAGGAGAAAATAGACAAAGTCTAGAAGAGAGCAACAAAAACTATAAGAGGTTTAGAAAACATGACTTATAAGGAGAGGTTAAAAAACTAGACATATTTAGTCTTCAGAAATGAAGACTGAGAGGGGACATGATAAAGGGCTGTTATAAAGAACGAATTTGATCAATTGCTCTCCATGTGCAATGAAGGTAGGAGAAGACGTAATGGGCTTAATCAGCAGCAGGGGAGATTTAGGTTAGATATTAGGAAAAACTTTCCAACTATAAGGATAGTTAAGCACTGAAATAGGCTTCCAAGGAGGTTGTGGAATCGCCATCATTGGGAGTTTTTAAGAACAGGTTGAACAAATATCTGTGCTCTAGGTTTCCTTGGTTCTGCCTCAGTGGATGTTAGGTGGGAAACTGAGTCACAAGTCCAATTTAGGCCTAATCAGTTTTTGCCTCTATTTTAAAAATTTCAGACAGAATTGTTGTTACTTATGGATTCTGGACGTATATTTTTGCCAGACAATAAACAGGTAAGACAGAACAGGTAGGGACCCAAGATACCAAGTTCTAGGGTACTGGGAAGTTCTTCTGTACTTCATGATAGTCATCTCAACCTCTTATCCCTGGTCTGGTCCATCAGTCTTGTTCCTTAAGTTTCTTGTCTGCTATTTCTTTAGCTTGGTCTCTGCCTTCACTTGGATTCTTATACATATTCATTAAATTTTCTCCAATCAGTGTTAAGCATTGTCTTATGTAACCCATATATACACATGTACAAGCTTAAATTTTCTCAACTTTTGCTATTTATACAATTTTCATATCATCTTACCCTTTATTTTCTATTAAAAGGGACTTTTAGCATTACAGGTTTATATATTTATCATACTGACTAACTTTTCCTTTAACATAAATTCTTCCAAAACAACATAACATGAACAAAACATCGCTTTTTAAAGCAACAACATTATTTAAGCAAATCTATGTAAGAGGAAAAACAACAGTCCTGTCAGAAAGTTGGCCTGAGGTGTTGGGCTAAGTGTTACCTCATCTAAATTCATTCATTATCCATCATTATAAACTATTACATTTTAAACAAACCCCTTATTTTTAATATTTAACAATTTTTCATTTTTATATTTCTATCATAATTCAGTATATGAGTATCATAACCTTTAATTTTTATTTGAATAATATTTAATTTAATGGGGAACACAATGCCCTCTCATGTCAGCAGTTTTTATCTTCTTCAAACTTTTCACTCAAAGTCCATTCTGTTTGTAAATCATTAAAAAAAATTGCCAGAAATTTTTCACATTGCATTTTGAGAGGTGTGTTTATTTTAGGACCTTAAAAATCATTGTTCGCCAACGTTAAGATAAACCTACTTATAGTCTGTCCATTTTTACAATCCTTTTTATTATGTTATGCTTTATTCTTGTTAAGATGAAACAGTACTTCAGTTTAAGAAAGCTGTCAGGTTGCTATATTTACCACTGTGCACAAGTTTCTGAAGGGAAGAATTGCAGAACCCACTTGAATGTTAATAGACTGAGTATTAGGCTACAGTACCCTGTGTAAATCTGGGAGTATTGCAGGATTCCATCTCAGGAAAGAGAGGCATTGGACCTGATACCTGAAGTGTGCACTCAAAGAGACCAGAGAAAGGGGTCAGAGGTGCTGCTAGCTCTGTGTAACTGTGACACCTGGTGTGACCCCATCTGGAATTTTGTGCAATTCTTGTCCTGGCACCATAGGAAGGATGTAGAAAATCATGAGAAAATTAAAAAAGGGCAAGAAAAAGGAGAAAAGGATGGGAGATTATAATCTATGAAAAGAGAATAGATGAGTTACATTTATTATATGTGAAGCATCTTCTGTAGTTAAGGTGGCCCACCTGTTTTCTGTTGCTTATTACTTTGCCAATCTTTAACCATTCAGACTGAAATTTTCCATGCTGCGGCTCTGTCTCAGGTTGACTGTTTATGAAAAGTTTCAGCTAAACTGGTTCAGCCATTGCTGATAACAATATTATGGGAAAATACATTATTTTTCCCGTGTTAAAGAAAAAGGCTTGCACCTGTTTTGCTAAGAAGGTCTTGTGCCCCCATGCTTTAGAGCGAGGGATTGAAATTTGGCATGGTGTTTGTCCTCATGTCAGGGATATGCATTTGGCTCTCCCCATGAAAATTCACTTCAATTTGGCAAAGTTATAAGCCTCCAAAATAATCTTAGTTCATACATGCTCACTCGAGTCTTGTTAGAGTTTGGCAGCTAAATTCTCTGAAGCTTCCATCTGAACTGAGCATGCTTCAGCCTAGCATATCAGCTGCTGAGCAGGACTTCCCCTGCTCTTGCTCCTCCCAGCAGTTGGGAGTCACTGTAGTGCAGAGTACAGAAGTGAGCGTAGAGGGACTCTTTCTCTTTTTTTCTCAATGCTGATGCACAGGAAGAAAGGAGGAAGAGGAGCAGCAGCAGCAGCAACACTGGAATGCAGAGGGGTGAGAAAGAGGAGTGGGAAGAGGTGTGCAGGAGCCAGAGCATAGGGAGGACCAGAGGGAGATTGGAGGCAGGAATTAGGGGGAACAGAAACCAAGTATGGGGTGGGGATAGGAGCAGAGAAAGATAGACAAGTTAGGGGTACAGGGGCACAAGATATATGAGCAGTAGAGTACACTCCTCTTCAGTACCTGGGATTGAACCCAGGATTCCTTAGACTCTACATATCTCTGCAGTCAACAAATAGGTGTGAAAACCACTGGTAAAAAGTGTAAAAAGTGTATCTCATCACCACATAATGGACTGGACCACATAATGGATGACAGCCTACTATTGCTACCATTTACTCTGTTTGCTCAACTGGTATGGGTCTGTGCTGTGGAACTAATGGTTGGAGCCATGCTGATGACCCAAACTGGTCATCAATATGATTCCACATGGTGGAATTACTTTTTGTTCAGTTTTTTTTTTAAATTCGGAATTAGATCCAAAAAACTGTTAAAAGAATGCTATGGTTTCAAAGTTAAATACTCAAGTTAGGAAATGCCTAAATTAAAGTTCCTCTTTGAAGGATTATATATATGTATTCCACTATTGATATGCTTGTTGGCTTATACCTGTGGCCTACCTGCCCTCATGTCCCACCTCCAAGGGCATAAAAGGTTGTAGCGGGACCAACTGTTTCACAGTTCCTTCTAACCAGAGACTTGGCTGAGAGATGGAATAATTAGCAGTGTCCTTACTCTGTCTAGTTTTTCCCTACTATTCTCTATTGTAAATCTTGTGAATAGTTAGGATTAAGGTTAGGATTAATTTTTAGGGTCTCATTTCGGTATAAATTTCATTTTTTGAGTATAAATTTCTGCTTTGTCAGTACTGGGTTTTCAATCTTTATAGCTGAACAGAAAATTCCTGGTTTCAAATACTGTCCCTCATGCAACACAGCCGTTTTTCTTAAATGAGTGCCATACCAAAATAATGTTTTTGTTTAGTTAAGGGGCACATTTTGAGCAAATGCTGAATTTTCTGTTCATTTTCAGAACAAACTCAAAAAGTGAGAGACACTCACTTTATGCTGTTCCTGATAGACAAATCTATGAGACTAGCCTTGGATCTAGCTGCTCCAGAGCTGTCTCCTTTGGAACAGTCTTCCTTCTCTAAAGGTGCACTGGCAGCTTCTATGCCTTGTCTATCTGCCTCTTCAACTCCTTCGGTAGACATTCCAGCTCCGAAATCGTTGAACAGAGGTACAACTCATCATCGTTCCTCAGGGAAACTTCAGGAGATGTCACATTCTCAGGGACCCTCTAAGAAGAAGACATTCAAATCTCCTTTAAAAGTTGCTTTTAAGCGTAGTTCAAGGTATAAACGTGATCCCTCTGGCACCCTGAAGCAGGCAGGTACACACAAGTTGGCACCACTGAAAGAGCAGCTCCCTACTATTGACCCATACCAAGGCTACATATTGCCTCTAAGGTCTTGGCACAGAATCAGTCTTCACTGAAGCCTTGTGAGTTGTTTCCTTCAGTACTGATACATCAGCACCGATATTTATGGCTCTGGGGAATTTTATAATCTCAGATTTCTCTGAGTCTCCATTACTCTCTCAACTGAATTAGAATTCCTGTATCAATACCAAGATCTACTCATAGGTCAGTACCAGGGGTTTCATTATTATTTCTGAGGGATTCAGGTACAGATATATTGGGGACTTCTATTAAATTGGTTCTTCCAATGCCATACTGGTTCAGACCAATGGGCCATCAAACCAGGTATCCTGTCTTCCAAAAGTGGCCAGTGTCAGATGTTTCAGAGAAAATGAACAGAACAGGCAGTTATTGAGTAATCCATCCCCTGATGTCCAGTCCCAGCTTCTGGAAGTCAGGAGAAGTTTAGGGACTCCCAGAGCATAGGGTTGCATCCCTCTCTCTAGTCCGTTTCTCACCTGATAATGAGCTCATGCTCATTATGCAAGGCAAAGGGATCACAGAGGGATACACTCATCTTAGTATCCCCTCCATCTACCTCATCCCCTCATCTACCAGGACTGATGAACATTCTTGCAGATTGACTGAGCTGAGCAGACATTTTTCCTCTGACCAGAAATGTTTCATAGAGATCAGTTATTCAGCAGATTTTCCAAAAATGGTGTAACAAGATTACAGACCTGTTTGCCATAGAGATGAACAAAATATGCAACATCTTGTACACCTATTCCTTTAATACTGCAAACTCTAAGGGTATGTCTACACTATGGAATTAGATCGAAGGTATAGAAGTCAATTTTTTAGGAAGCTATTTTCTACAGTCGATTGTATGTGTCCCCACTAAGCACATTAAGTCGGTGGAGTGCATCCACAGTACCATGACTAGCGTTGACTTTCGGAGCATTGCACTGTCGGTAGCTATCCCACAGTTCCCGCAGTCTCCACCGCCCACTGGAATTCTGGGTTAAGCTCCTAATGCCCGATGGGGCAAAAACATTGTCATGGGTGGTTTGGGGTACATGTCATCAGTCACCCCTTCCTCCATGAAAGCAATGGCAGACAATCATTTCGCGCCTTTTTTCCATGCGGACACTATACTGCTTTCATCAGACGGTGCAGTAGGACTACTAACCATCGTCACTGAACCACCGCTTCTGCTGCAACTCTGCTCTCTTGGTGCCATGAATCCACCTTGCAGGTCCTCTATATGACCATCGTCATCCACCACTTCCACTGCAGCTCTGCTCTCCTGCTCTTGTCTCTCCATACCACGGCAAGCATGCAGCCCACTCAGCTCAGCTCACCGACACCACTGCTGTTGTGTCCTGGTGCTGCCGGCAGCAGACGGTACAGTAGGTCTGCAAACTGGTCTTCCAACCTCCACTTCCGCTGCAACTCTGCTCTCCTGCTCTTGTCTCGTTAGCGAATTTTTCCATGTTGGCTGTCATGGGCTCCCGCTTCCGCTACAACTCTGCTCTCATGAATCCACCTCGCAGGTCCTCCTCGTTGTTCTCTATAAATATCTATTCTCGTGGCATCAGTCGTCAGCCACCACTTCCACTGCAACTCTGCTCTCCTGGAGCCCACTGAGATCACCACGGCAGTTATGAGCATTGTAAACACCTCACGCATTATCCTGCAGTATGTTCAGAACCTGCAACGGCAAGCAAGGAGGCGGCAGCAGCGCGGTGATGAGAGTGATGAGGACATGGACACAGACTTGTCTCAAAGTACAGGTCCCGGCAATTTGGACATCCTGGTGGCAATGGGGCAGGCTCATGTGGTGGAACGCTGATTCTGGGCCTGAGGAACAAGCACTGACTGGTGGGACAGTATAGTGTTGCAGGTCTGGGATGATTCCCAGTGGCTGCGAAACTTTGCATGCGTAAAAGGGCACTTTCATGGAACTTTTTGACTTGCTTTCCCCTGCCCTGAAGCGCAAGAATATCAAGATGAGAGCAGCCCTCACAGTTCACAAGCGAGTGGCAATAGCCCTCTGGAAGCTTGCAACACCAGACAGCTACCGATCAGTTGGGAATCAATATGGAGTGGGCAAATCTACTGTGGGGGCTACTTGGATCCAAGTAGCCAACGCAATCACTGAGCTGCTGCTATCAAGGGTAGTGACTCTGGGAAATGTGCAGGTCATAGTGGATGGTTTTTCTGCAATGGGAGTCCCTAACTGTGGTGGGCGACAGACGGAACACATATCCCTATCTAGGGACCGGACCTCCTTGGCAGCCAGTACATAAACTGCAAGGAGTACTTTTCAATGGTGCTGCAAGCACTGGTGGATCACAAGGGACATTTCACAAACATCAACGTGGGATGGCCGGAAAAGGTACATGACGCTCGCATCTTCAGGAACTCTGGTCTGTTTCAACAGCTGCAGCAAGGGACTTACTTTCCAGACCAGAAAATAACTGCTAGGGATGTTGAAAGGCCTATCGTTATCCTTGGGGACCCAGCCTACCCCTTAATGCCATGGCTCATGAAGCCATACACAGGCAGCCTGGACAGTAGTCAGGAGCTGTTCAACTATAGGCTGAGCAACTGCAGAATGGTGGTAGAATGTGCATTTGGACGTTTAAAAGCGCTCTGGCGCAGTTTACTGACACGGTTAGACCTCAGCAAAACCAATATTCCCATTGTTATTACTGCTTGCTGTGTGCTCCACAATATCTGTGAGAGTAAGGGGGAGACATTTATGGTGGGGTGGGAGGTTGAGGCAAATCACCTGGCCGCTGATTATGCACAGCCAAATACCAGAGTGATTAGAAGAGCACATTAGGGCGTGCTGCACATGAGAGAAGCTTTGAAAACCAGTTTCATGACTGGCCAGGTTACGGTGTGACAGTTCTGTTTGTTTCGCCTTGATGAAAACCTGCCCCCTTTATTCACTCTACTTCCCTGTAAGCCAACCAACCTCCCACCTTCGATCACCACTTGCAGAGCAATAAAGTCATTGTTGTTTCAAATTCATGCATTCTTTATTAATTCATCACACAAATAAGGGGATAACTGCCAAGGTAGCCCGGGGAAGGAGTGAAGCACTGGGTGGGGTGGTGGAGGAGGGAAGGACAAGGCCATACTGCACTTCAAAACTTATTGAATACCAGCCTTCTGTTGCTTGGGCAGTCTCTGTGGTAGAGTGGTTGGGTGCCCGGAGCCCCCCATCCCAGTGTTCTTGGGCATCTGGGTGAGGAGGCTATGGAACTTGGGGAGGAGAGTAGGCGGTTACACAGGGGCTGCAGCGGCGCTCTGTGCTGCTGCTGCCTTTCCTGCAGCTCAACCATACGCCGGAGCATATCAGTTTGATCCTCCAGAAGCCTCAGCATTGCATCCTCTCATCACGCTGCTGCCACCTCTCCTCTTGCTCCCACAACCTCTCCTCTCACACATCCCTCCTGTCTTCACATTCATTTTGTGCTTTCCTGGACTCTGACATTGCTTGCCCCCATGCATTTGGCTGAGCTCTTTCAGTGCGGGAGGACTGCATGAGCTCAGAGAACATTTCATCGCGAGTGTGTTTTTTTCGCCGCCTTATCTGCACTAGCCTCTGGGATGGAGATGTTGGGGGAGCGTTGAAACATTTGCAGCTGCAGGAGGAAAAAAAAGGAGAGTAGTATTTAAAAAGACATATTTTAGAGAACAATGGGTCAACTATTTTACGGTGAACCAAGCTGTTAACATTACATAGTACATGTGCTTTCAAAGGTACAAGGTTGCATTTTGCCTCTTATATTGAGGGCCTGCTGGTTTGGTGTGAGAGATCACACATGCAGGGCCGGGCAACAGAATTCTTCGTGCAGGCACCATAGTAAGCAATGGTCTTTTTGGCTTCTTTAATCTTCATAACATGTGGGAATGGTTTCAAACAGCAGCACCCTCACTTCCCATACCAAGCACCCATTGGGTTGACTATTTAAAATGGGTTGGCCATCTAAAAGGAGGGGCTGCGGTTTTTGGGTTAATGTGCAGCACAAACCCAACTAACCCCCCACACACACACCCAGTTCTCTGGGATGATCACTTCACCCCTCCTCCCACTGCATGGCTAACAGCGGGGATGATTTCTTTTCGGCTACAGGCAAACAGCCCAGCAGGAACAGCCACCTCTGAATGTCTCCTTAATAAAATTCCCCTATTTCAGTCAGGTGACCATGAATGATATCGCTCTCCTGAGGCTAACACAGAGAGGTAAAAAACGGATGTTGCTTGAATGCCAGCAAATACCAGGACCATATGATGCCATGCTTTGTTATGCAATGATTCCAGACTACGTGCTACTGGCCTGGCATGGTAAAGTGTCTTACCATGGAGGACTGAATAAGGCTGCTCTCCCCAGAAACCTTTTGCAAAGGCTTTGGGAGTACCTCCAGGATAGCTTCATGGAGATATCCCTGGAGGATTTCTGCTCCATCTCCACACACATTAACAGACTTTTCCAGTAGCTGTATTGGCTGTGAATGCATCCCAAGTCTTCAGGGCAAATTAATCATTAAACACGCTTGCTTTTAAACCATGTATTATATTTACAAAGGTACACTCACCAGAGGTGCCTTCTCTGCCTTCAAGGTCCAGGAGCCCACCTTAGGAGGGTTGGGAAAGTATTGGATCCAGGGTGATAAACAGTTTCTGGCTGTCGGGGAGCATAGTTTCATCCTCCTCCTCTTCATCATCTTCCTCATCCCCTAAATCCTCATCCCTGTTGTGTGAGACTCCCCTCTTGCAGGAGTCCACGTACAGGGGTGGGCAGTGGTAGGGGCACCCCCTAGAATTGCATGCAGCTCATCATAGAAACAGCATGTCTGGGGCTCTGACCCAGAGCGTCCGTTTGCCTCTCTGGTTTTTTGGTAGGCTTGCCTGAGCTCTTTAAGTTTCACGTGGCACTGCTGCTGGTCCCTGTTATAGCCTCTGTCCTTCATGCCTTTGGAAATTTTTTGAAATATTTGGCTTTTCATCTTTTGGAACGGAGTTCTGATAGCACGGATTCATCTCCTCATACCACGATCAGATCCAGTACCTCCTGTTTGGTCCATGTAGGAGCTCTTTTGCAATTCTGGGACTCCATAGTCACCCCTGCTGATGAGCTCCGCATGGTCACCTGTGCCACGCAGGCCCAACAGGAAATGAAATTCAAAAGTCCCCTGGGCTTTTCCTGTCTACCTGGCTAGTGCATCTGAATTGAGAGTGCTGTCCAAAGCGGTCACAATGGATCACTCTGGGATGACCGTCGAATTGCGTCTACACTACCCCAAATTCGACCCGGCGATGTCTATTTCAGTACTAATTCCCTTATCGGGGAGGAGCACAGAAATTGATTTTAAGAGCCCCTTAAGTCGACAAAAATGGCTTCGTCATGTGGCCGGGTACAGGGTTAAATCGAGCTAACGCTGCTAAATTCGACCTAAACTCGTAGTGTAGACAAGGGCTAAGAAAACTCAAGCACAGTGCTGCAACTTTTATTCTAATTTCATCAGGTTGGCCCATGGAGTTTCAGTTCCCGCATCTGGTAAGATTTGGGTTCAGACTCCAATGTCATTGCCTCTACTCACAGGTTTGATCTCCCAGTACAAAGAGAAGACTCTTCACTTACACTGAGCATCTCTGCACCTTACAGCTTGGAAGCTTGTTACTAAAATGACAGAGCGGTCCTGTTCCAGGGATGTCCACAATATTGTATTTAATAGTAGAAAAGACTTTCTAAGATGTACTTTTGCCAAATGGAAAAGGTTCACCATTTGGACAAAACAACATCATGTTTTCCCCTTTCTAACAGATATCCCCTTTGTGTTGGACTACCAGCTTTCATTAAAATTGTCTGGATTCTTCATTAGTTCAACAAAAGTTGATCAGGAAGCTGTTTCTGTTTATCATCCACAAATTCCAAACCATAAAGTATTTTCATATCCCAGGATGCCTAGATTTGGAAAGGGATTAGTGCAGGTATTTCCTCCAATTAGAGAACCCCCTCCATTGTGGAATCTGAATGTTATCAGCAGATGTGATGAGTCCTCCATTGAAACCATCAGCCACTTACTCTTTTCAACATGTTTCTGTGAAAACATCATTTTTATGGGCTGTCACATTAGCATATAAATGGGAGAAAATCAAGCCTCAATGGCAGGCCCACCATACACCATTTTTCACAGAGATAAGGTCTCTTAGGCCTCACCCTAGTTTCATTCTTCAAGCTGTTTCTGACTTTAATATTAAACCATTCATTTACTCATATTATTTCCAGAACCACATGCTAATGATATGGAAAGAAAATTATGCACCTTAGATGTCTTGGTTTTTAATAGCTGACAGTGGGGTTATTTATTTAGTTTTTGTTTGGCAACAGCAAAACAACTACAGTTTAATCTTTCTGGTACTAAATAAAAGTGAGAGTGAAGAGCTCAGTGGTGTTGTTACATTTCAACAAATTGAAGTTTGCAAAATGCCACTTCAGCTTATCTCTGAAAAGAAAAGATGTATTGTATAGCAAATAGCATGTTACATCTTTGGATAAAATAGTGTAAAAATATTTGAAAAGGAAAGATCAGAAAATGTAGCAGTATCATTAAAAACTTTGTTTAGGCATCCCATTCCTTACCGCCAAGAACTATAGACACTTTCACATTTACTGAGAAGAAACTGCAGATATACACTATCTGCTGAGACTTCTCTTTTATGTTACTAAATTCACTGAATTGCTGTTTAGCTGAGATATAAATGTTTTCAACCATTGACTTCACAGTCAAAATACTGTAATAATATACCATATCTTTTCAAAGAGATGTTCTTTCCTCTTGATTAGGTTTTTAGCTTTACTAACTGAAATTAAAAGTAGCTTAAGGGATTTTCAATGAATAGACTGATAGGGTGGCATAGGTTGGCATGATGGATACTTAGAGCATTGGGTGAGATTCTCACCACTGCTTTTCATACACTTTATGCCAAAGAAAAGGCCAGACTGATGTGAAAGGACTCTAAGGGTATGTCTACACAGCATTGTAAGCCTAAGGTTAGTGGGACTCGAGTCAGGTGACCTGTGTCAGGGAACCCTGGGCTTGAGTATCTACACTGCATTTTAACCCTAGGTTTCTGATCTGTGCTCAAACCTAGAACTCTGACGTCCACACTACAGTGCACAGACACGAGTCAAAGTAACCCTATCTCAGAGTGCCTATCTCCTCCCCCTGGCCCTTCTTCCCTGGTGTCGGTACTCTGGCCTATGAATGTGTTACACTATGGGAAGGCTCTACTGCCTGCCCTGTGATGGTGCTGTTTGTGGGACTCAGGTGCCCATAAGGAGCACATGATACATGAACTGCATAATTAGCTCCTTTGGTGGCTAAGTAGAATGGCTTCAGCTAGAGAAGGCTTTATACTGAACTACCATCTCATCTGAGAATTGGGCTCTCCACCTCTAGGCTGAGTCACGTTGGCAGGAAAATGCCCATGTGCACCTGTTTTGAGGATAATTAGGACATCAATCTCCAGGGCTGTCAAACTATTAAAATGAAACTTTGCAATTCTTAATTTTTAAAATGGGGTGTTCAATGAAGGTGTTTTTGTTTGTTTTTCCTCTAAAACCTACATTTTATGGCAAACTTCAAAACAGACAAAAATAAATAAAAAACCAAACACACATCCCAGCCTGGCTGCTGGTGGCTGCGGAGCAGGAAAGTGATCCCCAGGGCCTGGAGTGCAATGTGCTATAGCACCCACACCCCACCTCCCCCAGGCCTTTATTCCTGCCCCTACAGGGATAAGGGATCCCTGGGAGGCAGTGGGGAAGTTTTGGGGCTGGCTCCCACTCACCACCTTCACACTGCATGCATCCCCGGTGCCTCATGCACCCTGGGAGGGTGGGGAGAGGGACCAGAGAGCAGAGACCAAGTGGCCACTCTGCAGGGGATGGGAGTGGCCAAGATGTTGGGGGTTATCCCTCCTCCTGCCATTCTGAGCAGAACTGCCAGCTTTTTAGCTATCTACTGGTATGCATGATCATTCCTTGTGCTTTTGCTGAAGTCCAAAGTTTTATTGGCCTCACACCACAGATTCACCAAAATCTGGCTGTGCTCTTGTGACCAAAAAGCAGCTCTCTTTGCAGAAAGCTTCTTCTGATCCATCTCCATTGACAATCCTGCATGCTCTCTCTTAGTGTGCTTGCAGATCAGTGTTCAGCAGACAATGGGTAAACACTGACCTGAGCTGCTGGCGTTTGCAAAGAGAAGTGTGGCGTCTGTTTGCAATAGAGTGCAATAGACTGCACCACAGATTGTTGGCATAGGGAGGACTAAGGAAGTTACCCAGGGAACTCTGGGAAACATCCAGAGGACTTCTGGGATCCGAGTCAAGCTGGAGCCATGTGCACATAAAAAAGCAACAGGGTCGGACCCTAGGTCTCTGCTTAACATGAGTTTGGACCCTCCAGCCCTTTAGGGTCCTGGGGCCCTAGATTAGCACAATTGGTGTGTGGATCCAAGGTGAATTAGGCTTGAGCCCAGGCTTACATTGTTGTGTAGACAATGGGAGGGGTTGGGGCAGGAGGATGTTTCAGGAGTGAGGCTGCAGCAGCACGTAGCATTACGGAGATTCTTAGCAGAACCGCTGCCAGTAGCCATCCAGGGACAGATGGCTGTGACTTAGGCATCCCCCCAAGTCTGATGGAGAAACCCAGAATATGATGGTACAAGGATGATTTAAAGCCATTTTATTCTCCCACCCCACCCGGCAACAACTGGGAAGCAGCTCTGTAGAGGAAACTACTTTGTCCAGCTCATTCAGGTTTTTGTGGTTGTTGTTCTGGGCTGTTGTATTTTAAATATAAAACTCTACCTGTATCTCTGTTTGAAGGAGGAAATGGCGGTGTATTTTGTGGCTGGTAGTTTTATAAACATTCTTATTTAGTAGGCAAACTTTTTATCACTGTTGAATTATTTATATGGATACTAAAACAAAAACGTGCTTATCCAAAGGTCTGTGCCCTCCCACCGCTAAAAATCCCATACAAAATTATACAGCAATAAAATACCCAGGCAACCTCATCTCAACAATATCTACCTGAAATCAGCTAATAACACAAACACCCTAATGCCCCATTTCATCTCATACCTAAATAGTCCTTGTTAAAATTTCTGTATGTGTTTGCTAATTGTGGTGAACCAAGCCTGGTGACTGACAAGTTCAGAAGTATTTTAACAAAGTTCTTGCATTCCACATCCACCTCCCCCCCCCCACACACACACATACCCCCGTTAGAGATTAACTCGCATAAAAAAGTTGTCAGGTTACAGTAAAGAATCTGAGCAGTAATGAAAATGAAGTACAGTAGAATGCAAATGGCAAATCAAAAACAAGATTTCTTCAGTCCTTGGATTCATCAGTGTGAACAAACACTAATCTGCTATTCTCCCACATCATACTTTCTCCCTTCTCTAACAGGAGTAGAGGCCAATAATGCATAATCACAGGTTTCAGGATAATTTTACTTCAATGGAAGCCAAAACTAAAGGCATCTCTGAATAATTTAGAGGGACATGTACAGACCAATGAGTCAGATATTTTGGACTTGAACTATAAGTATTGGAGAAATTGGTACTGAAGCAAATAAACCGGAATAAAAGCTTAATTACAGGCCCACCTAATGCTTCATAGTGAACTTTGAAAAACCATTGTGTAAGAGGCAATTTTGTATGGCAGTGTTGTCTAGAGCAGGGAACTGCTCTATGGTTGCTATTCCTGGTTCTACTATTGGGCAAGTTAGTTTCTCTTAACCTCAGTTTCCCCCTCTGTAAAATGTATGTAATATTCTTTACCACAAAGAAGAGTCATAAGGTTAGTTTCATGTTTGTAAAACACTTAGAGATTATCAGAAGTGCAAAGGTGTCATTACTATTTGTTATCCTATATTTTCTGTTATTTCTTTCCCCACCCCTTTCCAGTGTTTCAGTTCATTTGCATGTGAACAAGAGCTTTTTTTATTAAGACTTCATCTGATCCTGCTGATCATTCCTCAATTGGAATTATGAAATGTTGTGACATCATTTGCTTCTATGGAGTGGGTATATTACTAATATAAGATTATTATGTCAATAGAAAGGCAGATTAATACTAAAAAAAAAAGTTTGTCACAAAGCTTTTGTGTCTAAGAACTATTCTTGTTACTGTCTTGGATAAAGCTGGGCAAATAATTGATATTTTTCAGTTTGGCCAGAAAGTCTGGGAAAATATTCAGTTTGATTCTGAAAATGTTTGGAATTTGTCAGCGAATTGGAAAAATCCAGCAAACCATGTGCAAGCCTGTATTTTTTTGGCAAATAAACTGTATGTCTGTAAAATTTTACCCAGCTCTAGTCTAGGCCTGCACAGGTAGGTTCTGCACCTGAACGAAACCTTTTTGAATTCAACAGTGTTCTGAGGCCAGCCTATGGAGAGTTTAATGCAGAATCTGAGCCTGGGGTATCTGAGCCAAAAACAATCTTAAAAGCAGTTCTCTTGGGAAAGGACAACCTGGGAGGCTGTTTCAGGGACCTCTGCTGCCTAATGACAGCCTTCCTTTTAGAGGAACACCACCACTGGCTGACTGGTGTCACCAGGCAGCCTAAGGGGGTGCAGAGTACTACATTGGCTGAGAAGGCCAGCATACTTTAAAGTAGTGGGGGAGGAGAGAATAGGGAGAAAGAGATGGAATTGCATTTAATGCCCTTAGTATTTTTTAAAGAAAAAGAAAAATGAATTTGTGTTCAGTAATTTAAACCTCTAATTGGTTG
Source organism: Dermochelys coriacea (assembly GCF_009764565.3). Lineage (NCBI taxonomy): Eukaryota > Metazoa > Chordata > Testudines > Dermochelyidae > Dermochelys > Dermochelys coriacea. The sequence continues at coordinate 68,874,578 of NC_050070.1, read as the reverse complement.
CAATGAGGCTTTCAAGTTTATACCTTCCTTGTTAAAGTGAATGGTTTGGAAAGATGAGAGAATTCATGCCTCCTCAAGAGAACTGAGGTAATTGAGAAATGAGTTAAGCAATTGAGAACTTTTGCTACCGCTGTTGTTCTGGTGTGTTAATAGAGCAGTAACTCTTGTGATGGCTGTTTTGACAATGGAAAAAGATAAAAACTTTGTTCCTTTAAAATGAAAACTCAAGCCTGGTCTACACTAGGAAATTAGGTCAGTATAATTGTGTTGTTCAGGGCTCTGAAAAATCCACATCCTTGAGCGACACAGTTAACTGACCTAACTCCCGATGTAGACAGTGCTAGGTCGACTGGAGAATTCTCCTGTTGACCTAGGTACCTCCTCTCAGGGAGATGGAGTATCTACACTGATGGGAGAATCCCTCCCGTTGGCGTAGGTAGGGTCTTCACTGAAGCATTACAGCTGCAGCGGTTAATGGTAGACTAGCCCTCAGAATTTCCAGAATGTTGACAAATGCAATAAAAATTGCAGTGACCCTAATATGCCATACAGAGATTTTTTTCACATCCACATTTTGTTCCAATATCTAATATGATGGCCACAGGGAGCACTTTTGTTTGTGTTTTAGGTTTTGCTCTTTGTAGGGTTGCCAACCCGCCAGGTTTGGCCTGGAGTCTCCAGGAATTAAAGATTAATCTTTCATTAAAGATTATGTCATGTGATGAAATCTCCAGGAATATAGCCAACCAAAATTGGCAACTGTAGCTCTGTGTTTCAATATGGCATTTACAAACTCCCTCACATGAGTGGTCCCAGCAGCAACCTGAAACTCAGATTATTTACTTTAGTTAAAAGAATGGAGGGTTGAGTTGGCAGTATAACCAGCCCCAAGTGCTTAAAAATCATGGATTAGGTCTGAAAAAATCAAAACAACAAAGACTGGGTTCTTTTTATTTGTCGTCTGATTGAGCATTTAGGGTACACGTTTGCAAACTGTCACCCACAATCACAAGGGCTAGAAACTTTTTTTAAAGGAAAATTGAGGTTCTGATGTAATCCTAAAATTCCAAGAACTGGAGCTTTAGGAAAAATACCAAATATTAAAAGATTCTAAATACAATCCAGAATTAACAACACTGAGTTTAACCCTCTCTGGTTAAAATCTGAGGTTCCTGGGAACCTTAATTGATGCTATTCCTTCTAGTGGATGGGCATGGCATATTTAAGGAAAAATTGTTTTTATAAGATTATGAAATCTTAATTTTGCTGTGAAAGAAGTGTCTTTTTTTTAAACCTTTTCATATTTTGTACCAAGCACATCAGCAAATGAGAGCTAGTTCTGAAATGTTTAGGAAAAACGAAATGGCATTTTGTAACTATCCACTGGCAAAAATGGCAAAACATTTAAAAATATCTGAGATTAAAAGATAATTTACCTCATGAAAATATAATTTTGGTCTTGGATGAGAGAGGAGAGAGATCGTTCCAAAGTCCTGACGCATTCAAGCAATAATATTTTTTAAAATGCTAATGCCACTTACAAATCTCCCTCCCTACCTCCACCTTCCTCATAGCACTTTCATGACATGTTGTTTAATAGTTTACATATTTCTTCGGTGCCAAGATTTGAAATGTAAATATACTATAATTCAGCTTCTGACATTATATTTTGCTTTCTAGTCTAGAATAGTGTATTAGATAAAACAAACTTTAAATGGTCAAATCTTTCTTAACCTTATTTAATAATGTTCTGATACCGGGAAATTTGAGCCATGTGGAAAGCAAAGCTGCTAACAAACCAGTCTGGGGCTTTGTTAGGCAGCAGGGTTGACACATGAATATGTTACATATGATTATCATAAAATTATAGCCTGGAAATTGAACAGTCATGCTGCAGCATTTTAGACAGCACATTTATAATAAGCTGTAATAAAGTAAACATTTTGAATGGATATAAGAATAGGCATTACTTGCAATCACAAATGTATGTTTAATTAAAATGCTTTTGAAGCTCAATTTGACAAAGCAAACAAATTTCCTAGCAGTATTAACATAATTATTCTCAGTGTTGAATTTTGATTTATGGGGGGGGGAGAAAAAACCTTTAAGCATGTAAAACTAGCTATTTAGGAGCTAAACCGAAGAAAAGGAATATGATTCAAAATGGCTAGCATTTGAAAGCTGCATATTAATAAGTAAAGGATGAATCTTAAAAGATTCCCTTGTAATTATTCACTACTTTGGATTCTGATTTCAACTTCTTTTGATCACCTGTGAGAACTGATTTGTACTTTTTTGGGGAGGAGCGCTATAATTTCAGGGAAGGTTTTAGAATTCAGCTGAGTGATGGAGACAGAGTCTAAGGCCCCAATCTTGAAAACACATATGCAAGGGAATAGTTTCCATGAGTCTACCTGCATGCATAAAGTTACATGGATAAGTGTTTGCAGAATTGGGGTCTGATTCAGTAGAGGAAATAGTTAGTTGACCTGTGGAAGCCATTTTTTAATTTAGACTGCACAGAAAGACTGACCTAGATCTTCCTGGAAGCACTGTTACAGGGATGCTCTGCTATGTGTGTACACAGCAAAGGTAGTATTACTGCAGATAGGTAGGAGACAGAGAATTTTGTAGTCTCATAGGCCCTTTGCAAAATGTGGAAGGGAGAAATGCAATGAAGATAAAACCAGAATCATAAACAATCAGTAACTCAGAGATACAGGAAAGATGAGAAGAGAATGCTGTGGGATAGGACACAGAAAAAGAAATATATATATATATATATTACACACACACAAAATACTTTAAAAAAACATTATTGAGGTTGATAAATCAAATACAGAAAAGCTAGGAAAGGCCAGAATTAAGGTTGCCTATGGAACCTCAGTTCGGCCCTCTTGTCCATATGCATTCTGATACAGTTTAATTACACTACAATATACTATTTTTCCATAGGACCCCAGCTTCATTCAGTACGCAATATGAATGGTGCTCCCTTAATGAGTGGCTGCTAAATATTTCGTTTTCTCATTATTTGGTGTTTGGCCCCCATGCTTTATTTACTGGACACTCTTTAAAACCTACTCTGAAGATAGAATAATTAATTTCCTCATGGGCTTTTCTGTAGTACTCATCATTATAGTGGCCGAGTGCTTCACAAACATTAATGACTTTATTTTCACAATACCCAGTGTGGTGGGGGTGGGATGGGTGGTTTTATCTCCATTTTACAGAAGGGGACCCCAGGCACTGAGAAATTAAGGTCAGAAGTTTGCATTAATTCTGGGTGCCCAATTTGAAATGCCCGAGACCGGATTTTTCAGAGTACTTAGCATTACATAGCACTTTTTATGTTCAAAGCACAGTGTCCATTGCCTGAAGTTGCAGCTGTGAGTGCTCAGCACTTGTGCAAATTAGACCCCCGGTTCTCAAGTCAGGAACACACAATTAGTGACCATCTGTGAAAAGTTTGGCTTAAGTGACTTGACTAGCATTACATAGGAACACGGTTGCACAGGTGGAAATAGAATCAAGTTCCCCTGGGCAGCATTCATTTGCCTCAACCATGAGACTGTGACCATCCTTTCTCTTCTTTCAATCCCCTGTTTCATTCATTACACATCTTCCATCGACAACAAGGAGACGGGGTCCCACACACCACAATGTCTTTCATTACACATACCTGATTGAGGGTATGTCTACACTTAAAATGCTACAGTGGCACAGCTGCACTATTGCAAAACTTCAGTGTAGACACTATCTGTGCTGACAAGAGGGATTCTCCCACCAGCATATGTAATCTGCCTCCCTGAGAAGCGGTATCTAGGTCAGTGAAAGAATTCTTCTGTTGACATAGAACTGTCTACACTGGGGAATAGGTTGGCTTAACACCACCGCTCAGGGATGTGGATATTTCCATCCCTGACCAACATAGTTAAGGTGACTTAACTTTCTAGTGTAGACCAGGCGTTATTTTCATAACAGGGCCATCCTGTGCACTGACTGAGGCAGGGATCCTGTGGGAAAAAATAGTATGTGATTATGTAATTACTGTATCATATGCACACAAGGGGATTGAATTAAGGGGGTTGCTTCCTGCTCTCAATTCCAGCGCCTGGCCCTAATCCACAGCAGCCCAGAGTTGTAATTGCCCTGCTCAGGTTCACTGTGGATGGAATCTGAGGAATTAGCTGCAAAGCCCTAGCTATTCTCTAATGGGCATGTGAAAAATGGATATTTTTAAAGGCTTATTAGTTGGCCAAATTTGGGCAGATTTTCATAGGGTCAGCAAAGGAACATCTGTGGAACAAAAGCCCCACCCCTTGCCAAATGTCAAGTTCCTGCTCCAAAGCAGGGGATCTTCTCAAAGAAAAGGATACCAGAATTTTTTAATATTGGCAAAATATATTTTTCCCTAGATCCCTTCTTGGAAACAGCCAAAGTGTTTTAGCTGAAATTTTCCCAAAACATTCAGTCTGAGATAGACCTCCAGCATGGAAAATTACATTCAAAATGGCTGAAGTTTAGGAAAGTTGTAAGCAACTGAAAACAGGGTCTTATAATGGGAAGTGTCATGCAATCTTAATAATAGACCGTGCTATCAGTCCTGCCTGTGATGCACAGAAAAGGAGAGGGAGGAAGAGTTAAAAGGAGAGGGAGGAAGAACTAAAAGCAAGGGAGATGGTATATTAGTGTTACTATACTTTTGCAAAAAATTTGCTATTGATGATGGAAAGTCTTTCAGTCTTTGCTTGCTTGAGCTGTTGCCTGTATGTATCTATCTGTTTTTCCTCATAATGAAGTAATTGGCAAACAAGAGGCGAGAAGATACTTACTTGTTTGAAACCAGTGTCTAGGTTAAACTATTTGCTCAAGTCCGCATTTACATTAACTGTCCAAACTGAACTTTGATATGTTAATTATTTATTCTGGCATACCATAACACTTCAAGTTGTAGCAGATTGAATTGCAGTGAAAGCAGTCAAATGCTTTCTGAAAATCAGTTAGGTTTATGATGAATAGTTTTTGCCATTCATTGCTCTCTTCTTTGATTACTCTTAGCCTGAAAGTCTGTTCAGTCATCAACTTCCAAGTTGAAATCTATCCTGCTTTTCTCTTAGGTCAGGTCTATACTATCAACTTAGATCGGTATAACTGCATCGCTCAAGAGTGCGAAAGATCCACACTCTGCAGCAATGCAGTTATACCAACCATTGTTCTGGAGGGTTTTCCTGGTTCCATACTTTGTTGAAAAATTCAGTGATTTTATCGATGGTGATGGTCTTACCATCACCAGCTTCCAGCATTTTCCTGGGGACTTGCAGTTCATATGCAGCTTTTCCAGGATTTCACTTTTTTGTGATGTGAAATGTTGCAATATGCTGCTATGAGTGTTTAATGTCTTTGTAAAAGTCAAGTTTCTTGTGCTTAGCATCTCTTAAAAGTGCTCTGCCCATCACTCTTCATTCTTTTCCTGTTGTTAAGGTCTGTTCTTGTGTCATGGGGTACACTCACCATGAAGGTGCTGCCTTCTGGCTACTCTGGGATTACCTCCACCTAGTCTAATATCCTTTTCCTGTCTCTCAGGCCTGGTGTGGGGTAGGACCCTATTACACACCCACCCCTTCAACCCTGTAACCCTTAGGGGTATGATGCCTTCTCCCTGAAAGTTATCGGAGCTGGGCCCTCAGGTCATCTCTTTCCAGCTCCAGGTCCTCCACCATGAGAAGGAGTCTAGCCTTCTCCTTCATGGTGTCCCGAAACTTTCCTCCTGGAAATTTCCTGGAATTCTGACTATTGGAAAGCCATTTGCAAGGCTTGATCAGCAGCTACCAACCTCCCTTGTAGCTTTTGCCTTTGCTCCACAGACTCTCCCAGGGTCTGAGTTCCCACTGCCTTCTGATTACCCTCTATATTTGTCCCCGAATCCTTTGTTTGTCTTTGGATGACTCTTTGTTCCCTCCAATTTCTCCTCGCCCTCTATCTTCACAGCACCCTTGACCTTCTCTACAACCTATCTGCCCTCACTATCGGCCTCTGGCTCTTCCTTCCATTTCTTTTTTGACTTGTTGCCCTTCTCCTGGTTAGTTTCCCTTGTCTTGTGAGGGCAATGACCTTCACAAGTCCCCATCCCCCACAGAAAAAAGCAAGTACCTTTTTTTCAGCAAGTGGTACTCGTTTGGGCTTTCCTAGATCTTTTGCTTCAAAGTAAGCTTTCTTCTCCTTACAAGAGGGATAGCTCAGTGGTTTGAGCATTGGCCTGCTAAATCCAGGTTTGTAAATTCAATCCTTGAGGGGGCCATTTAGGGATCTGGGCAACAATTGGGGATTGGTCCTGCTTTGAGCAGGGGGTTGGACTAGATGATCTCCTGAGGTCCCTTCCAACCCTGATATTCTATGATTCTAAGTCCTAATGAAGATGGGGCATTCCCTTTTAAAGTGTCCCTCTGCCCACAGGCATAACATTCTCTTGGCCAGAGCTCTGGCTTCTTGGCCCTGGAACATTTTTTTCTGCTCCCTGCTTCTCCAGCCCCTGCTCCCTCCTTCTCACAGGCTTCTAAACAAATATTGCTGCTGTTTAGCCAGCTTCATTAAATATGCTTGCAGGTATAATTGTTCCTCCCACTGCCTCTATTGATTCTGCAGGACCTGCATAAGTAGTGCTTGGCTCCTCATGGATTGTTTTATATCTCCCATAAATGAGAGTGACAAGTGTTGAGGTCCACCTTGAGAGCATATATTGGTCTTCTCCATTAAGTGTCTGCATTCTCTTTCCTTCAGAACTTCACTACTATGGCTTCTCACACTCCTCTGTATCGGGGTGACCGCCCTGCCTGTATTCTCCACCAAATTGTCACTGCTAGGATGTCTCCTCCTGGCTGATTTGGGGATTAGCTCTGCCAGCTCTGCTGCCCCTTTGTTTTATACAGTTTTTTCCTGCTGCTTCTTCTGGAGGTATTTTTGAGGAGTCTGTTTGTTTTGACTTGTTTCCTTTCTATCACACAGTTTAACACATCCTCACTTATCCAAACTTTAGGTGTGCTTATCTGGATCCCAACTAGAGTTTAATGAGGCATCTATGATTCTGTCATACAACATGTCCATGTTCACTTTTCATGGTGGATCTAAGTCTTTTAGAGTGTGAGATCTGTTCTTCAGTTCAGTTTGGAATAGTGGCAATATATAGATGGTCACTCTGGTTCCTGATGACTCCATTTGGGGAATTCTAAGTTACTCGTTGGATATCTTTGTGTGGGAATAATGTTCCACCCAGTTATGAAATCTGATACCAGGTACAGTTCTATCAGTCTTTCACCATTTTGATTTTGAGAACCTAAGGCCATTTGTGCATTGCTTTCTGCCTCCGTTGTTGTCATCCCCAACTTTGTCATTGAAGTCCCCCCATTACTGAGGAGATATGTGTCAGGGAATTGCCAGAGTTTGCAGGCAATTGTAGAATTGATTTTTGATCTAATTGTTGTAGTTGTCTGTGCGTAATACTGTATAATTGTCATTTTCATGTATCATGTTTGAAACCTAGTTCAGAGCAATTTGCTGATAATTGGTAACCCAGTTTATAAGTGATTTTTTTCTGCATGGAAGTCATAATTAATGGTACTCTGAGTGAAAATTATCTTGCCTTCTTGAATATTTTATTACCTTATTTTCATTTTTTGATCTTTTATTATCTCTTGGCCATCACCATTCGCTTATTCCAAAGGTTTTGAGATTATATTCATCCATTTTTTTCATCCCTGCACAGGTTTTATTGTTGTAGCCATTATTCTAACGTTCTAGAAACCCACTTTCATAGTTTGTTTTACTTTTAATAAAAAACTCAGAATCTTGGCTTCCTTTTGGCTTTCGAAGACTCGTTATTTCTGCCAAGACAGAGTCCATTAATTTGGCATGCTGTTTGCTGGAATGGCTACTTTGTATTTTTAAATCTTAAATTTTTGACAAGAATAAGTTGTAGGCCTATCACTCAATCCCCAACCTGGAGGACCAGTGGACTGCTTTTCATCTGGTTCCTTTGACCTGAGGGTAGGGTCACCCTTAGTTTGGATGACCCTACCAGGAATAAAATATCCTGCCAGCATAGCTTTTACACACAATTTTATGCCAGGTGTAAGTACTGTCCTCCAAACATTCCAGTCAATTTTGTCCACTTGCAGCAGGGCAGGCTGAGGATCAGGGTGATATGGGCTCCTTCTTTGAACTCCGAATAATCAGAGAACTCTTTTGTTGCCACAGTGGAGGAACACCAAGGTAATGGCTCCACAGTGGAGGATCCTACCTTTTTTAATTTTTACAGAAGTTGTCCAGGACACCTGATTTTGAGGTGAAGCCAGTCCAGGAATCTATAAGGACCATGACTGAGAGCTGCCTGGGCCAGAAACTCCAGTCTCTTAAGGTTACCTTTTTGTTACACCCTCTTTAAACCAGCTGGTGAAGATGTGGCAGACCCCGTGATGCAACTACTTCTCAGTCTCAAAAGTGCTCAAGAAAAAATATGCCCTCAAAGATGCCTATGGCTAAAACAAATACTGTCTTGTGAAAGTTTGGTGGCAGAGATGGCCAGGGCTAGAGGGTAGATGAGCCATACTTGGAATATTGTGGTGTAGATCCCTGAACTGTGGTGCTTGGATTATTCAGACAAAGGGTACATCAGTCTACATCTTCAAACCTTTCCATCATGAAGTACCAGGCTTTCATGTCCAAAGTTAAGGTGCAGGTATGGAAGAAGGCCTCTACCCTGACTGATTGATTTTATCAAGAGACACACTAGGCGTTTTAGAAGCTAGTCTGTGAGAACATAGACCTAGCCCAGTATAAGGCTCTGGTGGCCTCTGATGCAGGTGAGATTGTGGCAGGCATAGATTCCTGTAGATCTGATTGGCTGCAGGTATGATTTCCACTAGGGGTCCTTGAAAAGCTTTTCCCTTGCACTACAGAGAACTTTTTGGGGCAGTCTTATTTGCTGAGGAAAATAGAGACAAAAGCCACACTCTGTACATTTGGACCTGTGAGTCATCTGATGGATCCCTCCTTCAAGTCAGAGAGGGAAAAGGCTCTAGTACACAAGCTGGTTGTAGTGTGAGTGACTAGCTTCAAAGGAGGTCAATATCACCTTACATATAGTGTGCTCAACCTTAACAACACCAGAAACCAAATTATCTTAACCACTCTTTCAGCAAGCACCAGAAATAGAAGGGGTTTTGAAAGGTTCCAGATCATTTAGCTGGCTTTGCCATTAACAGTAGTTTACTGGGACCTCTTTGCTATTTTACAACCATTGGTCTTTTGTCACCTTAGACACATTGGTCCTGAGCATTGTTTAGAAGGTACTATAAGATCTGGTTTACAGAAAACTCTCCAGATTGCTACAGGAAATGTACTTCCTCCTGGCAAAGAAACACCAAGCTTATGCTACCAACCAAAAGAAGGGGAAAGGATTTTATTCCAGTTATTTCCTGGTAGTCTGAAAGTCAGGCAGTGTCTAGCCCATCCTAAATCTCAGAAAGCTGAATCAATATTTGAATATGGGAAATGAAGGTAAAACGTTGAAGAAATGGACAATAGCATATACTTAGTGTTTCCAGTTCTTGTGATTTCTATTGCAAGTCTCACAATATTTGGTGTTTTTCTTCAAGCACCTGCACCTAGAGAAATATGATTAGGTGAGAATCTCTACTTTCATTAAAAAAAAAAAAGTTTCCAGCCCTCATGGCTGTTAAGAAGAGCATGTTTTTAATCTTATGACTTAGAAATAAAGACAAAGAAAATAACCCTGAATTTATTGTTTTTAAAAATCTCATGATTTTGAGGGGCATGACTCGGGATTTTTCAATTCTTGGTGTTGGCCATGCTGTATATGGTAAAAAAAAAAAAAAAAGATTTTCATAATGTATGTAAAATATTATTTTAACCTGTTAATGCTCCTTTAAAGGAGTCAGGTCATTCATTTTATTTCCCATAAACAAGAGAGAATGTGTAGTCATTATCAGTTAACAGCTTCACTATTGAATAAACATTTCGACTTCACTTGCTTTTACCCAACCTGACAGCTGTTTGTTGTGTAATAGGCTACTTAAAACTACACACCATCAGTTCTCGTAACTCTAGTAAAATAAAATAACAGCAGTGGTAACCAATTCAGCACATCTTTATTTTTGAGAAAATGGTCCTTTTAACATGCATTTTCATACGGTTTCATTATATTATGAAACTTTGTTTGGTGAACAGAAAATATGTAATATTTTATTTAACTGATTCATTTTTTTATTAACTGAAATGTTTATGACGCTTTTAGGTGCAGTAAAAGCTCATTCTATGAACAGGCTTGAGTATATTTTAAAAGCCTTATTTATATTCATGTATATTTTTAGTATTTCACTTGAAAAACTATATTCTTTAAAATGGTATTTACAATCTAAATTATATACTTTTAGAAAAAACACAGACATTTTATATTTACCATAGTGTATAACCTACAACATTAGAGCTGACTTTTGGGGCCCGCAAAGTCTGGTCCTACAAGTCCCCCTGCCTTATTTAAATTTACACCAGTTGCTAGGGTTGAATATTTAAATTTGATATCTCCTGGAGATTGTAGTTTATTCATTGTCTGGTACTCACCCTCTGCACGTGCCCAGGTCTAGACTTTGGTGTCTTTGAAAATCATCACACGTCTCTTTGATTTTGGGGAGGACCCTCCATCAGATTGTGGCTGAAGGAAGCAGTAAGCCCACTGCAAGCTTCCTTGAAATTGGCTTCCTGCAGCTAAGCTAATTTATGCTTAAACAACCTTATGACCTCTGGCCACAAGGAGGGGTAGTTAAATAGCATGAGGGGACAGGAGACTCAAGAGGACAAATCACAGGATGTAGAGCAGGGTTTCTCAAACTGGGGGTCAGGACCCATCAGGGGGTCGTGAAGTTATTACATGATGGGTCATGAGCTGTCAACCTCCACCCCAAACCCTGCCTGCCTCCAGCATTTATAATGGTGTTAAATATATTAAAAAGTATGTTTAATTTATTAAGGGGGGGGTCGCACTCAGAGGTTTGCTGTGTGAAAGGGGTCATCAGTTAAAAAGTTGGTGACCCACTGAAGTAGAGCAAGGGACTCCCAGCTTCCAATCCTGTCTCTGCCACTGACTCTCATTGTGTCTTTTGTCAAGTTGCTTAAACTTTCCATGAGAGTTTCCTTATCTGTAAATCATCAATGATAATACTTTATCATATACCTCCCACTGTCTGAATGATATAGTTCACCAAAATGGAGTGGTACAACCACATCAAGTTTGGTAGTGGTGGAGAAACCAGGATTTGAGGCTTCATTAGTTCTGCCCTGCCTCACTGAAGAAATCACCAACTGTAAAGGCAAAAGTTGGTCTGCATATTTCCCGCCTCATCCCCCCGGGCTGTCATTGATGCCTGAACATAGCCAAAATCTTCCAGTGGCTGAGGTGCTCACATCTCTCAGATTCTTTGGACAATTGTCCCTTGAAAACTTTGTTAAATGTTTCAAGAATGCCCTGACCCCAGCACTAGCTGCCAGGCTCCATTTCTCCTGAAGCAAGAGTGTGGGGATGACCTAAAGGTTTCTCACACTCTCCATCAGAGAGTTATTCAGTTAATTTTGGACAGGCGCTAAAGAGCTATCTTTCTTACTTTGTTCATAGTAGTATAATGCAGGTGGGTAAGAATCACTTACATTTGCAGTGAGGAGGGGATTGTTTCACAGCCCAAAAGTGCTAAGACCAGCTCTATATGGCAAAATATGACAGCTTTTCTGTAATCCAGCTAATGGATTGTGAGTGAATATTATTAATGTGTCTATTTGTTCATTTACATAGGGAAAGAATAATGCTCACATCGTGTGGAGCAATGCTTCTTGGAAAACCATTGTATTTATTAACTGTTCTGTCTGTGTATTCTGTTTTCTTTTTCTTATTCCATATTACTAAGAAATTACATGTTAAAAACCCCTTTATTTCTTAAGAATTCAGCTGCTGCTCCTGCTTATTCCTCTGTGGAAATCATAATCTTCTTTCTCTGACATCACAATCATTTCTACTGGGATATCACAAATAAGATGATGACTTCAGTCAAGGAATAAGCAAAAGAAGTTGCTGAACTTATAAACAACTGTTTTTTAGTCCTGCAGATGTTTTTGGTAATAAAGAATGAGGGTAAAAGTACAAAGACAAACTGATATGAACAAAAACATATTTCTAAATAGAATTTTTAAAATGTTTTCTTGGCAGCCTCAGTGTCTCCTTAAAGTAGATTGTTTTCCTAAAAAATGATTTGTCATAATTGCATAGAACAGAGAACTCAATGAAGTATGTAACCTCATGTGTTTCTTGTTGAGATTTAAAATTTTCTCTACATTTTTTACAAAAAAACTAAAAATTGGGAAACTGGAAAAAATAGATGATGATTTTAAAAAATTCATAACTTTTCCATTTTAACCAAAGGTCTGAATATTTGCTTAACTGCTTTAAAATATAAAATAAACAATGATTTTTCAATAACTAAATTACATATAATAGCAACTTTGCCGTGATCCCATCATCTCACAAACTAAGCAGGGCTGGATTACTATTTGGATGAGAACATGCAACAGTTGTAGGGAACGATGTGGTGATTCACTATGGTGAAACTATCCCTGACTCATTACCGAATCTGTGCTCTAGCATGGTACCAAGAAGCACTGCATGGCTGCAGGTGCTCTTTTGAATGAGATGTAAAACAGAAATTTTGACCATTTGTAGTCATAATAGATACCATGGCAGTGTTCAAAGCAGTAGAAATAATTACTGTCTGGTTACCTAAATGTTTTCCCTTCTGTATTTTTAGTTGGATACATTATTTTTCACATGTCCTAAATTGCTGTATAATGTTGCTGTATGTACTTCATCTCAGAGATGGCTGCATTGCAGTGGTAAATGGAAGTAATTATTATGTGTAGTTGATATTTCAGTTTCTTTCCTACTTCAGGTTCCTTTTGCATGAAAGGCGATACATAAATGCTAGATGCTATTGTTTTTGTAAAGAGAACAGCACTTCTTTATTAAAGGACTACATTAGACAGCACAGTTAGTGGAGAAGCTTTTCATCATAATGAAAGGAAAAAGTTACACTTTTTTATCCTATCTGAGCTAATAGGATTACCTTAAATTTGCTGAACTTTAAAGGAATCTGTTTATTCCATGACACTGATTTATGTGGTATTGTGGGATCCAAATTTCCATTAACTGTCTGAAAATATTCTAGGGAACTAGTGATTAAGGGAGGCTCCATGGAGTCCTTAGTTTGATGGAAACTTCCAAATTTGAGGCCACTGAGTACTGGGTTCCAAAAAGGTCCAGTTCAAACAAATTTGGAGTCCCCTGCAAAGCTATTCAATTGGGCACCTATATGCCAGGACTAAGATTCAGTATGTGATCACCTGTCCTCCATACCCGTACCTATTCCCAAACCCTATATAGTGCCAGGTGAGTTCACTGTGCATTGGAATATAGACTATGAAATATGTACAAATTGAGGTTTGTGATTGTGGGGACAGTTACAAGAATAGTGGATGGTGGTTTTCTGTTCACTGGGGAGGGAGACCATGTAGTCTGTCCCAGTCTGGGCTGGGATGGAGGGAGAAACATACTGATTATTCCCCCAAAGGACTTTGTTGGCATGAAGTTGCTCTTTCTCTCCAGCACATTGCACTAGAATGGGTGTGGTGGCCCCATAATCTGGCAGACCCATATAGTTGCAGCAGGTTTGGAAGCATTGTCAGAATTGGCTCTGGTTCCACAGATTTGTCATCATTGGGGTAACAGCACCAGCAGCTCATACAGCGAATCTCACTGCTGAGCAAATTGTTCAGCACTCAATCCCAATCCTATCATAGCTGAGACATCTTCCCCCTTGTTCCATCCAGCACAAGCTGGAACAAACAACTGCCAAAACTCGCTTTCAAGAAGTGGAATGATGAGTTTCTCAGATTTCCTCTACAATATGTAGAGGTGGGAGTGGGGGAAGGATGGAGGAACACAAAGCCAAGAAGGGAAAATAGAGAGAGACCCCTGTGGAGCAGGATGTGCAATATGTCACTCTGTTTCCCACTAGGAGGGAAGTTTAATCTCTCACTCCCAACTGCTAGGAAAAAGCTTGGTGAGGGAGAAGGGATTTTGGTGAGGGATGAGTTACATTTTGATGCCTCCCAGACCACATTTAGTCTTAATCACCACTTCAGGAAATGGTTGCGAGAGATATATGAAGTGATTGTGGCAGATTGACAATATCCAAAACAGTCTTTGGTGGTATTTTGTATTAAAATTGCAATTGTGTATGTGGTATTGTGGCATTTTATGTACCTTCTCTAGTAGGGAGTGAGGAGGCTAATGAACTTCTCTGTTATCTGCCTTGAAGCCTTCCCCCTGGAGATATACACACACACACACTAGTTCAGACTGGATTTCCCAGGGGCAGAGAGGCAAAGAAAAGGTTTTGGGATGAAAAGACTGGATTTAAATGGACTCAAGGCTTCTTCCTGATCCAGCAAATGCCCAGGATCCCAGTCCATGGAGGGCCCCAATCCTTAAGATAGAGTTGGGAGAACTGGGCATGCCAGAATCCATGTTAGCGTGAACTCTGGTAAGCTTCTTAGCATGCAAGAAGGTTCTTTTACTGTTTTTAATATGTTTTCTCTGTAATGCTTGTACCTGAAGAATAAAGTAGGTGAGAGAACTTTGAGGTACCTTGTATCTGCTGAAATCACCCTGTTATCAGTCTATGAAGGAAAAGCAAGCAGATCTGTTTAGGCAGACTGTCTTTGCTGGGAAATACACAGTGAAGACAGGGAACTGCAGCCTGGACATACCCTGTTTAAAAGGGAGTGAGAAGTGGGTCTCCCTACCCAAGAGAGGCAACAGCTGGGGAGCTGAGAGCTGGATGACTGAGGGGAAACACAGGTGCAGTTGCTCTGAACTGTGACATATTTGCAACAAAGCTTGTTTACAGAGATTACTAAGGAATTGTTCTGTGACTTTTTCAATCCTCTCCAAACACATACATATTGAGAAGCCTAGAATGATTGTGGTACACTGGTATTTTAAGCATTGTTAATGCTGAATATTGTGCTCAGAAAATTGTATATTGTGCTCAGAGTACATTTTGTACTCTGGATAAAATGTTCAACAGCTTCTAAAAGAAAATGTGCCTACACATTAAGACAGGTACTTTTACAAGACCAAGGTCATTTAATCGTGGAATGGTAACTGCAATGTTCTTTACTTGGTAAGATCATTGCGATAACTTGTGAAGACTATGATCAGCAGTTTTCTAAAAGCATTTAGCTCAGTGCATTGGCAGGTGTTTGCATTTTCTGGAAATATCTATCTTCCAGATTGCTAATGAGTGGCCAAGCAAGCATACAGAGAGTTAATAATACTGCTTAATTGCCACAGTCACATAGAGCAACCACATAATTTATTGCTATTCTGAGCCTCTGAACACTAGAATAATGATAAACTATATGACAAAGGCTTACTGAGATTGCTAATTAGTGAAAGTCAATGTCTAGAATTGAATATCTCTGCCTCTAGCAGGTGATTCTTCTAACAGCATTTTCCTGCTTCATCAGAAAAAAGAGGCATATAAATAATTTTTTTCCTTGGCAGCTATTGTTATAATATACTTTCCAAATCATTACACAGCCAAAAGTTTCTTCCTGTGTTTAAACATCCACAGTGGATTAGAAAAGGATGTTGTGTTTTCCTGAACACACCTAATGAAATATAAATGTTAAGTGAGTCTGTGTTACTTGAACATCTGGTTGGAATATCGCTTTTAACACATATATAGTGAACTAAGATATCGTACAAGGAAATGTGCTAAAAATGGAAAGACAGGAAAATTAGGGGATCAGTTAATCTTGCAAACAGGATAGGAGATGTCTCCCCTAATCCATGTGACCACCAACGGTCACAAAGCTCATTATATTTTAAAAATATCTGTAGTCAGCAGAAGGATTACTTCTTTTTAAAAAAGAAATAAATGAGTTTGAGATATGGAGAGATATGGAGGTATGACTTTTTTATGGTAAAGTTTCATAACTTGACTGGCCTAAATTAAGCAGTTTAGCTAAATTGTCTCATACTGTCACTTTTACTTGACACGTAAAATCCCAGAGCCTCCTTTCCAGAAATTAATAGTATAGTCGGAATAAATGCTGAACAAAAGTTGATGGTTGCATTTTTAGAATTTGAAGGTTAGACTTGTCCTATTTTGCAAATAGGGCAATTCAGATTTGGGACTCAGATTGGTAGATTAATGGCCTTTATCTAGAAATTAGTCCAAAATATGTTTGAGAGTTTTCACTGCACACCTACTAATTGTTCCAAGGACTTTCCTGGCCTTCTTCAAAGTCTGTATCCCTGAACAGTAGTAAATTCCTGTGTCAGTAATGGTAAGTGGATAGACAGTAGAAATGCAAATTTCTGCTAATGAAATAACCAATCCTCTTTACTGTAAGGAAAAGTAATTACTGTACCCATAAAAGACTGCATCACAGTTGTGATATTACCTTGAGTAGCATTTGATTTGAAATCTATAACAGAGCTAAACACAAAACTAACAGTTAAATACAGATTTCTACGTACAAAGAGGCTTATTGGCACAAACTGCAGTATATTGGAAAATAGTTGCTAAAGCTTTAGATAAAGTTCTCAAGTTGCCATGGTTACTTGGGCATTTTGCATTTTATCATAGGTTAAGATGCATAGGATGAAGTATCCAAAATAAACAGGAAGAATAGTACACATGAACTAAAAATCTCCAAATCACTCAGCATCATCTAATAGAAAGACAAATAGCTCACGATATCAGCTGCTTGCTGACAAATCTATGAATGAATGGAGAAAAGAGGCCTGAAGGATATTTAGAACATGTGTGATTTAAAAACCCATGTAATTTTTGGAGTTAGAATTTACTTTATTTTTAAAAGAAAATAATCTCTAAAAATGTAGAGTGGAATTATTTTTATAAGCTAATTCTGGTATTGAAACCTAAAGTTTGGCTTTGAGATCTTTAACAATGAAGATTGATGGAAACACAGATAATGCAGTTCATACACTTAGGCTGACAGTAGCATTTATACAGGAAGCAGTTCATCCCCATGGAAACCTATTTGCATTTGGGACATTTGTACCGGTTGATTTTTTTTCCCCTAGAGTAGCTGATGTTTTAGCATAATATAATTGCCTTATATTGACAACAGATTTCAAAAGTATTTTTAAAATGTCAAGTAGCTAAGCATGTGTACATTGGAGATGTTAAGATATTCAGCTAAATGTAACTTTAGGTGTAGGATGAAGAACTGTTCCTGATGAATTTTAGGGCAATGTTTGGCTTTCCATTATCTATCACAAGCTGAAGGAACAATGCCTTTAAACTGATTTAATAAAATACATTTATCTTTAAACTTTTTTTTAAAACAGGTGACAAGAGAACTGAAACAGTATGACAATAAAATTATAGAGTGCAAATTTGAGAACAACAGCTGGGTCTTCATGAGGCAGAGAATAGACAAAAGCTTTCCAAATGCTTACAACACTGCCCTAGGTGAGTAGAATAACTTACTTTTGCACACACATTTCCTTTTTACCATTTCAGTAAACTTGGTTAAATGGACTCTGGCAGAAAATTTAGTCCCAGAATTTCATCTGCCTTAACATTGTTCTAATTTCATGAGGGAAAATGGTCTGTATTTTCAATATCTAGTTTAGGAGGTTGTGTTTTTCCAGTATAACCTGATCTTGCAAAGGCTTATGTATGTGCCTTAACTTTATACACCACGAGTAATCCCAATGGCTTTAATGGGACTTACTCACTGGGTGAAATCAAATAGGCTACACTCCCATTTGTTATGTGCCAGCTGGCTCAGGTTAAGAGAATGTTTAATTGCAGTGTTGATGTTTGAGCTCAGTCTAGAGCCCGGGCTCTGGGAACTCGCAAGGTGAGAGGGTCCCAGAGCTCAACCTCCAGCCCGTGCCCAGACATCTACACTGCAGATAAACAGCCCCTTAGCCCAAGCCCCCTGAATGTAAGTCAGCTGACATGGAACAGCCATGGGTTTTTAATTGCAGTGTAGACATACCAGTTACTTCACTGAAGCCACGATTTCCCCTGTCGTGTGTGAAGTAAATGTGTGTGAGTTCTTCGCAGAATTGGGACCTTATTTAGTCAAATATATTCTAACGGTATGCATTTATGTGAGGCCCCCCAAAATATCGTTGTCTTAGCTCTACAACACAGTTAACTTACAAACACTATTTCCATGCTATGTTGACTTGTGCTGATGCACAAAGAAAGATACTTTGGCACATCAACATGCTACATAAGTTGAATTTGTTAAACAAAAAAAGCCATGATAATTTCAGCTGTATTCAAGATCATTGTTTGCCAGATGGAAGACAAAATTAGTAGGAGAAAATGTAATTTCAAGCTCCTAAAATAGTATTACAAACAATAGGGAGTAAAGCAAATGAACGCTATGAAAAAAAGTTGTCCTTATAGGGTTGTGACGCCTTCAGAGTCTCCTATAGACAATAAAAAAAAAAGAATCCTCTGAAAATGCAAAAGAGCAATTTTCTTTCAGGTCGAATGAATGAGTTTAAATAAAGATATGTTGGAATAATATGAGTAACAATAGTCATACTGAACTGGCATTTTTGGTGGTATCATAAACTTAAACATGGTATTCTGAACTACTAAGCTTGCCAGGAGGTATATGTATATTGCTACTTTTTCTTTAAAATTATTCCACCCATGTAAATTTCTGATACCCTAGTGAAATTAAATTGTTTGGATGAGCAAATTGAAATTAGCCATTTGATCAAGTGACAGTAGGACTGCTGGTGCCTTTTGTGAGACACCTCAGAATTCAAGCAGCTCTACCACCGTAGCAGCTTTATGCATCTCCTGTAGCCCTCGCACCATCAAGAGGGAAAAAGGGATGGGCCACTAAAGAAGAGATACCACTGTACCACCTCCTAAAATTTTTCCCCATCAGCACCAGCATTTCCTCCCAGTTGCTTCAGCAACCTCTTTTCCTTTTGCCTGTCCCTGCCCCCTCCCCTACTTCCAAGCAACAGCAACTTTTCCTCTTCCTTCCTCCACTCCCAGCATGCACAGCTTTCCTCTTCTTCAGCTCTGCTAGAGCTGTCTGACATTTTTTTTCTGAAGAGTTTTCTCACCATATATATATATATACACACACATACAGAGAGAGAGGGGATTTTTGTTTAAAAAAAAAAAAAAAAAAAAAAAGAGAGAGAATTTTTTACTATGAAATAAAAAAAATCAGTGAGGAAAATCAGTGAGCGTTTTTGGTTCAGTTGTTGAAAAAAGTTGTTTTTGGAGTTTTGATAGGTTCCCTCCCCTTCTCCTTTCTTAACTTTTCCCCATTGGAAAAGGTCTATGGTGAGGAGGAGAGACCCAGCTTTTTCCACATTTGAAAAAAGCTGGAAAGAAATAGTAAAACTAAAATAAAGTGATAGTGTGCTACTTCTTTCCCTTTTTGAACTTTTTTCTTTTTAGACTTTTCCAGTTGAAAAAAGTTTTTTAAAAAATAGTGATTTGTTTTTGTCCCATTAGTCCTGGTTAGCCTTTAAAAATGGTCACACAAATTTACCAGCACAGGCTTGCTCGGGCTTTAACTTTTTTATTTTTGTAATTTTTTGTTTGTTTTTGGCATGGTTAGCTACTTTTCATTATAATACTGTGTTTAAATGGACTAAAACTGATGCATACAGAAGAACTTTTTTAAAAGCACCTTTACACCAAAAATGTTCTTAATTATAAAAAACATTGATATTAGGGAGGGTTTTATTAATGTTACATTCATATTGTGCATGCTTCCAGAATTACAGTGGTATGAAAAGAATATCTTCAGTGGCCGATGAAACCATATTTTTAATTGCTAGTCATGAAGATGATTTTACTTTATATCAGTTGAGGGAAAGACCTTTACTCATTTTCTTTAATGGATCTCAGGGCTCAAAAGAGTAACAATTGTTCTTCCTCACAAAACTGCCTCTGCAGTATAGCTGATCTTCTTCATACTTATCTCTCAAAATCTTGTATAGCCTTATCTTATATTTTTGTCCCAGCTTGTCATGGAATTCCACCTTAAATCAAAAAGAAAAGGAGTACTTGTAGCACCTTAGAGACTAACAAATTTATTTGAGCATAAGCTTTCGTGAGCTACACCTCACTTCATCAGTAAATGCATCCGATGAAGTGAGCTGTAGCTCACGAAAGCTTATGCTCAAATAAATTTGTTAGTCTCTAAGGTGCCACAAGTACTCCTTTTCTTTTTGCGAATACAGACTAACACGGCTGCTACTCTGAAACCTGTCACCTTAAATCAGTATATCTTGCTTCTAGTATTTTTTCCTAAGTCCCATATTTCATCAGACGAGACCAGGTTGCATAGGCAAAATGATAAAAAGATACTCAGTTCAGATTCAAGCCTTTTCATAAATTGTTTGATATTTGGTGAAAAATCCAAAGACCTAGCTATTTCAGTTCCAAGTTTGTCAAAATAGATAAAATCATGTATTCCTACCTGTTATGACTTAGATAGAGCGTCAGAGCCAGAAGACACATTGCACAAGAGCTTTGTTGCTACTACTGCCTAAGTAATGTGCTAATTTCTCGATGTATATTGGATTTAATTTTACTTTTTGACAAAGAATTATTCTCTTGACTAGAAGGCTAGACTAGATGCCTGTTGGGACAGCAGTTCTTTACTCTCTGTAGTCCTCAGCTGTGTGTGAGCAAAGTATAGTAATTTCATCCCTAACATAAAAGTTCTATAAAATTTCAAAGCTGAACATTTGTGCCAAATACTGTCATTTATTTTGCAAATACAGGATAAAATTGCTCAAGTGTTGCATGCAACCCATCAGTTAAATAATGTCAAAATGTGTTCTTTGTTCCCAGCTGTATGTAACAGCATCCAAAATCCAGTCACAAAGGAAATGTTGTTTGAGTTCATTGATAGGTGTACAGCAGCTTCTCAAGGACAGATGCAAAAACATCACCTGGATCCTGATGCTGAACTCATGCCCCCACCTCCTCCCAAAAGACCACGCACCATAACCTAAGGCCACAGTCCGAATGAATAGCATGTTGTTTACAAATCTGCAGAAGGTGGAATGAAAATGTGTGTGGATTAAAAAACATTTGCAAAAAAGTCATTCTATGCATCCTGTAAATATCTAGATGCATTTTTTTCAAATGCCACATCATGAACCGACATTCTTTTTGTAACTGGCAAATTCAACCTTACTTTGTGGGATTTGAAGATTGAAATATCCAAAGGTTTAGACAAGAACAGTATAGAATCAGTGGAAAGCTGCCTTGTTTATACATGGATATCTTTCACCTTTAATTTATAATGTTAGCAATCTGGAACTGTGAAAAAACATTGAAACACTGTACTTTTTAGAATCTGTGTTTCAAATATAGTGGTGTTTCTTTTTCTTTCTTATTATTTAATTAGTTCAAATTTGTCACCCTTGGTATAATTTATCTTAGTGTTCCTACATTTCTGAGACTCATGTTCAAGAACAAGCAGCAATGTTGTTTGTGCACTGTTTTGGTTTAAAAAAACCTTATTAGGTTTACTAATTTTAAAATTAGCTGGGTTTTTGTTAAAATATTAAAGAACTGAATCTTTATTGTTGTAAATAGCATCCTTTCTCAAGGAAATGTGCTGGGTGGTCGTGGGGGTTTTGGTTTTGTTTTCATTTCATTATTTGAAGTCACACACCTAATGTCTGGTGGGTCAATTTTAGCTCTGCATTTTAAGTTTATCTGTAGATAAGGAACACACATGAAATCCTTAGTATTAAGGTCTCTGTTTTGAGACAGTTTCTAATGCAGGGTTTAGTTCTCCACAGTGAAGCCATTATAAATAATATGTAAAGGTACACCTCACTGTGATATGCAAGAGTAATACCCAGTACTAATGATGTTGTCTTAGATCCAGGTGCAAAATGGCAAAAGAAATGCCAGACAACATCTTTGATGAGGAGGTAATGCCAATGGAATAGAGCCCTGTCACAGGAAAAGGGCCTCCTGTTTTTAGATAGAAGCAGGGAAAAGGCAAGATATTTATTGGTGGAAATTAACATCCTGAATACCAAGACGTTAATTTTCAAAGCAGCAATCAGTTGTCCTGTGACAGTATTCTAATCCGCTGACTTTATTTCTGTTATACCCAGTGATGAAACAAATATCCTAATGGCTCTTGCTGCAGTACAATTGGAAGTTGTTCACTCAATTAAGATGGAAAAGCTGCATTCTAACAGACACATGGAGGCATTGCTCAGTGTTTGAACTAACTGGAAACAAAAGTAATTATAAAAATGCAGTTTTAAAGTTTTCTACACAGTTAATAAACTGGTGTTTGGCTATACCGTTATTGATAAGTATAAGTATAAATATGGGTGATCCATTCATTCAACAGTCTGGTTAACTAACATAATTTCATTTGATATAATAAATGATCCAAAATTGTTTATATTTAAATGAGTTTTAATGTTTGTAAATAAAGTTAACTCATGCAGTATTTTTTTCTATATGGAAACTTTAGGGCTATGCTTTGTGGGGGGCTCCTCCAATTGTTTCAATGTGTATAAATATACACTGTATCATTCACATGGTAATCCTAATGTGTCTTTCCTGGGATACTACATAGATGTGTTAGGGCACTGAAGAGGTTTAAAAAGTTGCTTTTTTTACTGCAGTAAAACTTGAGGAAAAAGCGTGTTCATCAAAGCTCATGTTTCAACCATACATACTTTCCAGTTATTATCTTTATAACAAATATATCACCTATGCAAGGTTGAAAAATTATCTCCCCAAAACAACCTTATAATTTCATGTGAAAACCTATGCAACCTCAATTCATCCTTCATGGAAACACACAGTACATTTATTTTCCACGTAGTCTTTGTTGTATTTTTCCCCAGACTTACAGCCGTACCATTGAGTTAAGTCATGACATATATTTTATCAACAATCTCTAGTGCTGTTTAAATATCTATGGTAATTGCAACCTTTAACTGAGAATGAGATGTGTGAAAAGAGCATTTTGTTTTAAATATTTATCCAGATTATTTCCTCTCTTCCCCTTCCCACCCTCCACCTCTTTATTTCAACAGAATTTTAAAGTTTATAATTTGTCATTTTCTTTAGTGCATTGTAGCCTGCCCTCGACGTGCATTCCACCCAGTTCATGAATGCAGTGTTCCCCTTTGCATATTTTGACACTACTGTTTTTTCCACTCAGTTTTTAAAATTGAAAAATATTGAAGGAATTGTAAAGACATTCAGAGATGTTCTGATGGTTTGGGAGATCTCTGCTCAGATTTGACTTGAAGTTCTTCCTGCACTGCAGTTCTGTAGCCTTTGAAAGAGGCTGATCATCTTAGGTTTTCTGGACAAAGTTGGGTTTAAAAAAAAAAGGTACTGGGAAGGGAAGAATAGAGTGAAGAAGCAGATGAAAACAATTGAATTCCATTTGGACCAGCTGTTTGTTTGTTTGTTTGTTTGTTTGTTTGTTTGTGTTTGTAGTATGAGACCCTGCTCTCTGCTACTGGATATTCTGAGATAGGAGTCAAGGGGGAAAGGAAAAGCCTGTGCCAAAAAATCTGAGAAAAACTCAACTGTCTGCTCTTAGGATATAGAGTATAAACCCATCCTCTAAGTTGTTATTTGTTAAATAGTACATGTACAGTTACGTTCTGTTTTCAGTGGAGTTCTCTGAAAATGTCAGTACGTTCCTCTGCAAACTCTGTATTAAGTATTTTAATAAAGTCAATGGTTTAAAAGAATGGATGTTCATTTACTTGTGCTAGTGGTCTAATTGTTTATGCTTATGATATCCATCCATCCCATTGCCAGCAACTGGGTACTCAACCAATATTCAAGATTCAAACAAAAAAATTTTTCATGATTTGCAAAGGTCAGAGGTTCAACTCTGTGGGTTAGAAAGCCTATGCATAAGCATTCCCAGAGAGCCAATATGTGATATAGCTCTTGGCTATGATAAATATTTTTTTAAAGCAGAGTTTTCCATTCTTACTGCCTGAGAGGGAACTGAGGAATTGGTCAATCAGAATAACTTTTTATAATGTGCTAACATATATTACATTATTAATTATTTATTTAAACATCTACTATACAAAAAGACCAAACAAAATTCAGTATTCCCCCACTCCAGTTAAATTCTCACTGGATACTAAGAAATACATGTTTGGGGATGCATGAAACACTGAATAATTTTATGTAGGCTTTGATTGTTTTGCAATAGTACATGTTCCATCTTTCTATATTGTGTTAAGCCAGTAAAATAAATAAACTCCCCAAATTAAACCTTGTCTTATTGTGTTCCAGGTACCTTCACATATTTCTCTCTGTGACACTACTTCTTTGGATGCATATTCCAATTTATAGGGTGTGCTAGCTGATACAGCTCAAGAGGTGGAACCTGCTCATAGCAGTGCTTGTCAGAGCACTTGTGCACCCCTGCTATCCCTTCCCTCTTCCTTCCTGAACATTCTGGAGGTGAGGTATAGAAGGGGGAGTGGCACTCTCTGCTGCCTCAGTTCCTTCCAAATGCAGCCGCAGATGGATATTAGCCTCTCTGGATCCAATTGGATCTGGAGCCTTCACTCAAGAATAATTTAATGCCTTTGTTTAGTATAGTTTTACTTTTAGTGTAGTTTTCAGTATTAGTTTTAGTGATAAACTTATTTAAGGAAAAAAGGTTTTATTCTTAGCATAGATAGTAGATACATCTTCTGTTCTCACTACTGGTTCTGTGGTGGGTTGATTTTAAAACCCTTAGGAGTGAGTCTCAGAGTCCCGGTCTACAGACTTGAGCTCACAGCACTAAAAACAGCTGTGTAGATGCTCAGGCTCTGAAACTCAGGATGGGGGAGTGGTTTTCAGAGCCCGAGCTCCAGTCCAAGCCGCAATGTCTACACTGCTGGTTTTGGTGCTGTGGTGTCAGCCCAGGCTCTTAGACTCACTGCTCTGTTTTTTAAAACGCAGTGTAGACGTAACCTAAGAGACCTGGCTTCAAAAGGTAGGTGCATCTCTTGTCTGGCAGTTTTCCCATGATCAGGATGCCCATAGTAGATGCTTGACATGCATCAGGGAAGGTCGATCTCCCTCATGGTGGTCTATCTGCAGCACATTTTCCCCCAGCATGCTCAAGGAGCACCAAAACAGGCTGCAAACCTTATTGCTGCAGGAAGTTCTGGCTATGAAGTGTCCTGGATACAATACACGTGAGAGATCTGTACTTAAGGTGAAAATACAAGAGTCTGCTTTGAGCACCTTGGGGACTAAAAAGAAGAGCAATATGTATAATACTGTGGTCTCTTTTTGAGGATCAGTTTCAGTGCTTTAATGTAATCAGTATCCAAATTATTGGATCCAACAGTATAGTGCTCAGATATTTGGTTGATACCAGCCTCTGCGGTAAGAGCCAAACCATGGGAGAAACTTCAGATCCATCTACTTCGGTTCTGAGAACGTTTGTGCAAGACAAAAAGGCTCCTGCTTGCAAGGACAAGTCACATTCAGGAGATGCCTCAGATCCATATGATCTGGATCCAAGAATATCAAATCCTAACCCAAAGACTTAGATTCTGGCTTAGGCTGAATCATAGACTAATAGAAATGTAGGGCTGGAAGGGACCACGAGAAGTCATCAAGTCCAGCCCCCTGTGCTAAGGCAGGACCAAATAAACTTAGACCATCTCTGACATGTGCTTGTCCAACCTGTTCTTACAAACCACCAATGATGGGGATTCCACAACCGCTCTTGGAAGCCTACCCTTAACTACCCTTAGAGCTAGAAAGATTTTTCTAATATCAAACCTATATCTCCCTTGCTGCAGATTAAGCCCATTACTTCTTGTCATACCTTTGGACATAGAGAACTATTGATTACCATCTTCCTTATAACAGCCTTTAATATAGTTGAAGACTGTTAATCAGATCCACTCTGTCTTCTTTTCTCAAGACTATACATCCCCTGTTTTTTTAATCTTTCTTCATAGATCAGCTTTTCTAAACCTTTTATCATTTTTGTTGTTCTCCTCTGGACTCTCTCCAGTTTGCATCTTTCCTAAAGTATGGCCTCCAGAATTGGGCACAGTACTCCAGCTCAGACCTCACCAGTACCAAGCAGAGTGAGACAGTTACATCCTGGGTCGTACATCTGACAGTCCAGTTCATAACAATATTAGCCTTTTTCGCAGCTGTGTCACATTGTTGAATCATATTCAATTTGTGATCCACTATAACCCCCAGATTCTTTTCAGCAGTACTACCACCTAGCCAGTTATTCGCCATTTTGTAGTTGTGCATTTGATTTTTCCTTCCTAAGTGAAGTACTTTGTACTTGTCTTTATTGACATTTCATCTTGTTGAATTTAAACCAATTCTCCAATTTGTCATAGTCATTTTGGATTCTCATCATGTCCTCCAAAGGGCTTGCAACCCCACCCAGCTTGGTGTCATTTGCAAATTTTGCCTAAAACTTGCCTACAAACTTATCTCCCAGTTCTGAAAATTGCATTGGGTCTGAAAGTTGTTCTAGGGTTGGCAGTAGTTTCTTTATCCACTGTTCGCATGGCACCAACCCTTACTATGGTAGTACAAGTACATGACATAGATTTACAATCAGATCAGTTACCAGATCTGCAGGAGACAAAGAGTGTCTACTTGCCTAAGAGAGTAAAAGGAATGCTCCTGCTACTTGTTCTTCTTCAGTGTCCCCACCAGGGAAAAGGATGAGGTCAGTAACATTTGTTTGCTTTTCTCTGTTTTGCATATGCATGTCCTGTAGTTTCCCCATTTACTTCTGTGTTACATCCAAGATCGGCTCTGAGGTTAGATCTGCAGGCCAAGGAAGAATCAAAATATGCTAGACGTTACAGATATACCTCCAGATTCCATCAGAAGAAGGAATGCACCTCGAAATATGATGCCTACAGATCATCACACCCTTCCAGATTTGACACACATGGACTCTGAGTTTCATTACTGGCATGATTGCCAGATTCTGCCCTGGTCTGGAAGGCCCTTTTGTTCCAACTGCAAACATCTGTGGGATTGCTATTTGGGGCTCTATACATACATTTACAAAACATTACTTCCTAAACTGAGCTTCTAAATCGGATGCTTAATTTGTCAAGGCAGTACTTCAATCCTTATTCAGTTAGGACTCCAAGTCGCACCTTCCATTTATGGAGTACTGGTTGACAAACTATCCCTTGAGTGGGAATATGCAGCAGAAATGAAGGTTACTTACCTGTAACCGGAGTTCTTAGAGATGGATTCTGCCTATTCACACTTCCTGACCACCTTTCCATCTTCCTCAGAGTCCTAACAGAATCTTGATTGTGGGGAGATGGTGGAAGGAACTGAGGGAGT
The DNA here is from genome assembly GCF_009764565.3 of Dermochelys coriacea. Taxonomy (NCBI): domain Eukaryota; kingdom Metazoa; phylum Chordata; order Testudines; family Dermochelyidae; genus Dermochelys; species Dermochelys coriacea. The sequence continues at coordinate 68,847,051 of NC_050070.1, read as the reverse complement.
GGAGGGCGCCTGACCTTCAGAATGTTCAAAGACACACAGGAGAGAAGGGAATGTTGGCTGCACCAAGACACCAGTGACATTTTGGGGGTCCAGTGTCACACACACCCTCACCCAAACTATAAACAAGTATTGAAATTATTTACAGTGCTTGAAAAACTTTAGTTTTTAGTCCTGTGGACAGTCATGAAATCTCTGATCTTAAACCATGTAGTTGTAACTATCATGCTTTTCCGCCTCCCAGTTGAATTCTGATGTGATTTTAGTGGCCTCTGTCTCAAGAATGGCTAGAATCCAATGGTGTTAGGAATCCTCTAACTTTAGTGGTTCTACTTCATAGACAGGTTTACTATTGGTAACAGTGATTTCCCTTCCCTTCCCCCCCCCCCCCCCGTTACTGCATTTTAGGAGACAAGGCAAAAGCAGTTTATCACAGGAAACTGCCAGTTTTATTCTGCATCCTGACAGTTACACAGACGGGGTCTCTAGAGCAACCACCTTCCTAATCTTCAGAGCAGAGGGAAAGCCTTGAAATTCATCTCTTAAAAAAAATTCTACTCTCTTTTTCTTTGTTTGGTTCATGAAGGAACAGCCTGGAGCATTTGGTCTGTCTTTATGCAGCAGTGGCTCCCTTCTGACTCAATGCCTTAGTGTAGTGGCAGCATTGTGGTAGGGTGCCAAGTTCCAGTCAGGGTCAGAGAGTGGTTGTGCTCGAAGTAGTGTAAACACATAGGAAAATATGGTCACCACTCTGAAGAACCTTACAGTCTTAATTTGAATCAAGGTGAAAGAAGTGAGTGGAACAAACAATAGGAGGGAATGTGGAGAAGGCAATATAAGTAGGAAAGTTGATCCAGGAAATAAAAGGTGAGAGCAAGGGAGGAAGACCCTGAGGGCTCCGACGGATTGTGGCCATTGGTCATGAGCACCCACCAGGCTGAAGGAAAGTTCTAACATGCTGCTCCCCACTGTGCCTCCCTTGTAGGGTCAAGTAACAGAAAACTAGTGTCACTTTGTTAGGGAGCACAGGGCCAAAGAGCAAGAATCCTTTGGGATCATATCTTCACAGAAGCAGACTAAGAGGTAAGTAACTTTCTCTTTTCCTCACAATTATTCTGTGCATTAACTCAGTGTAACTGTGTGTGTATCACTGCGAAGTGAATTTCCTGCTTACTGCCCGGTGAGCAAAGGTATCATAAGGAGAGAGAAGCTTGGGTCAAATCCCTAAATTGGAACACCACCACACAGAGAAATTTCTGAACCAAGTGTATGCTGAGAAAGGACTTTGTAGTTTATTCAGTGCTGTGTGAATACACGTGCAATGTGATGCATTATGGACCTCGCTACTGAAACTATGGGCCAGATCCTTGGCCTCCCAGCTGCTTTGTGCACTTAGGAAGCCAAGAGTAGTCAGAAAGTTGCACCAAAGGGACAGCTGGGGAATCCTCTGGAAACCTAAGGTTGGTGTTGCAAGCTCTACACCACTGCCTCCCAGTGCTCTGCCAGCATATGAAATGTGCTGAGTGCACTACACTCCAGTGATCCCCAGCCAGAAGATGGTTCTGATTTAAGATGGGGACAGAAAGGGGAATTAGAGCCACTTTCCCCGCCAAGCAGTGCTCTCTTGAACCCGTGAATTTCCAATCCTTTGTTCTGATTGCAGAAGCTCATGGTAACTGGGCATAAACACCTATGTATTGGTATTTGTATTTCACATGCATCCGACAAAGTGGGTATTCACCCACGAAAGCTTATGCTCCAATACGTCTATTAGTCTTTGCTGCTTTTACAGATCCAGACTAACACTGCTACCCCTCTGATACTTGACACCTATGTATAGTATTTCAGTGCATATGGAATGCCAGCCACAAGCATGAAAATCCAGAATAACTTCACTAAACTCTGAAGTTATTAGGGGTTTTCTTCAGTGTAAATAAGATCAGAATTTGACCGTAATAGGATGAGATAAGAATAGAACCAGCGACCTTAGCTCTGAATTTCCTTTGTAAGTTTGTTAGGTACTCAGTGTTATTTTAGGTTTCAGAGTAGCAGCCGTGTTAGTCTGTATTCGCAAAAAGAAAAGGAGTACTTGTGGCACCTTAGAGACTAACAAATTTATTAGAGCATAAGCTTTCGTGAGCTACAGCTCACTTCATCGGATGCATTTGGTGGAAAAAAATCACAAATCAGACGTCAAGAATTATAACATTCAAAAACCAGTTGGAGAACACTTCAATCTCTCTGGTCACTCGATCACAGACCTAAGAGTGGCTATACTTCAACAAAAAAGCTTCAAAAACAGACTCCAACGAGAGACTGCTGAATTGGAATTAATTTGCAAACTGGATACAATTAACTTAGGCTTGAATAGAGACTGGGAATGGATGAGTCATTACACAAAGTAAAACTATTTCCCCATGGTATTTCTCCCTCCCACCCCACCCCCCACTGTTCCTCTGATATTCTTGTTAACTGCTGGAATTAGCCTACCTGCTTGTCACCATGAAAGGTTTTCCTCCTTCCCCCCCCTGCTGTTGGTGATGGCTTATCTTAAGTGATCACTCTCCTTACAGTGTGTATGATAAACCCATTGTTTCATGTTCTCTGTGTGTGTGTATATAAATCTCTCCTCTGTTTTTTCCACCAAATGCATCCGATGAAGTGAGCTGTAGCTCACGAAAGCTTATGCTCTAATAAATTTGTTAGTCTCTAAGGTGCCACAAGTGTTATTTTAGTTTGTCTTTTAATGCTTATTACATTCTTTCATTTGTTGTGTAGACAAATACTCTAAGGTCTTATTTTAATAGAGTTTTTGCTTTACTGTATGGGTTTTGAGATACATAAAATAATCATTCAAATATAAAACATAAGACATTTAGGATAAAGTTCAGACAATAAGGGGGAAAATTGACTGCATCAAACTGCAGAGAATTCACATCTCTAAATAGTCTTCTGCTCTTAAAAATGGTCAACTTGCTGGAATAATTTACTTTCTGCTGCTGAGCAGTTTGTTCTTTTTAAAAAAATAAAAATTTAATGTGTTACTGTTCAGAAAAATCAATCCTTTGGAATCGTGATAATTTTGCAGGTAGTTAATACTTACTCACATGAGTGGCGGAATCTGTCAGTGTTCCGCAAAAATAAAGTGTGACAGAACAAATATTCAAGTTTGTAACATTATTACTGACCAGATACCGTTTCTAGATTTTACCATTTGTTGTTGTTCACATCAATGTTTTGTATTTTACCTCTGCAACCAAATGGAAACTGTGCTAGCCAATCAGATTACTGGATGGCTGCCCTCTTACTCATATAAAAAGAGAAACAAATACAGTTTCTCTCATTCAGATGCTAACACATTTATTTCAAGTACTATGCACCTTTACAAAATTACTTAACAAGAAATCACCTTCTTCATTAATCTGAAGCCAGTAGACCTAGTCAAACCAGACACTATAAGTTTTCTCTACAGTGGGGAATCCTCCTCTGGTTTGTGGCTGCCTATGCTACCCTCCTGAACCCTGGCAAAGAATTGTGTATAGGGGAAAGGGGGCAAGGCTTGGGTGTTGCTACAGCCTCCTGAAGATAGCTCTACCATACATTAGGGACTAGCCCATCCCCCTGCAGCCCCAGGATTAGGGAAATGCAAAATTGCCTTATGGCCATCTTCCTTCCCCCTCTAGTCCTGCAATTAGTGCTGTTAGCTGGACCAGAGAAATCTGACCCCAGTTCCCTAGATCAGTGGTTCCCAGCCAATGATAAATGCACAATTGTTATACAATGCTATAGTTGTGCATAGTGCTTAACGGATACATGAAATGACATGTAGAGCTTAGTAAAGTATTTTGTATGAAACTTCTTAACCAAAAAAAAAAAAGTGCGGAATTTGCTCAGTTTGTGTGGGGGGGAGGGCGGGGATTTCAGAAACAATCTAAATATTTCTTTTAGACATTTTCTAAATGAAACTTTTCAACATTTTGATTCAAATGAATTTTCATTTCAAATTTTGCTTAAATTTTTTTTAGATGTTAAACTCAAAAACAAAACACATTTTGAGCTTTATTACAAACCATTTTCTACAAGATGTACCTTTCTTGCCACTAGTTCTCACTGCCTCCATTGTCTGTATTGGAGAAATCTATCTTGTACGTATAGGGAGATAATTTGACAAATCCTCAGCATGGAAGAAACATCTGTTGTAAAATGCTGATTCTTGGTGCACACTACCTTTTCACTTTTGTATGTTGTTTTACAAAGTATGGCAACTTCTACTGATAGAGCAAGGTGAAAGCACTTCACCATTATCTCATTTTGCCACTGTTGGTGATCTGGTCAATCATTAATGAACACACTGTAATAATTCCCAACATCATTTTGAGGTGTAGGGTTCTATTGATCACTTTTAATGCATATTTAAAGTGAAAAAATGCAGATAGGCAAATGCCAGTTGTAGAGCTTGTTGGAAATTTTTCTATTAATATTTTTTCTCCAAAAATGCTGATTCATTGAAACAAACTGTTTACAAAACAGGTTTGGATTTACTAAGTCTCCTGATTTAAAAACAGTTAAGTTCTGAACAAGTTAAAATATTTTCTTCAGACATTTTCAAAATGAACAGATCTGGCTTTCTGATTTGAGATGACTTTTTCATAGAATATCAGGGTTAGAATGGACCTCAGGAGGTCATCTTGTCCAACCTCCTGCTCAAAGCAGGACCAATCCCCAACTAAATCATCCCAGCCAGGGCTTTGTCAAGCCTGACCTTAAAAACTTCTAAGGAAGGAGATTCCACCACCTCCCTAGGTAACACATTCCAGTGTTTCACCACCCTCCTAGTGAAAAAGTTTTTCCTAATATCCAACCTAAACCTCCCCCACTGCAACTCGAGACCGTTACTCCTTATTCTGTCATCTGGTACCACTGAGAACAGTCTAGATCCATCCTCCTTGGAACCCCCTTTCAGGTAATTGAAAACAGCTATCAAATCCCCCCTCATTCTTCTCTTCCACAAACTAAACAATCCCAGTTCCCTCAGCCTCTCCTCATAAGTCGTGTTCCAGTCCCCTAATCATTTTTGTTGATCCTCCGCTGGACGTTTTCCAATTTTTCCACATCCTTCTTGTAGTATGGGGCCCAAAACTGGACACAGTACTCCAGATGTGGCCTCACCAATGTTGAATAGAGGGAACGATCACATCCATTGATCTGCTGGCAGTGCCCCTACTTATACATCCCAAAATGCCATTGGCCTTCTTGGCAACAAGGGCACACTGTTGACTCATATCCAGCTTCTCGTCCACTGTAACCTCTAGGTCCTTTCTGCAGAACTGCTGCCTATCCATTCGGTCCCTAGTCTGTAGCAGTGCATGGGATTCTTCCGTCCTAAGTGCAGGACTCTGCACTTGTCCTTGTTAAACCTCATCAGATTTCTTTTGGCCCAATCCTCTAATTTGTCTAGGTCCCTCTGTATCCTATCCCTATCTGTCATCTGCAAACTTGCTGAGGGTGCAATCCACACCATCCTCCAGATCATTTATGAAGATATTGAACAAAACCGGCCCCAGGACCGACTCTTGGGACACTCCACTTGATACCGGCTGCCAACTAGCCATGGAGCTATTGATCACTACCCATTGAGCCTGACAATCTAGCCAGCTTTCTATCCACTTTATCATCCATTCATCCAGCCCATACTTCTTTAATTTGCTGGCAAGAATACTATGGGAGACCGTGTCAAAAGCTTGGCTAAAGTCAAGGAACAACACGTCCACTGCTTTCCCCTCATCCACAGAGCCAGTTATCTCATCATAGAAGGCAATTAGATTAGTCAGGCATGACTTGCCCTTGGTGAATCCATGCTGACTGTTCCTGATCGCTTTCCTCTCCTCTAAGTGCTTCAGAATTGATTCCTTGAGGACCTGCTTCATGATTTTTCCAGGGACTGAAGTGAGGCTGACTGGCCTGTAGTTCCCCGGATCCTCCTCCTTCCCTTTTTTAAAGATGGGCACTACATTAGCCTTTTTCCAGTCGTCCGGGACTTCCCCCGATCACCATGAGTTTTCAAAGATAATGGCCAATGGCTTTGCAATCACATCTGCCAACTCCTTTAGATCCAGCCCCATGGACTTGTGCTCGTCCAGCTTTTCTAAATATTCCCGAACCACTTCTTTCTTCACAGAGGGTTCGTCACCTCCTCCCCATGCTGTGCTGCCCAGTGCAGCGGTCTGGGAGCTGACCTTGTTCGTGAAGACAGAGGCAAAAAAAGCATTGAGTACATTAACTTTTTCCACATCTTCTCTCACTAGGTTGCCTCCCTCATTCAGTAAGAGGCCCACACTGTTTTGAAGTGTCAGCTAATTAGATTTTAAAAAGAGAAAAAAGGTGAAAAAATAAATGAAATGTTTCACTTGGCCTGCACTGAAAATGATTTTTTTTTTTTGTAATCACAAATGTTCTTGAAATTTTGACTTTTCATCCCAATTTGAACCAGGAAAATTTTTTGAAGTCTTGACAATGTTTGAATGATGGGAAAAGTTTCCTGCCCAGTTCTAGTCAATAATTCTGTGTCTCATTAAAACAAGTCAACTAATGTACGTACAGTATGTTCAGCGATAGCCATTAAAGTCAACAAACCATAACATCTGAGATAGCACAATTACTTCCTATTGTAAATAAAGAGAAATACAGCAGCATCCCAGACAACAGCACACACAAAATGGAAGTTCAATTACTTTTGACTAAATCAGGTCCAGGCTAAAATGTTAAATCTGGGTGGGACAAGATGGGTGAAGTAATATCTTTTTTTGAACCAACTTCTGTTGGTGAGAGACACAAGCTATTGAGTCACACTACGCTCTCCTTCAGATCTATGTAAACTTGAAAGCTTGTTTTTCTCACCACTAGAAGTTGGTCCAATAAAAGATATTACCTCACCCACCTTGTCTCTCTAATATTGCGCAACCAACACAGCTAAAACAACACTGCATACAACAATCAAATTTGTCAGTTTGCTTAAAGTGATTGTGCCTTCTACCCTGTAAACACATATTCAAATAATTCAAATTAAATATTTGTTTGAATATATCTACAAGAAATGCAACGTCACGTCATGTCTCCTTACTGAAGTGTTCTGCCAGGTGAGACTTTTTTCCTTCAAGAAAAGCTGCCAACTAATTTGTCAGTTTGTATACATGAGACAGAACTTTGCCCTGGGACAACCAACAAACCTCAGCATGGAAAAGCAGATGGACACACACGCTACCCATTTCCTGACAGAAAAACCTAAAAGCACTGGGAATTCTTGACATTCTTTTTGATATAATTTACAATTTTCCCAACACCTTTGTGAGTTTTGTGAAGCTCAGGGATCACATCTTTAGCTGCTAACACCTCCCTGTGCAGGAAACAGTGCTTCCCTGGTGCACTGGGTGCTTTCAAAAGGATTCTTTGCACAAATCCCAAATGTTTCCCTGTCATTGAAGCACCTCCATCAGTTGTAATACCAAGACACTTTGTCCAGCTCAATGTCACCTACTGCATATAATTATCCAGTGCACCAAATATATCAACAGCAGTAGAAGGAAGTAGGCATATCTACATTAAATAGGTATTGTTCTTGAATCCCACCATCCCATACATGCCTCACATAAGCCAGCAAAATGGCACGGTTTGCCATATCTATAGATTCGTCTAATTGTAAAGCCAAATAATCACTTACTGAAAGATGGTCAGTTGTTTGCTATTGGATGAAATAGCACATATTCCTCTCATAATATCCTTGGAAAAAAGGACTGTTTTGAACTTTTCAGCAGCTGACTCATTGAACAATTCAGTGCACATGTCAATAGCAGAAGGTAAAATTAACTCCTCAGCGATTAGATGAGCTTGTTTACATTTGGCAATGCAGAGTGCAGCAAGGTAAGAGGCATGCAATGCTTGCTCTTGGACAGTATAGCCACATTTAAGAATTTTTTGTGACATTTCCAAATCTTTGGAAACATCAATTGGCTTGTCTTTATAGCTTGGGTGTTTTCTCTCCAAATGCCTTTATAATTTTGATGGTTTTAGGTTTTTGTTAGTTAACAATTCGCTGAAGATGATAAACTATGGCCTGCATTCACCCTATTGATCCTCAATAAACAATAACTCAAATTTTAAGCAAGCGGGGTCATGCCTATGATTACTTCCCTTCTCACATTGTGAAGAATTCTCACTATCACTGCTACTTAGGGTGACCAGATAGCAAGTGTGAAAAATCGGGATGGGGTGGGAGGTAATAGGCACCTACATACGACAATGGGGCAATGGATCAGCATCCTCCTTGCGCCACCTGCCAGTACTTGACAGTACTCAGGGAAGCTAATGATCCAACCAATAAGCTGAATTCCACAAGCACCAGCTCAATAAATCCCAGCACTGTTGTCACTGACATCCCCAACATGCAGCCCTGTTACTTCTATGTCGTTGGTCCAGCTCTACACGTGTTACAACTCAATGTGGAGGGTTTGTCAGTTGCCAAGTGTGATTTACTCGGCATTCTTGCTCATCTACATACTATTGACATGATTTGCTTGCAAGAGACACATGGCAACTTCCAAAGCTGGGCATTCCAGTATTGACGGCTTTGACCTTTTGTGCCATGTGGCACACCTGAAGCCCGGCCAAGCTGCATACGTTTAGTCCAATATTGCAGATGCCATTTAGCTGATGTCTGCTGAATTCTGTGATACCATCCAGGTGGCAGTTTCTGGTTGGCAAATGTATACAAACCTCCAAGTGTCAGCTGGAACCAACAGGTTCTACCAAGCCTGCCACACCCAGCTGTCTATGTGAGAGACTTCAACAGCCATCTCACAGACTGGGGGTATAAGGAGGTTGACACTGACGGTGAATAACTTGCAGACTGGGCAACTCAAAATGACCTCACCCTTATCCATGATGCTAAGCAGTGAGGCACATTCCATTCTTATAGATGGGATCGTGACTACCCTTCTGACTTGTGCTGGATCAGTTCAGTTCATGGCCATCCTAAGCCAAAAACATGCCAAGTCTTGGATAACTTTCTATGCAGACAACACAGACTGTCGCTGATCCATATCAGGCTACAGCTCCCAGTTGTCAAGAGTTCCAAAAAGAAGCAGTGGAACTTCCAAAAGGCCAACTGGGAAAAATACAGGGAAGTGCTGGAGAAGAGTGTGGTGACAATACCAGCCCAGCATATCTCCGTAAATGAGACCTACCATTGTTTCATGGTGCTATCTACAAAGGAGCCTGCAGAGCCATCCCACGCAGTTGCCACTCAGTCTACATTCCCTGTCTCGATGAGGAGAGCGCTGCCTTGCTTGAAAAGTATGAGGCATCTGGTGACTCAGATGTCGCTGACAATCTGATCGAATCATTGGACACTGCTTGCCGAGCCAGACGGGAGGAGATGACCGAGAGGATGAGCTTCACCCACTCCATCTTCAAGTGTTGGAGTCTGCTTTGATGCCTTTGAGCAGTGCAGCAGCCACCTGCACCCTGCCAACCGTCAGTGACACCCAAGCAGGTAACCGGACACCTACTTAAAGTGGCCAGCGCATCTTTGGAGAAACAGGTGCAAAGACAAGTGAGGAACGAGTGGTATATATTTAAACATGTACACCAGATCAGAAGCTGCCCAGAACCATTCACTGTAACAGAGATGGAACAGACACTGGGGTAGCATCAAGTGTGGAACAGCTGCAGGCCGTGACAACATAGCTCCAGAATTCCTGAAAAACCTTGGCCCCTGTGCTTGGCCTTGGCTTTGGCTTGTGAAATTCTTCACCAAGTTCACTAGTAAAGGTAGGCTACTGAAGATATGGTGCATCACAAAAGTCATTGGCCTCCTAAAGCCCAGAAAGGACCCAAGTCAAGCATCAAGTTCTCGTCCCATATCATTATTGTTGGTGTGCTTCAAGGCACTGGAGCTCTTGGTCCTACAGTGCATATTACCCTGCGTGGAGAGAATTTTTGATCCCTGACCAAGCCGGCTTTCACCAAGGCCATATCACATGCGACCAAGTACTCGCATTGACCACATTTGTTGAAAATGGCTTCCAGAGAAACTTGAAAACAGGTGCTGTTTTCATCAATCTAACAGCGGCATACGATACGGTATGGCACACTGGCCTGCTCATGAAGGTATCACAGGTCCTGCTACCTTGGGTTACAGGCGTCATTGAACCATTCTTCCATGATAGGCAGTTCAGAGTCCATATGGGGGAGAATACGAGTACTTGGAGACAATAGAACAATGGGTTACCCCAGGGCTCTGTACTTTCTCCAACCCTATCCAACCTTTACATCGATGACCTGTCAACAACAGAGTCATGAAAGTTTCATTTACGCAGACGACATCTGTTGCAGTACCCAGGCTTGGACATTTCATGAGCTTGATGCAACCTTAAACTGAGACATGTTAAAGTTAGCTGACTACTGTAAGACTTGGCACCTCAAGCCAAGCGCATAAAAACAATCTCCAGTTTGTTCCATCTTCATCACGTCAGGGCAACCTGAGAACTGAATGTTTATCGGAATGGTCAGAAGGTGAAGCATGAAGTAGAACCGGTCTATCTAGGTGTGACCTTAGACCGCACACCAAGTTACCATGCCCACCTGAAGAAGACAGCAGCTAAAGTTAAGATGCACAACAGTCTTCTTAGCAAACTGGCAGGTTCATCATGGGGTGCTTGTGCTCCAACTTTGCGGAATTCAGCTCTTGCCACATTGTATTCAGTGGTGGAGTTCTATGCTCCAGTTTGGAGTCGATCGTCATACACCAAACTGGTGGATACGCCGTTACGTGCCGCCATGCGTATCATCTCCAGCACCCTGCGTCCGACTCCACTCCCATGGCTTCCAGTTCTGAACAATATTGCTCCTCCTCATATCAGACGAGAGTTTGCCACTGGCAAGTTACTGCAGAAAGCACGTGCCAACTCAAGCTTGACACTGCACAATGACCTTTTTAAACCACCAGCTGCATGTTTGCCACAACACTGTCCATTATGGTCTCATCTGCCACGCCAGGATGTTAGGGCGGAAACACTCTGGTGAGAGGAAAGGAATCTGTTATAATCCCCAACCAGTCCCTTGTCACCAACTCCAGAATTTGCCCGCCTGGTTTTGACTTGCCCTGTTGCCAGTGGTCCCTGTTGAACAGGTTCTGGACCAGGCAAGGTCTCTGTGCAGCCAACCAGTATTGCTGGGGCCTTTGTGACAGCCCTTTGTGCAGCTGTGGCACAACACAGATGATGACGCACATTGTCGATGAATGCCTCCTAACTAGGTTCAGCGGTGGCGTAGAACTGCATCACGCCACTGAAGATGCCATCGCCATAGACGAATTTGCGCTCGCTAAATAAGACAAAGCCCCGAATATCAGGACTGTCTCTATAAAATTGGGACATCTGGTCACCCTATTGCTACTTGCAACAAGACAGGTTAAAAATTTCTCCATTTTACTGACTTCAAGATTCGCTTCTGACTAAAATACACTCCAAACTCTCTATTGCTACATTCCAGTAAAATGATGGAATGTTATTTTTGAGTGGCTAATCACTGACACCTGCTGCTGTTCCAATAACTTTATTACAGAGCTTCTACTTCAAGAAGCACATGTTTGGGCTGCATGGGATCACAACACAGAAATTCTGAGGTGCTGGTTCTGAAATCAGAGAGAGAAGGGTGGGCAATGGTGGTTGGGCTGGGGTGGAGTTTCCACCAGGTGGGATATGGGAGTTTCTGCCAAGTTCCAAATGCCTGGGAGCATTTGTTCCACACTTTGTTCCCTGGTCTCAATTCAGGTAGCGCTTGTGTTCTTGCCAAACATTGAAGTTTTGTTCCTGCTGAATTTTTATTTCAGCATTCCGTTTTCGAAATTCTTTCAGGCCACTCCATTTAAGCTGTATTGGTGCCACAGGTGAAAGCATCCTTAGTCATTTTCCCATCAGAAGTTCTGCTGGAGATATTCCAGACACAAGTGGTGTTGACTGATACGTCAGGAGCACTTTATATGGTGTGATGGGATCTCTGGAGTGCATTCTGGGACCGTGGGACCACTGTGCCCACTGAACTCTCTCCAGCCTAGGCTGTCTCTCACTATGCCTTGCTAGTGACCAGCGGCAAACTCCTCCACATGCTGTTATCACTCAGCACAACTGCATGTGGAGACCCCCATACCCAGCTAGATTGCATGAATGCTCCCAGAGGGCCCCCTCTTTGTTAGTTGGGTCATTTGCATTCTCACAAACCACCAACTGGCAATTTCCTAGTCTCAACTCCTCTGCTATGACAGGCGTTGGAGTTGCATCTTGATTTAAAGAGACACGGTTGCTTTCCCAAAATGTATCAGAAATAGCATCCTGAAAGACTGGGACCTCAATTGGGTACCCTCCGCCATGCCTTTCTCTGTCCCTGAGAAGTCAGCCATGTGACTGCTCCCCTCCAGGAGGAGGTCAGTTACACAGTTCCCTCTCAAAACCTGAGTCACAGGCTGAGTGCAGGCATTCTGTCTCAGGCATCCTCTCCCAAGTGACCAGTGAGGAGACATTCCTGTACCCCCACAATTCCTTCCCCAGTTTCCTCTTCTGGGCCTCACTCTAAGACACATTTTTCTGTGCTCCCTAGGAAGGGTTTCATCCCTTGTTCATCTGCAAAACTCTGCCAGCTAACAACTGGGACAATTTCCTTCATCACTGACAACACCTCCCCTGCCCCCGATCCTGAGGGCATGTTACCTTCTGTTGTAAAGGAGCTAGCCTCAGCTGCTCTCATATTTGAAAGCACCCTGCTTCCCTGTGTTATACAGTCACAGGAATCCTCACCCACCTCAGTGGTTTCTGAGATTCCATCATGCTTCTCTAGGCCCCATCCTAAGACACATTTCTCTGTGCTCCCTAGGAAGGGGTCTGTCCCTTGTTCAGCTGCAAAACGCAGGAAAATTCTCTTCCTGGCAGGCATTACAACCCCATCTCTTCCTGATGTGGTTTTGCCCCCAGCTGCAATGCAGGAGCTGGTCTTATTGTATGCAGGCCATATGTGGTCTCAGTTGTGGATTTTTGGACTGATGGGAATGGTTGGGGTCAGTGATTTCTGATTCGGCTTCTCTAGCAGGTCCAGTTCATGCTTTCTCTCTCTCTCTCTCTCTCTCCCTTTCCTTCTCCTTCATGGCCAATTTCTTTAGTACCAATATTCTGTGGTGCTCTCTCTCCTTTTCTGCAACCTGCAGCCTAAAAAGCTCTAACTTTGCAATCCCTTCACTGATTTCACTCATTTTCCTTTTTTTCTGTTCCTTCTTCCCTTTCCCAAAATAAGCAAACAGAAAATAACAAACTGGTAGCCTCCTCCTGACTGTCCTTAGCCACCACACTTAAAGCCCCACTTAAAATCTTTATACCAGTTTATGAAGTGCAAATCTTGCTCAGTACAACAATCTGTGTATTTCACCCTGCTCACTGCACCACTGTGACAGGATCCCCGGGATGCAGCCTGGGACCATGTGACTGCTGTGCTCCCTGAACTCTCTCCAGCCTGCACTGTCTCTCACAATGACTTGCTAATGACCAGCAGCAAACCTCTCCAGATGCTGTTATCACTCAGCACAACTGCATGTGGAGACCCCACACCCAGCTAGATTGCATGAATGCTCCCAGAGCCACTCATGAATCACACAGGGAAAGGCGCCAGCCAAATCCCCCTAGCTCCCAGCCTTGTACCTGAGGAATATACCATCTTGCACTGCTCAAGGCGAGCAATGCAGATTTATTAATTGGTTCACCATTTCATCAATGAAAAGTGGATATACACCAGCCTTTGCAAAACCTGAGCAGATTTACCACACACTTCAGGCAATCTCTCTGGGAAAGATAAACAGTAAAACAAATTTATTTATCACAAAAGATAGATGTTAAGTGACTATAAGTGATAGGCAAAAAGTCAGAGTTAGTTACCCACAGAAATAAAATATAAGCATGCAGTCTAAACTCTCAATCCTATTAGACTGGACAACAACTAGATTAATCAATTTTTCTCACCCCACTGGATATTGCAGTTCATAGTACACAGATTTCACCCTTGAAATCTGGGCCAGTCCCCTCAGTTGGAGTCTTCAGAGTGTCCTTGTTGCTTGCAGTGTAGGTGGGTGAAGGAGAAAGGCCCAGCATGTGGCCACTGGATTCTGTTTTACACCCTCAGTCCCATGTGCTTTGGGAGCACAAGTCCAGGTATGTCTGGGGGGCACTGCTGAGTCTCCAGGCAAGGTTGAGCAGTTTCCCTGGTGTGGCCTCATGCAGGTGAGTCATTGAATTGTAACTCCCTGCAGGACAATGGTTGTTGATGGGTTGTTTGACACCCCGCCTGGGTGTTGGTTACTTTCCTTGCTGTTGCCTCTGGGGAGCTAATATCTGGCTGATTTCCCAATTTACAGCACGTTTTAGTGACAACCATACAACACAATTCTCATAAACTTCATATGCATTAATGCTATACATATGTGGATAGAGAAATGACTTTCAGCAGATCATCACCATTGCCCTGATACCTTACAAGGCATGCCCCACTGCAGCTCTCGGGGTAATGTGGACTTGCTAGTATGAGGTTCAAAATCAGAGATCTTTGCAAATGCTAGGAATGTTTCAGTGGTAAACTGAGCCCGTTATCAGATATGAGGACTTCAGGAATTCCATAGCCTGCAAATATTGACTTGAGTTTCTCCTTCTTCCTGGCATCTTCTATTACATTTGGTCATTTCATATATAATATTTTTGTCTGTCTGTGAAATGAGCATTAAAAGCCTCTTTCACTTTGTTGTATTCTTTCTTTTCCTCATCAGTGAGGGGTAGGGCATACAGGATGTTGGCAGCAGCATCTCCCATGGCAAATATCAAGGCATTTACCAAGTATTCTTCTGCTTTCTTTGTAAAACCAGAAGCCATTCAGAATCACTCAAATCTCTGGATCCAGCAGGGCCAGGTACTTGTTATTAAAATCCAACTTGTCTAGCAGAGCCATTTGCACTATGGACTCCATTGCTGCACTGCCTCCTTCCTGCTGCTGATTTCACAGGTCTCCTCCCTGATTTTCCACTTTCCCCACTCACCACTCCACCAGTGTGGGGCTCACTTCCCTTTCCTGCTCCTTTAGTGAGGGAATCACTCTCTTCTGACACCACAAAGTGTGAGGACAAACATAAAGAACTATGCTTTAAGCAGCAACTAGAGAACTTCCTCTCAGGAAGTTCCTCCATTTATTAAGCTCCCATCTGGAACCTGTCCTGGTCCTCTCTGGGTAAGTGTGGAGGACTGCGAGTTCTATAACCACTCTGCAAGACCTAAATATTTCTGTTGCTACCAATCTCTTAACCTTCCCAGGTACACACATCTTCATTCCAAAAGGCTGGTGTGTAGGTAAAATATTGAACAAACTGGAATCCAGGAAGATTTTGTGCTAGAACTAGGAGCATTACAATGTGGTTTATCTGAATGTTTCCCAATAATATTAATTCTTTGAACTTGCTGAAAATGAAAGAGAATACTGCACTAAGATAAATGTGATTGAATTTAGCTGCTTTGATGTTTTTTAAACAAATCTTTGGACAGAAAGTAATTTCTCAACCTTGTCTGCACATGCTGTATAATTTAATATTTTTTGACAACTTCACTGAGTTGCAAATCTCAATAATATCTAGGTTATAAATTTCACTTCAATGGTTTTGCCATTCTTAAAGAAATAAAACAAAACAAAGCATAATAAAAACCTCTTTCACCATATTCCAAGCACTAGTTTTACCTCTGTTTTTCAAGTCTGTTTCTTTGACTGAATCCTTATTCATAGTCAGTTCTTTGAAACGCTTGAAAAGTTAATAATTCAAATATAGTTACTACCCCAAATAAATAGATTAAAAGATTCTCAAGATTCTGATTTGCTGTCAAGAGACTACTCTGTGTAAACAAGGCAATAACAGTCATGCTTACAGAGTGGATCAAATTTTGTAATATCAGCCCTGGTCTACGCTACGAGTTTAGGTCGAATTTAGCAGCATTAGATCAATTTAACCCATCACACATCCACACGATGAAGCCATTTACTTCAACTTAAAGCGCTTTTAAAATCAATTTCTGTACTCCTCCCACAACAAGGGGATTAGCGCTGAAATCGATCTTACTGGGTCAAATTTGGGGTCGTGTGGTTGCAATTCATGGTATTGGCCTCCGGGAGCTATCCCAGAGTGCTCCATTGTGACCGCTCTGGACAGCGCTCTCAACTCAGATACACTGGCCAGGTAGACAGGAAAAGGCCCGCAAACTTTTGAATCTCGTTTCCTGTTTGACCAGTGTGGCAAGCTGCAGGTGAGTGCAGATCTCATCAGCAGAGGTGATCATGATGGAGTCCCAGAATTGCAAAAGAGCTCCAGCATGGACTGAACGGGAGGTATGGGATCTGATCACTGTATGGGGAGATGAATCTGTGCTATCAGAACTGTGTTCCAAAAGATGAAATGCCCAAACATTTGAAAGAATCTCCAAGGGCATGAAGGACAGAGGCTATAATAGGGACCTGCAGCAGTGCTGTATGAAACTTAAGGAGCTCAGGCAAGCCTACCAAAAAACAGAGAGGCAAACAGCTGTTCAGTGTCAGAGCCCCAGACATGCCGATTCTATGATGAGCTGTATGCCATTCTAGGGGGTGCAGCCACCACTACTCCACCCCTGTGCTTTGACTCCATCAATGGATTATCACGCAACAGGGATGCACATTTTGGGGACGAGGAGGTTGAAGATAGCGTACAACAAGGAAGCGGAGAAACTGTTTTCCAGGAGATGAGGAACTGCTTCTCACCCTGGCCTTGGAGCCAGTACCCTCCAAACCCACCCAAGGCAAACTCCAGGACCCACCAGGCGGAGAAGGGACCTCTGGTGAGTGTACCTTTGTAAATATAATACATGGTTTAAAAGCAAGCATGTTTAATGATTAATTTGTAGTACAGCTACTGGAAAAGTCTGTTAATGTGTGTGGGGATGGAGCGGAAATCCTCCAGGGACATCTCCATAAAGCTCTCCTGGGTGTACTCCCAAAGCCCTTGTAAAAGGTTTCTGGGGAGGGCAGCCTTATTCCATTTTCCGTGGTAGGACACTTTACCACACCAGGCCAGTAGCACGTAGTCTGGAGTCATTGCATAACAAAGCATGGCAACGTATGGTCCCGGTGTTTGCTGGCATTCAAGCAACATCCATTCTTTATCTCTCTGTGTTAGCCTCAGGAGTGTTATATCATTCATGGTCACCTGGTTGAAATAGGGGAATTTTATTAAGTAGACATTAAGAGGTGGCCGTTCCTGCTGGGCTGTTTGCCTGTGTCTGAAAAGAAATCTTACCTGCTGTTAGCCATGCGGTGGGGGGAGGGGTGAAGCGATCATCCCAGAGAATTGGAGGTGTGTGGGGGGTTTAGTTGGGTTTGTGCTGCATGTTAACCCAAAAACTGCAGCCCCTCCTTTTAAATGGCCAACCCATTTTAAATGGTCAACTCAATGGCTGTTTGGTATGGGAAATGAGGGCACTGCTGTTTGAAATCATTGCCACATGTTATGAAGGTTAAAGAAGCCAAAAGACTGTGGTTTACCATGGCTGCCTGCAAGCAGAATTCTGTTGCCTGCCAGCCCTACGTGTGTGATCTCTCACACCAAACTGGCAGACCCTCAATATAAGAGGCAAAATGCGACCTTGTACTGAATGCACATGTGGTATGTAACGTTAACAGCAAGGTTCACCCTGAAAGAGTCTACCCATTGTTCTCTAAAATGTCTTTTTCACTACTACTCTCTCTTTTTTTCCCTCCCGCAGCTGCAAATGTTTCAATGCTCACACTATCATCTCCTTCCCAGAGGCTAGTGAAGATGAGACAGCTGCAGCGGCACAGGAGCTAGCAAACAGAGCTCTAAACAGGGGAGTTTGAGTGGGAGTTCTGTTGGAGGAGAAGGTAGTTGTACTTGGTTTTGTATTTTTAGTATTTGTATTTGTATTTGTGTGTGTGTAGGGGCTTTGTGCTGGGAGAGCAGCTGAGCCTGATTAGGGGGTGGGGCTTTGTGCTGAGAGAGCAGCTGAGCCCTGCCTAGGGGGTGGGGCTTCTGACTAGGGGCCCTATAAAGGTAGCCAGCCAGTCAGGCAGCGGCACAGACAGCTGCAGCGCCACAGGAGCTAGCAAACAGAGCTCTAAACAGGGGAGTTTGAGTGGGAGTTCTGTTGAAGAAGAAGGTAGTTGTACTTGGTTTTGTATTTTTAGTATTTGTATTTGTATTTGTGTGTGTGTAGGGGTTTTGTGCTGGGAGAGCAGCTGAGCCTGATTAGGGGGTGGGGCTTTGTGCTGAGAGAGCAGCTGAGCCCTGCCTAGGGGTGGGGCTTCTGACTAGGGGCCCTATAAAGGTAGCCAGCCAGTCAGGCAGCGGCACAGGAGTTAGCAAACAGAGCTCTAAACAGGGGAGTTTGAGTGGGAGTTTGCAAGGGGAGTTTGGATTGTGCTTGTTTGGGGTTTGCTTTTGCTGGGGGGGTGGTCTTTTTGGTGTGGCTTGTGTTTTCCAGATAACAGGATTTAGGTGGGAAGGAGATGACAGATACAGAGGAAGCTGTGGGAGTGACTCCTGCAGTGAAAGACACATTGAGGATGACTGGATGTGGAAGCTGTGGTATGTACATGATCCTGGAGGGGGGAACCGGTAAGAGTTTTGTCTGCATGAAATGCCGTCTGATAGAGCTGATGGAGGAAAAGATCCGAGGTTTGGAGATGCAGGTGGAAAGTCTGGTTGAGTTTAGGAAGGGGTTTGAGCAGATGATGGAGCAAAGATATGAGATATCTGAAGGGAAAAGCTCAGACTCACGGATGGAAGCAGGGCTGGGGAATTTTGAGGAGAGACTGGATGAGGAAAGTGGTCAGTGGAAACATGTGACTCAAAGAACCAGGCAGAGAAAAAGACGGGCTAGTGAAGGAGAAATAGAGCTTAGGAACAGGTTTGCAGAGTTGGAAAATGAAGAAGGGGCTCAGCAGGTAGTCGCTGAAGGTGGAAAGGTAAGGAAGAAGAGAAGAGAGGCTAGCCCTATAGAAAAAGGGGAAGAGTCAAGGGAGACTACACCAAATATGAGCCCCAGGAGGATACAGGATGGGTTGAAGAGAATTGTAAGGGAAAATAGGAATGGAAAGAACTTGCAGCCAGAGGGAACAGGGGAGAGACTGGAGAATAGCACTGTCACCAGGAAAAGGCAGGTCTATGTGATCGGGGACTCTTTATTGAGAAGAATAGACAGGCCTGTAACTAGAGCTGATCCTGAGAATAGAAGGGTGTGCTGTCTTCCGGGTGCTAAGATACGGGATGTAGAACTGAGGTTGAAAAGGATCCTCAAGGGAGCGGGAAAGAATCCCCTAATTATCCTTCATGTGGGAACAAATGATACAGCCAGATTCTCGCTGGAAAGTATCAAGGGAGACTATGCTAGGCTGGGGAAGACGCTTAAGGAAATTGAGGCTCAGGTGATCTTTAGCGGGATCCTTCCTGTTCCTAGAGAAGGGCAACAAAGGTGTGACAAGATTATGACTGTCAACAGATGGCTTAGGCAGTGGTGCTATAAGGAGGGCTTTGGGATGTATGGCCACTGGGAGGCATTCACGGACAGAGGTCAGTTCTCTCGGGATGGACTTCATCTGAGTAGGGAAGGAAATAGACTTCTAGGATCGAGGCTGGCACAACTGATAAAGAGAGCTTTAAACTAGGAATTGGGGGGAGATGGATGGGAGATGTCCAGAAAATCTCCACGCCAGATTTTAGCATTGATAGGGAAGAAGATGAAGTAAGAAAGGATACAGCCATGGGTAGGAGAATGTATATAAGGAGCGAGGGCGGTGTGGATACTAGTCTAATAGGTTATACTGGCTGTAGAATGACTGTGCCTAATAGGGTACAAAATGTGAGCGAGGCCAAACAGCAAAAATTAAGATGTTTATACACCAATGCGAGGAGTCTAGGTAACAAAATGGAGGAACTAGAGCTACTGGTGCAGGAAGTGAAACCAGATATTATAGGGATAACAGAAACATGGTGGAATAGTAGTCATGACTGGACTACAGGTATTGAAGGGTATGTGCTGTTTAGGAAAGACAGAAACAAAGGTAAAGGGGGTGGAGTAGCATTGTATATCAACGATGAGTTAGAATGTAAAGAAATAAGAAGCGATGCAATGGATAAGACAGTCTGTCTGGGCAAAAATTACATTGGGGAAGAAAACTAGTAAAGCCTCTCCTGCGATAGTGCTTGGGGTGTGCTATAGACCTCCGGGATCTAATTTGGTTATGGATAGAGCCCTTTTTAATGTCTTTAATAAAGTAAATACTAATGGAAACTGCGTGATCATGGGAGACTTTAACTTCCCAGATATAGACAGGAGGACCAGTGCTAGTAATAATAATAGGGCTCAGATTTTCCTAGATGCGATAGCTGATGGATTCCTTCATCAAGTAGTTGCTGAACCGACTAGAGGGGATGCCATTTTAGATTTAATTTTGGTGAGTAGCGAGGACCTCATAGAAGAAATGGTTGTAGGGGACAATCTTGGCTCAAGTGATCATGAGCTAATTCAGTTCAAACTAAATGGAAGGATTAACAAAAATAAATCTGCAACTAGGGTTTTTGATTTCAAAAGGGCTGACTTTCAAAAATTAAGGCAATTAGTTAGGGAAGTGGATTGGACTGAAGAACTTATGGATCTAAAGGCAGTTGAGGGCCTGGGATTACTTTAAATCAAAACTGCAGAAGCTATCGGAAGCCTGTATCCCAAGAAAGGGGAAAAAATTCATAGGAAGGAGTTGTAGACCAAGCTGGATGAGCAAGCATCTTAGAGAGGTGATTATGAAGAAGCAGAAAGCATACAGGGAGTGGAAGATGGGAGGGATCAGCAAGGAAAGCTACCTAATTGAGGTCAGAAGATGTAGGGATAAAGTCAGAGAGGCTAAAAGTCGAGTAGAGTTGGACCTTGCAAAGGGAATTAAAACCAATAGTAAAAGGTTCTATAGCCATATAAATAAGAAGAAAACTAAGAAGGAAGAAGTGGGGCCGCTTAACACTGAGGATGGAGCGGAGGTTAAAGATAATCTAGGCATGGCCCAATATCTAAACAAATACTTTGCCTCAGTCTTTAATAAGGCTAAAGAGGATCTTGGGGATAATGGTAGCATGACAAATGGGAAGGAGGATATAGAGGTAGATATTACCATATCAGAGGTAGAAGCGAAACTGAAACAGCTTAATGGGACTAAATCGGGGGGCCCAGATAATCTTCATCCAAGAATATTAAAGGAATTGGCACCTGAAATTGCAAGCCCATTAGCAAGAATTTTTAATGAATCTGTAAACTCAGGAATAGTACCGAATGATTGGAGAATTGCTAATATAGTTCCTATTTTTAAGAAAGGAAAAAAAAGTGATCCAGGTAACTACAGGCCAGTTAGTTTGACATCTGTAGTATGCAAGGTCCTGGAAAAAATTTTGAAGGAGAAATTAGTTAAGGACATTGAAGTCAACGGTAAATGGGACAAAATACAACATGGTTTTACAAAAGGTAGACTGTGCCAAACCAACCTAATCTCCTTTTTTGAAAAAGTAACAGATTTTTTAGATAAAGGAAATGCAGTGGATCTAATTTACCTAGATTTCAGTAAGGCATTTGATACCGTGCCACATGGGGAATTATTAGTTAAATTGGAGAAGATGGGGATCAATATGAACATCAGAAGGTGGATAAGGAATTGGTTAAAGGGGAGACTGCAACGGGTCCTACTGAAAGGCGAACTGTCAGGTTGGAGGGAGGTTACCAGTGGAGTTCCTCAGGGATCGGTTTTGGGACCAATCTTATTTAATCTTTTTGTTACTGACCTTGGCACAAAAAGTGGGAGTGTGCTAATAAAGTTTGCAGATGATACAAAGCTGGGAGGTATTGCCAATTCGGAGAAGGATCGGGATATTATACAGGAGGATCTGGATGACCTTGTAAACTGGAGTAATAGTAATAGGATGAAATTTAATAGTGAGAAGTGTAAGGTTATGCATTTAGGGATTAATAACAAGAATTTTAGTTATAAATTGGGGACACATCAATTAGAAGTAACGGAAGAGGAGAAGGACCTTGGAGTATTGGTTGATCATAGGATGACTATGAGCTGCCAATGTGATATGGCTGTGAAAAAAGCTAATGCGGTTTTGGGATGCATCAGGAGAGGCATTTCCAGTAGGGATAAGGAGGTTTTAGTACCGTTATACAAGGCACTGGTGAGACCTCACCTAGAATACTGTGTGCAGTTCTGGTCTCCCATGTTTAAAAAGGATGAATTCAAACTGGAGCAGGTACAGAGAAGGGCTACTAGGATGATCCGAGGAATGGAAAACTTGTCTTATGAAAGGAAACTTAAGGAGCTTGGCTTGTTTAGCCTAACTAAAAGAAGGTTGAGGGGAGATATGATTGCTCTCTATAAATATATCAGAGGGATAAATATAGGAGAGGGAGAGGAATTATTTAAGCTCAGCACCAATGTGGACACAAGAACAAATGGGTATAAACTGGCCACCAGGAAGTTTAGACTTGAAATCAGACGAAGGTTTTTAACCATCAGAGGAGTGAAGTTTTGGAATAACCTTCCAAGGGAAGCAGTGGGGGCAAAAGATCTATCTGGTTTTAAGATTCTACTCGATAAGTTTATGGAGGAGATGGTATGATGGGATAATGGGATTTTGGTAAGTAATTGATCTTTAAATATTCAGGGTAAATAGGCCAAATCCCCTGAGATGGGATATTAGATGGATGGGATCTGATTTACTATAGAAAATTCTTTCCTGGGTATCTGGCTGGTGAATCTTGCCCATGTGCTCAGGGTTTGGCTGATTGCCATGTTTGGGGTCGGGAGGGAGTTTTCCTCCAGGGCAGATTGGAGAGGCCCTGGAGGTTTTTTTGCCTTCCTCTGTAGCATGGGGCATGGTTGACTGGAGGGAGGCTTCTCTGCTCCTTGAAGTTTTGAACCATGATTTGAGGACTTCAATAGCTCAGACATGGGTGAGGTTTTTCATAGGAGTGGTGGGTGACATTCTGTGGCCTGCGCTGTGCAGGAGGTCGGACTAGATGATCAGAGTGGTCCCTTCTGACCTTAGTATCTATGAATCTATGAATCTATGATAGGTGGTGGCAGCGTGATGAGAGGAAGCAGGATGCAATGTTGAGGCTACTGGAGGATCAAACTGATATGGTTGAGGTGCAAGAAAGGCAGCATGAGCAGCAAGACTGCTGCTACAGCCCCTGTGTAACCAACCACCCTCCTCCCCAAGTTCCATAGCCTCCTCACCCAGATGCCCAAGAACGCAGTGGGGGTGCCTCCGGGCACCCAACCACTCTACCATAGAGGACTGCCCAAGCAACAGAAGGCTGGCATTCAATAAGTTTTAAAGTGCAGTGTGGCCTTGTCCTTCCCTCTTCTCCCAGGTTACCTTGGCAGTTATCCCCCTATTTGTGTGATTAATTAATAAAGAATGCATGAATTTGAAGCAACAATGACTTTATTGCCTCTGCAAGTGGTGATCGAAGGGGCGAGGGGAGGGGTGGTTAGCTTACAGGGAAGTAGAGTGAAACCAGGGGTGGGGGTTTTCATCAAGGAGAAACAAACAGAACTTTCACACCGTAGCCTAGCCAGTCATGAAACTGGTTTTCAAAGCTTCTCTGATGCACAGCACGCCCTCCTGTACTCTTCTAACTGCCCTGGTGTCTGGCTGCACATAATCAGAGGCCAGACGATTTGGATCAACCTCCCACCCCACCATAAACGTCTCCCCTTTACTCTCACAGATATTGTGGAGCGCACAGCAAGCGGTAATAACAATGGGAATATTGGTTTTGCTGAGGTCTAACCAAGTCAGTAAACTGCGCCAGCGTGCTTTTAAACGTCCAAATGCACATTCTACCACCATTCTGCGCTTGCTCAGCCTATAGTTGAACAACTCCTGCCTAGTGTCCAGGCTGCCTGTATATGGTTTCATGAGCCATGGCATTAAGGGGTAGGCTGGGTCCCCAGAGATAACTATAGGCATTTCAACATCCCCAAAGGTTATTTTCTGATCTAGGAAGAAAGTCCCTTGCTGCAGCTGTTGAAACAGACCAGAGTTCCTGAAGATGCGAGTGTCATGTACCTTTCCCGGCCATGCCACATTGATGTTGGTGAAACGTCCCTTGTGATCCACCAGTGCTTGCAGCACCATTGAAAAGTACCCTTTGCGGTTTATGTACTCGCTGCCTTGGTGATCTGGTGCCAAGATAGGGATATGGGTTCCGTCTATCACCCCAGCTCAGTTAGGGAATCCCATTGCAGCAAAGCCATCCACTATGATCTGCACATTTCCCAGAGTCACTACCCTTGGTAGCAGCAGCTCAATGATTGCATTGGCTACTTGGATCACAGCAACCGCCACAGTAGATTTGCCCAGTCCAAACTGGTTTCCGACTGACCAGTAGCTGTGAACTGTGAGGGCTGCTCTCATCTTGGTATTCTGGCATTTCAGGGCAGGGGAAAGCAAGTCACAAAGTTCCATGAAAGTGCCTTATGCTTTTGAAAGTTTTGCAGCCATTGGGAATCATCCCAGACCTGCAACACTATGCTGTCCCACCTGTCTGTGCTTGTTTCCCGGGCCTAGAATTAGCATTTCACGGCATTAACCTGCCCCATTACCACCATGATGTCCACATTATCGGGGCCCATACTTTGAGAGAAGTCTGTGTCCGTGTCCTCATCACTCTCCTCACCGCGCTGCCATCGCCTACTTGCATGCTTTTGCAGGTTGTGGTTCTGGTTCTGCATATACTGCTGGATAATGCGCGTGGTGTTTAGAATGGTCATAACTGCTGCGGTGAGCTGAGCGGGTTCTATGGTTGCCATAGTATGGCATCTGCAGGAGAGCAGAGTGGCAGCGGAAGCGGCGGGTGGATGATGCTGCTGACAGCAATATGGTGCCCGCACAGAAACAGGTGTGAAACGATTGTCGGCCATTGTTTTCATGGAGGGAGGAGCAAGGGGTAGGCTAGCAGCAGAAGGTGCAGTGCGATTGCTAGCCATCGTCGTCTCCTGGGTGCTTGTGGTGCTGCTGGCTGGGAGAGCAGCCTGAGGCAGAATGGCCCCCTCAAGGTTTGAACTCACAACCCTGGGTTTAGCAGGCCAGTGCTCAAACCACTGAGCTATCCCTCTGCCAATATTCCAGGCAGGATTGAATCTCCATTAGACAAAACTTAAAGAAGAGAATGGCCTGAGTCACTTCCATTTATGTCCAGGTGCCCCTGACAGACCTCACCGAGGTCTGCCAGGAGCACCCATGTCTGCCCAGGCGCCCCAACTGACCTCACAGAGGCAGCCAAGAGCACCCAGGAGATGACAAGGATGGCTACCAGTCGTAATGCACCATCTGCTGCCACAAGGCAAAGAGCTGCTGCTGTGTAGCAATGCAGTCTCGCGTCTGCCAGCACCCAGGAGACATACAGTGATGGTGAGCTGAGCGGGCTCCATTCTTGCTGTGTTATAGCGTCTGCATGGGTAACCCAGGAAAAAAGGTGTGAAACGATTTTCTGCTGTTGCTTTCATGGAGGGAGGGAGGGAGAGAAGGGGGCCTGACAACATGTACCCATAACCACGCACAACAATGTTTTTGCCCCATCAGGCATTGGGATCTCAACCCAGAATTCCAATGGGCAGTGGAGACTGCAGGAATTATAGGATAGCAACCCACAGTGCAACGCTCTGGAAGTCAACACTAGCCTCGGTATTGTGGATACACTCTGCCGACTTAATTGTGTTAATGGTCTTAAGTGGGGAGACACAATCAACTGTATAAAATCGATTTCTAAAAAATCGACTTCTGTAAATTCGACCTAATTTCATAGTGTAGACATAGCCTCAGATACTGATAGAAGTGAGTCCTAAACTGTTATAAAAATGAAGATCCAAACCTATCTTTTTCCCCACCACACACAAACACAAAGTATTGCATGAGGAGGCAGCTTTGTGTCAGAAAACCTTCCTGTAAAGCCTTTGATATACTGAGTTTCACCATTCCTCTTTTCATTAGATAACCAGAAGTTTAGGCTAGGACATTTGCAGGCTTATGTTTCAAAAGGTTAGCTCAAAAGGTTCCTGATAACAGTTATTTCGAATGCAGTGTTGGTGAGCATGCTCCAGCCAGTTATAACAGTCTGAACTGTATCACAATCACTTTAATATATTTTATTTTTCTTCCAAAGAAATCACTAGTAAAAGGAGACTTCCTTGTTCTTTGCACATGCCTTTATTAAGGATGAGGGACAAATGCTAGGACCCGGGGCTCCTGTGTAGGCTGCTCTACAAAACTCTAGTAAGACATTTAACACCTCTTCTGCTGTAAAATAACCTTAACTGGATAAAGATGATTTGAATAATGACCTACTGAGAGGCCAACTATTGTACCATAAGAGAGTAAGCTGGAGATATTTCTCATAAATGAGAAGTAGAAAGACTTAATAAAGAGTTTGATTTATTAATTTTTCTAAGCCATTTCTTTCTGTGATAAGAGAAGGTTTTGACAGAATTGAAATCCTTTTTCTGACTCTGTGTGGTCTCTAATTAAATGATTCACTGAAGCTCACTGGACTCAACTGCCTCTTAGTTTTTCCAGAAATGTTAAGGCTTTTTCCTCAGTATTCTCAGTATTTAATCTGTCCAGAACCTCTAGAAGAAGCAGCATGAGTTGTGGTTTTGCGAACAGGGACCGCTAACAGTGAGTTTTGAGAGGGAGTTCTCCAGGTGAAGGAGGAGCAAATACGGGACCCTTGGGGTAAGTGGCTGTCGGTAGTGTGTTTGTGTTTGTGGTTACTTGCTGTGTGCTGAGTTTGTGTTTGTTTTGTTTGTTTGTTTGTTTTTTTGTTTGTTTGAAGGAACAGGTGCTGTGGCCGGCAGTTGGAAGCTGTGAGCTTCTAAACAAGGTTTGAAATCTAGAAGCCTCTGTTCATTGGCTGAGCTTTAGTCAGGGGGCGGGGCTATCAAGAAGGCCAGGACTTTATAAAGCAGTGAGCAAGCGACCAGGGACCGCTAACAGAGAGTTTGGAAGGGGAGTGGGAAGGGAGCAGAGCACAGTCAACCTGTGGAATTCCTTGCCTGAGGAGGTTGTGAAGGCTAGGGCTATAACAGGGTTTAAAAGAGAACTGGAGGTTCTGGATAAATCCATGGAGGTTAAGTCCATTAATGGCTATTAGCCAGGATGGGTAAGGAATGGTCAGAGGGTGGAGATAGATGGCAGGAGAGAGATCACTTGATCTCTGTTAGGTTCACTCCCTCTGGGGCACCCGGTATTGGCCACTGTTGGTAGACAGGATACTGGGCTGGATGGACCTTTGGTCTGACCTGTATGGCCGTTCTTATGTTATGTTCACTCTAATGGCTTTATGCTTTAAGTGTGTCACCAAATCCCGGTGCTAAACCTTCATGGTTAAAACCTGCTTTTGTTAGCTGTCTTCTGCCAGGATATGGTTCTTAAAAATGACATTTTGGGAAACTAGATACTGGAACTTTGGGAAAGTCAGTAATACAACCTGCCATTTTGAAATAGTGTCCCTTGCAAAGGATCCTCTTAGCTCTTCATTCAGAAAGGCTTTGTTCTTCCAACCGGCCTTTTGAGGATTTTGGAGTAAGCACAAGATCAAACTCACCTAAACCCAGTACTTCGTGGAGTACTAACAGTCGGACCAGGCCTTGCATCAAAGGTACCCAGGCAGGGGACCTTTCTGAAGAGGAGCCAAACTGAGTTAATATGGAGTGCAAAAAATAAAAAATTAAAAAAAAAATTCTGCCACTCTATTGTCTAGTGGCTCCACTGGGAAACACCAGCTCCTCCTGAAAAGAAATATATCCTATACTGGGCAGAAACCACATGCGTTATCAGAAATGGGGAGAGAAAAGGATTTGCCACTTACGGCACATTCAGTGTGGCTGTGTTAGAGATTCAGACACATAAATATCAAGTTGTGTGTTTGCAAATGAGAGATTAATGCAGCTAACAGCTGTGCTGTTATACAGCCCGGGGATGATGGGGCACAACTATTGAAGTTAATGGCAGCTGAGAATGTGCAGCACCTCCTTGGACTCACTTAAGCAGTTAGTACAGGAGTCACGGTCTTCCTCAATGAGGGTAACTGCAATTTGACCTTCTGTACAAAACCCCCTGCCCTCTGAAACATTTATTTTCCTACTTGTCACCATAAACTTATCCAGGTATTTTATCTATATCTCATTTAATCTCCTCTCCTCCAATGATAGCCCAGAATAATTCAGCACCTTATCCTGGTCTTCGTTTTGACAAGCAATAAACTCACTCTTATCTTGTTTGATGTCGGAGTTTGGCTTGTGCAGCTAGTTTGAATTTCAGACATTGCAGGAGGGAATGCTCAGTAGCAGAAGCACAATTTGAGTCTGAAATTAAAGCTCAATTTAGTTTAATTGTCCTTGATTTTATCAAGCATATGAAATGACTGATTCTGTATACAAAAATAAATACATAGGAAGGCAGCTCAGAATGTCTTCCTTTCAACAGTAGCAATTTTATAAAGTCTCCTGTTTTGTTCTATGGTCCTGTGTCCAGTCTCAAAATTGGTCACATCTTCCTAATAAAAGCCATTTTGGTAACTATAGGATCCATTGTCATTAGAGATGAAAAGGATCCTATTAGATCATTGAGTCCCAGCCCTGGCAAAAGCGAAGGACAGTCTCCCAACAGAAGATGAGTGATGCTAAGGGTGACACTATATATTGTATTAGTATTTGATAAATTTTGTGTTTTATATTTTGTCCCTAGAATGAGCACATGATTTGGATATCTGCACTGTGCAATAGTGATTTGTTTCAATCCAACAGATCTTCTATGCCTCTAAGTGAAAGGTGCATATTCTTGCTTCTGTCAAATTGACTACTTCAGGCAAGTCTAGAAAGATTTTCCAAAGCTAACATAGAATTTTCAGCAGTATTTTTCTGTCCCTTCAATACTTTTATTATTAATTTACTACAGAACCCAAAAGTGTGCTAAGTGTCTTACTGTACAAACCAAAGGGTTTGAGTTTTACCCTTTATCCTTAGTAATAATAATAATTTCTGCTCTTATATAGCACTTTTTCATCAGTAGATTTCAAAATGCTTCACAATCTTTTAAATGACAGGTTTCAGAGTAGCAGCCGTGTTAGTCTGTATTCGCAAAAAGAAAAGGAGTACTTGTGGCACCTTAGTCTGTTTGTTAGTCTCTAAGGTGCCACAAGTACTCCTAATCTCTTAAATGTATTTATCCTTGCAATATCCTGGTGAGGTAAGGAAGTGCTGTGATTCCCATTTTACATAAGGGGACCTGAGGCATACAGAGACTACAGGCTGGTTTACACTACAGCTGTTATTGTGGCACAGCATCAAGATAGCATGGACCCTTCCTACGTCGACAGAAGGGATTTTGCCATCCCTGTAGTTAATCTACCTCTCCAAGAGGTGGTAGCTAGATGATGGATGAAGTCTTCCATCGACCTAGCTGCATCTGCTACAGGAGTTAGGTAGCCCTAACCAGGCACTCAGGGCTGAGAAACTTTTCACAGCCCTGAGCGATGTTGATCTAATTTTTGAGTGTGGACCAGGTCAAAGTGACTTGTCCGAGGTCACACAGAAAGTCTGTGGCAGAGCCAGGAATTGAATTTATGTCTCCCGAGTCCTAGGCTAGAACTGTAAGCACTGGATATAATGCTGAACTGAGTAACTACAAATACTCTGGAGCAGCGTTTCTCAAACTGGGGTCCACGATGATACTCCAGAGGGTCCGTGGGCCCCACTGACCAACTCCTCCCCCTCCCTTCCTGCACACCGGGGAACAGCTGGGAGGGAGGGGAAGGAGGGGGGACGGGGACACTTGGGGGAGGAGGCAGGGAAGAGGTGAGTTGGGGGTGGGACCCTGGGGGAAGGGGTGTAGTGGGGGCGGTGCCTGGGGCTGAGCGGGGATCTTGGGGGTTGGTGGCAAAATTTTGAATCAAAATGGGGGTCCATGGGTTACTAAAATTTGAGAACCACTGCTCTGGAGGATTCCACAAGGAGTGACAGGATGACTGTGAGAAAAGCAAGGTGCTATTCCCCTCTTTAGACACAATGGCATAGCTATAAATAAATCACAGCACAATGCGCTCTCTTTACAATTTTCCAGGTTTGCTTGAGACCATTAGGAATGCCTTAGGATTTACAGTGTTACCTCAACTTCCCTATTCCCTACAGGGAATACTTAGAACTTGCTCCAGATTCTGGGGTAACGTTTTATTGTTATCTAAGGCTATTGGCAAATATGTAAAGCTGACTACTGTACCCAGTTTGAAAAACGCATTGGTGTGTTTTATTCGGCTCATGTTTTAGTCTCAAAGAAAAAACAGCTGCTTGGTTTTCTTAGATAATAAAACTGTTCTAACAGGTTATGGCCTCAAAAGAAACTCCTTTTGAAATAGTTTCTAGCTGAAATCATAAGACTTTTTTTCTTTAATACGGTAACAATATGGGGCAGTTCTCTACTGGTGTACATTGTCAGAGTTCCATTGGTGTCACTGGAGCTATAAAAATGTACACCAGATGAGTATGTACTCCTTTGGGTTTTAAAAAAAACACAGATAGCAGAAGTGTGGTGAAACTGGCTTATTCTGAATATACATTCACTTCTTTATTCTTAGTACAGGGAAGGAAATCTTTTTAATATAAGATGCGGAAAAAAGAATTACCGCTTTTACTTTACTTGCTTTGCATGGCTTTGACATAAGACATATGATCCAATTTGGATTAAAACGGGAATAAGCTAGTTTTGCTCCTACGCATTTTTACATATTCCAATTTTGATATTTTCATACCAGATGATTTCCGAAAGGAATAGGGCTGGTTGTGACTTATACAAAGTGGGGCTGCTGTTGTCAAAGTCATCAGAACTAATCTGCCACATCTTTTTTTAAACTACCAGAAATGTCAATATACCAGTATGTTTGTAATAGTTCATTTATTCCCCATTTCATCTTCCTCCTTCCCTACCTTTCTGCACTGTAGTACAATACTTTCCACTCCTGGTGTGCCTTTCATTTGAAATTCTCATGCTTTACAAACATTAAGCATCACAACACCCTTGAGAGGTAAGTATTGTTATCCCCATTCTACAAATGGTGAAGCTGAAGGTTGGGGCTTAAGGGCCAAATTGTCAGTGACCCAACTTCTCCTTTAAAAGTATTAATTTATCATTTATTTAGCTTTGTTTACACATCAAAAAGAAATGCTTAGTCATTGACTCTACATGCCCTTAACATAACCCGAACTATATAATAGAAGGTTTCAGAGTAACAGCCATGTTAGTCTGTATTCACAAAAAGAAAAGGAGGACTTGTGGCACCTTAGAGACTAACAAATTTATTGGAGCATAAGCTTTCGTGAGCTACAGCTCACTTCATGGGATGCATTCCTTTCCACTCTATACGGCTAAATTCAGTGCCTTGCATAATGGCAGGTTTCAGAGTAGCAGCCGTGTTAGTCTGTATTCGCAAAAAGAAAAGTACTTGTGACTGTAGCTCATGAAAGCTTATGCTCTAATAAATTTGTTAGTCTCTAAGGTGCCACAAGTCCTCCTTTTCTTTTTGTGAATACAGACTAACACGGCTGCTACTCTGAAACCTGTCATTATGCAAGGCACTGAATTTAGCCGTATGGAGTGGGGGGCGAGTGGAGAAGGAATGCATCCGATGAAGGGAGCTGTAGCTGACGAAAACTTATGCTCAAACAAATTTGTTAGTCTCTAACGTGCCTCAAGTCCTCCTTTTTCTTTTTATATAAAAGAAGTAATACACAAACGTAACTGACGTGCAGTGCTACAATTCAATATATCCCACCACCAGCAAATAGCAACCGAAAGCTCAAATTGTGTCCCATATGCCAACAATTCTCCACCTTTATAACCTCCCACTCCCACCTGAGTGAATGACATTGTGACCTGGCACTTGCCCCTCTTGCCCCTCCCCTTCTACTATAACCATAGAACCATCAGAAGCTCGCTACCCACCCCCCAACCAGTTGAGAACCTCTTTTCTGTGGGGGACGGGGCACACTAAGGTTTTGCCTAGGGCAGTGGTAGTCTTGTATATCACATGTGTTGTCTAGTTTATGGAAAGCGGGTGCTTTCTCAATTTCTATAGTGCACAGGGCCCCAGAATTCTTTAACCAGGGACTGCCCCACAGTTATTTAGATACTGATAATGCCTCTATCACTGTAGGATCTGACCTCCATTGCTTTTTCAATCTCTTGCTACAACATGCTGCTTGTTCTTCTTGTTTCTTCAATTTTGGCTACCCTGATGGCCTGAAAAGAGATTATTTCGATTGATTGCACTCTGAGGCCTTTTGCAGAGGGGTAGCTACTTTATCCACATGAGCAGAAAATTTAATTTTTTCCTCCTGCTATATATTATAGAAGAAAGTGCCAGTGCAGTCTGTAGTCAAACATCACCTACTGTCAAATATGAAATATAAATCTATCAGTAGCAAGACTTGAACTGACCTTTGTAGGAACACAAAGTCTGTGGGAAAACTAGCTTCCTTAACAAATGCCTATTTACAAGCACAGATTTCTACAGACATCTGACCAAAAGATTTTGATTTCTCGGTGAAACCAAATGGGTACTATAGCTGACTGTCTGCAAATAAATTGGCATAATTCATGGTACAGCAGAGTGACTCACCGGTGCAATTATCACACATTCACATCCTGAGATGAAAGTGTATGCCATACCTTTACTTGCTGTTCAGTGCCTCTGATGATTTGAGAGATTCCCGTTCCTCTGGGCTATCATATACCTGATTTGCCTGAGAACATCTTGAAACCACATCAAACCAATGCTGTCTTGCTGAAACTACTCTGTGAAGCAGCAACAATGGATTAATAACTGGTGCAATATCCAGCAACTTTGTCAAAATGTTGTATTCTCCACCTCCCTGAAACCTGTAGTTATGAACCATTGTGGATGTTCCTTTTGCCCAATAGTCCTGATATTTTTATTTATAGTATTCTGCTCCTTACAGTGCTTGCATAATCTAAGGGTACAGTGAGTCTAGCTGTATGAGCAAAGATGAATTTTTTAATCACCATTTTTTTTAGACGTCTCATCCTGAGTTTTATAGAATATTATTTCTAGTTCTTCAGGCAAAACAAACAAACAAACAACCTCCCCCCCCCCAAGATTGGACATGCCCCTCAGTATCCTTGGTAGCCACTGCAGCACCAATCAGTGATATTGACATGTACCAAATAGCTTTTCCTGTCATAGTTGTTTACACTTTTAATAGAAAGTATCGCCAAGTCATTTGCAGTAATGGGACACAGCAGATTTGAAAATGTTCATCGCCATGATGAGTGTCATCATTTTCATACGGATTGAAAATGTATGGTTAGGAATTGTCTCGCCTCTGCCTCCCTCACCCCACAGCTTCATTTGATGGTTATGTTCATACAGTATATGTGTGCTTAACCCTAGAAGCCTGTGCTGTCACTCAGAAAGATCTTCCTGGAGCTGACACTGATCTGGGCATAGGCCTGCTTGTGCTAATGCAATGTGAAAGAGCAATGAAGCTCTCATCTGTCAGCCCTAGATATGAATTTAAATTAAACCTCATTTAGCTGGGTGCTCCCTTTTGATTTATCGGCAAATACCTTTCACTGTTTGAGCCTTGTTAAATTTCTAGCAAACACTTCACTGACCAGCTGTTCCTATTAAGTCCTAAGTGTGCCACAGAGCAGGGTCAATTCGGCTTCACTTTTGATAGCTCTTACATGTTGTCCCTGTGGAGTTTTTCACAGGCAGGGTATTATATCCATCACACTGGGAGATGTCTGGTTAATATGAATAAAATATTCTTGGTCCTCAGCCTCTGTTCCCTCCAGTTCTCACATTTGTATGCTATGAGTGAATAAAACCTCTAGTAAGCTTCTTGTCGAGAGATGAGGTTGTATAATTTTTTAATTTAAGCATTTCTTTTTATTATTGAATGCTGTTTACTATGAACCAGTCAGTCAGTCATTTTTCAGATGAGTGCAAAATAAACTTTTCAGAGCTGTGGCAACGTTGCAAGTATTAGTAAGAAATCAGAGCTTGCTTCCATTTTTTTCATATCTCAGTGGATAAGGGCGAGGATTCTACATTCAGAAGAGGATATTTTTAACATCCAAGGAAATATTTCACACACACAGTAAAAATGCTAGAGATTTGAGTTCTCCTGATTCATTATGGTAAAGTAATGAGATTTTACATTTATATAGTGCCTCCATTCTGAGTGATCCCAAAGAGGTTCACAAACAATAGACAAATTTCAAACACCACTGAAATGCAGCTCCCTCTGGAGTGGAGCATAGAAAGAAACTAGTGCTCTTGGCACAACAGTAGAGGGAGGAAAAATGTTGGCCAAGGGCATCAAGGCAAACCCCTACTCTTATAAAATATGCCATGAGAGCTATAATGTCCATGAACAGTAGAATGAACCTTGTTTTTTAAAGTTCTAATCTGAAACACCAACATGTGGTAGACTGCATGTAACTTAATTTAGCTAACTTCCAGGATCAAGAGCTAAGTTGACCCTGCTAGGACCTGAGGGAGTTGTAAGTATTCCATACTTGAGGCTTAAGACCATTATTATATTTTATTAATGTCTCACTTTGCTTTATTATTTATTCATGTGGCATTTATAGTTATGCATGGTGCTTTACAGATCACAAAGGCACAGTTTCTACCCTGAGGAGCCTGAGCAATCTAAGGAAAGATTTACACCAATATTTCATAGGACTTTTCACAAGCATAAAGTTAAGCATAAAGTACATCTTTATATGGTCAGGGCCTGGGTGAAATAACACTTCCTGTGACGGAGAGAGAATCCACAGGCAAGTGGGTGGCAATTGGTCTGAAAATTATATAGTGTAAGGCCCTGAGGTTCCCTGTTCACACATTAAACATTGTGTCAGTTCCTAAATGAATTTTTTTTACCAGTGTTTTCTTATACTGGTATGGACATGGAGCATCATCACTCTATTCCCACTGGCTGTGTGTCAGATGCATGTAGCTCTAAATTTTCAGTCACATGGGATTTTGTCAATTGGGACCCATTAATACAGAACTAGAATTGGGGACTATGTCATTTTTCCTCTTAACTGTTGGTTGAAAAATTAGCATGGGTATGTTCTTGGAGATCTGTCAGAAATCTATATTAAAAATTATATTACCAGACATTAATAATTATGTAATATTTATAGACAAAAGATTTAAGAGCATCATTTGAAAATTCTGTGTGTGCCAGTGAAGACATCACACTTTATTCCCAGTCCTGTCAGTTCTACTTAGAGTTCGTCTGCTCTCATCAGACTCTTTGTAGAACTGGACTTGTCATCCACTTTTTAATGCTAGGCAAGTTGCAAATTGGCTTAGAAAATGTAAAAGCTCTCCTAATCCACAGGCACCCTCTCTCCCCCTTTTAGCTTTAGAACAGCTGAAGGCATCCATTAAAATAGTTAGGAAATGAATAAATGAATGTAAGAAATACAGTTTGTTCTCAGATCTCTTGACTACCAAAACTCAAGTGATTACAGACACAGCCCAAAGATATCACTGAAATGACCTACACCTCTAAAAGCATAATTCTGAGCTTATATCATCTGCCACTGAGCTAGAAGGGGAACTTACTTTCCCATCCGTAAGTGGATTGAAAGGTACTTGTGAGATTAGAGATGGCACTATCTTTATTTGTTACCAAGCTCTTGTTACTGACAAGCAAAGGCCACTGACCTGAAGAAGAGCTCTGCATAGCTCGAAAGCTTGTCTCTCTCACCAACAGAAGTTAGTCCAATAAAAGACATTACCTCACCCACCTTGTCTCTCTAAGGAAAGGTTAGGGCAGTTATCTGATGAGTTGCTTTTTTCTGTAACTAAAGGAAATGGGCCCTCAGACTCTTGTCAAGGTGACTGGAAATTCTTGACAATGTTATTTTTATACACCGAGTGCCTTATATCAGTAAGCTTGGCCATGTGTCCCACTGAGCTACATGGAAGAAAGGAGGACATCAGCCACACTATCAGAGGCTCGTTCACCTGCGCATCTACCAATGTGATATATGCCATCATGTGCCAGCAATGCCCCTCTGCCATGTACATTGGCCAAACTGGACAGTCTCTACGTAAAAGAATGAATGGACACAAATCAGACGTCAAGAATTATAACATTCAAAAACCAGTTGGAGAACACTTCAATCTCTCTGGTCACTCGATCACAGACCTAAGAGTGGCTATACTTCAACAAAAAAGCTTCAAAAACAGACTCCAACGAGAGACTGCTGAATTGGAATTAATTTGCAAACTGGATACAATTAACTTAGGCTTGAATAGAGACTGGGAATGGATGAGTCATTACACAAAGTAAAACTATTTCCCCATGGTATTTCTCCCTCCCACCCCACCCCCCACTGTCCCTTTGATATTCTTGTTAACTGCTGGAATTAGCCTACCTGCTTGTCACCATGAAAGGTTTTCCTCCTTTCCCCCCCTGCTGTTGGTGATGGCTTATCTTAAGTGATCACTCTCCTTACAGTGTGTATGATAAACCCATTGTTTCATGTTCTCTGTGTGTGTGTATATAAATCTCTCCTCTGTTTTTTCCACCAAATGCATCCGATGAAGTGAGCTGTAGCTCACGAAAGCTTATGCTCTAATAAATTTGTTAGTCTCTAAGGTGCCACAAGTACTCCTTTTCTTTTTGCGAATACAGACTAACACGGCTGCTACTCTGAAACCTGTCTCTGTCATATGTTGGAAGAGTCTCTAGAGGGGGAGGGCACTTGTTCAGATTCAGCCACCAAACTGAAAGGAGGGTTGGGGGCGATTTTCCTGCCTCTGTTGGAGTCACCCCTCTCCACATCCTGTTAAATCATCCCTGCCAGATATGACTCATCCCTGGGGCTCATAAAAATACTTCCGAGTAGCTTTATTATTTTCTTTTGCCTTTGAAATGGACTGAGAGAGGCAGTAGCAATTTTCAAAAGATATCCCTAGGGGAAATTATTCCTTAGCACTGCTTCAAGATCTTTAAACCCTCACTCATTTTGAGTGCTATAAACAGAGCACTGTACTACAGTATCAATCCACTTGGTGTATTTTTCAGGAGCAAAATTTAAACATTGTCAACATAAGTTGTGGTCTCTTTCATTTGTCATGATTATGAACAAATACTTTTGTCTAAATAGGAAGGGAAAACAAATTAATAGATTCCTTAGTCCCTCCCACCCTCCTCTCTGCAAATACATGTAGCCTTGGGACATGGGCATTATCACAGATTTAAGGGGTGGGGTGGCCCTTGTTAAAACACTGGCAGCACATCACTTGCTGTGGAACATGGGAAGAATGTTGGTGGTATCTGCTGAAAATAGCAGCATCCTTAAGATTCTGTCACATTCTCCTAAGGGGAGTTTTCTGGCAAGCCTTAACAGCTCTCTCTATAAATCAAGTCTGTGAACTTTAATATCTTAGATCTGAATATTGGGGATATTATATCACGTTAAACGTCATCTATTGATATTTTGGCTGTAGCATATTTAATAATTCACAGGGAGATTAACATTTAATTAACATAATATTGGAAATTACAGTTTTGATAAACTCTTACTGACTTCTCTTGCTCTAGACACACAGGAAATAATCTTGAGGGCCATCATTTAAAAAAAATGTGAAACAGCGGGGAGAAGAGGTAAGTAATGATCCTTGCAAAAATGTGTGACAATATTTTTACAGTGATGGTCCATACAACTATTTTACAGTAGCAATACTGTGATGTTTGGGAAGTTACTGTACAATACCCTCAGTCTCCTTTGTGTAAGAGTAATTGTAGTAGACAGAGCTAGCTGGTGATGCTGCACTCCAGGCCCCTGTGAAATAGCTACCCTGCTGGGATTGTTCATAGCATATCGTGATCATCAACATCATCAGGTTGCCACGTGGCTAGTTTTCGACAGGCTGTGCTGTGTGAGCATGTGTGTGTGTTTTGGGGTGTTAGTTTCCTTTTTCATAAAAACCAATGCAAGCTAAGCAGAAACCAGGCTGTTTTGACTTCTGCTTCTATGAGATAGAGGTGAGCAATTTGTCATTTTGACATTTTCAATTAAAATGAAACATTTTAACATTCCTGAAATCAAAATGTTTCATTTCAGTTTGCTGAACTGATTCAAAATGCTTCATTTTGAACATTAAACTGCATTTTCCCATGGTGGCATATTACCTCATGAGAGCTATAGGTCAGGAGGCTGATGCCCCCACTCTCCCCTATGGGCCAGGTTCCCTGACTGAACTACATCTCCTATAGTGCACCATGCAGAGCTTGGTCAAAGGGAAATCCACATTACATGTCACAGAATGAATGCAGTGTTCCGAGGGGGTCTGAACTACAACTCCTGTTAAGCAATGCGCAGACAGGGGAGTGCAGTTTAAGGTTTTACTGAACTGATTCAGAATGAAATATTTTGGGTCAGTTCAATGAAATAAAATATTCCAATTTAGGTCCAGCTGACCTGAAACAAAATATGTCATTGTAATTTTCCCAATGGAAAATGGAATTTTATTGGAAAAATGGAAAGTTTCAATTATGCAGAAATGACATTTTCCAGCAGAAAAATTCCAAACTACCTTTAGTTTCCATTTTTGCTGATGACCATTCTGTTGTTGTAGCAGGTCCTGGTCATGCAGAGAGCTGAGGCTATACCTGTGTTTGCTTGGGATTAGCCCATGCTGGTTGGGATGTGACAGCATCTCCTAACTAGCCGTGGATAGAAGAAAGCAACATAAAATATTAACAAAAATCATTTGGATTATCTGTAAGCACCAAAGGCTTCTGACAGAGCAACTAACTGACTTTATGGTCAGAAAGGTCAATTATGAATTAGACATTTGTCATTGCAAAAAAGGGATAAAGTCATAATTTTGCTTTAAAAAAACAACAAAATTTCAATGTAGCCCCCACCCCCTTTGCAAGGGAACAGTGCCCCAAGAGAAGAGACATGTGTCTTGGACCCCAGTGGGGTCAAAACACAGAGTCCTGCACTGTTGACTTCCCCAAGTAGCTGAAGGGAAGGGGGAGGTCATGATCTCCAGTCATCCTGGTGAGCCTATTCCCTCAACCAATGGGAGGAGAAGAGACAACAGCAGTCACCAGCAGCTAATGAGATGGCAGGAGACAGCCAGACAGCACAGGAAGTGGTCTGACCACATGAAGAGCCCTGGATGCCTGGAAAGGCTATAATTAGCCCTGCTTCTTCTCCACATGGCAGAGACCGGCCAGGGAGTGGAAGAGAGACAAGATCTGCTTACAGCTGGCCAGTGCAGCACATGGCCCAGCACCTGGCCTGACTGCATCACTTCCAGGCTCAGGGACAGGCCTGTCTTTCATCCTATATAAGAGCCTCAGGAGGGGACAATCCATTCCTCCTGCAACATGCCTGCCAGCAACCGCAGCAAATGGCCCATCTCTCCTGACTGTACCCTGCTTTCCCCGCAGCCAGCCTACGTTGGATTCCAGACTCCAATTTATCAAGATCCCTCGGCATTTTAGCTCTATCCTCCAAAGTATTGGCAACCTCTCCCCCAACCAGCTTTGTTCCATCTGCAAACTTGATCAGTATGCACTCTTATACCTACATCCGGGTCATTAATAAAGATGTTAAACAACACAGAACCCTGAACAGATCCCTGTGGAACCCCACTTGAGACCTCCCTCCAATCCAACATCATTCCAGTAATAGTTGATCTTTGTTTGCAGTTGTTTAACCAATTATGCATCCATTTAAGGGTAGTCCCACAAGTACACATTTCTCCAGATTGCTTATCAGAACGTCATGTGCGACAGTGTCAAAAGTCTTGCTGAAGTCTAGGTATATTATATCCACTGCATTCCCCCTATCCACCAAATCATTTACCCTGTCAAAAAAAGAAGCCAAGCTGGTTTCACATGATTTGTTATGGGTAAACCCATGCTGGCTGCTACTGATTACCCATTCATCCTCCAGGTATTTAAAAATTGAATGTTTTATGCATTGCTTTAGTAGCTTCCCAGGTATTGAAGTCAGACTGATTGGTTTACAGTCCCCCAGCTCCTTCCTTTTCACCTTTTTAAAGATGGGCACTATGTTAGCCCTTCTCCAGTCTCCCAGGACCTCTCCTGTCATTTATGAGTTTGTAAATATTATCAGTGGCTTTGAGATTTCCTCAGCGAATTCCTTCAGTACCCTCGGGTGAATAGCATCCAGCACCATTGATTTGAATTCATTCAAATTGGTCAAAAGATCTCTGACATGTTCTTAGCTTATATTGATCTGCATTCCTTCCCCACTTCTCTAGTCGTCCGGTCACATGTTATTTTTTGTGAGAAGACTGAAGCAAGGTAGGCATTGAGCAGCTCTGCTTTCCTATCATCTTCCATTACCAGCTCATCTTCTCCACTGAGCAGCCAACTCACACTGACCTTGACCTTTCTTTTTTATCTGACATGTTTGAAGAACCCCTTCTTGTTGTCTCTAACATTTCTTGCCAGCTATAACTCATTCTTTGCCTTGGCTTTCCTAATTTTGTCCCTACACACTCATGCTATTCCATGTATACTTCCTTGGTGACATGCCCTTTTGGGTTTTAGATGACTAAAAAACACCTTGTGCAGCCATATTGGCCTCCTGTGGCACTTCTTATCTTTCCTCTGTGTTGGAATACCTCAGTGTTGAGTCTCTAGTATTGCATCTTTTAGGAACTGCCATCCCCCTTTGACTCCTTTTCTTCCTAATTGGACTTTTCATGGGACCTTGCCTATTATTTCTCTGAATCAGTTGAAATCTGCCTTTCTGAAGTCCAGTGTCCTTGTTTTACTGTTCTCATGTGTTCCTTTCCAGAGAATCTTGAATTCTGTCAGTTCATGATCACTTCCTCCCAAGTTCCCGACCGCCTTCACATTCGCAACTAATTCATCCCTGGTGATTAAACCAGATCCAAAATGGATGAGCCCCAGGTTCTTACACCTACAGCTGCAGTCACTCCTGTGCCTGCCTTTTTACTAGCCTTGCTCCTACCCTGATCCAGTCCAGCCCCCTGCTTACTTCCTGACTCTTGGCTGTGACTCCAGTTTTCTGGCTCTGGCTGTGACTCCTAGTTCTATTCCTGTCATCTGACTCCTCCTCCAACCACTAGGCAACCAACACAAACATTTTTGACAGGTGCTATTGACTTTATATGTTGCCTACTCTCTATCTCTACCTGCCATGCATTTGGAATGTAAATAAGCTCATCAGACACATGTTCCATTTTGTGAGAGCAGAACTGCATAAAAGAGTGTAGCAGAATATGAATAACCCATTTTTGGCATATCCCAAGCTTTGGAGCTGATTTATATGAGAGTCAGAAATAGGCACTGTATGAAAAGGGCCCACTTACCAACATGGAAGGAAGAAGTAGGAGACTATTGTGATGGGTTTGATCACAGAAACCCCTCGGGATTGTGTCACCTGATGTACTGAGACTACCTCTAAGCCAGGACCAACTACAGGCACCAGCATTCCAAGCAGGTGCTTGGGGCGGCAGTTAGAAAGGGTCAGCAGTTCTTCCACCTGCTGCAGCGGCAAATCAGTGACAGCTTCTCTGTTCCGCCCACGGTGACGGCAAATTGGCGGCAGCTTTTTCCTTTTGCCATCCGCAGTGGCAGTTTTTTTCACTGCTTGGGGTGGCAAAAACTGTAGAGCAAGCCCTGCTCTGAGCCCGTTTTCTCTGCCAGTTTGGGCCTCCAGAACCCTACCTTGTTGAGCCACACATGCCAGTCTGCTCCAACACAGACCCAGGGTCTGAACCATGCACCCCAAAGCTTCAGTCTTAGCTGAAAACAGCTTAAGAAATGCTGCTGTTTCCAACACCCAGCTCCCAATGGGATCCTAACCCCAAATGAATCTGTTTTACTCTGTATAAAGCATATACAGGGTAAACTCATAAATTGTCTGCCCTCTATAACACTGATAGAGAGATATGCACAGCTTATTTGCTCCCCCAGGTATTAATTACTTACTCTGGGTTAATTAATAAGCAAAAATGATTTTATTAAGTATAAAAATAGAATTTAAGTGGTTCCAAGTAATAACAGACAGAACAAAGTAAGTTACCAAGGCCCCCCACCACCCCTCCCTGCAAAAAATCTATGCAAGTCTAAGCCTAATACATTAAGAAACTGATTACAGATAAAATCTCACCCTCAGAGATGCTCCAATAAGCTTCTTTTACAGACTGGACTCCTTCCTAATCTGGGCCCAATCCTTTCCCCTGGTACAGTTCTTGTTAGCTTCAGCTCAGGTGGTAACTAGGGGATTTTTCATGACTGGAATCTCCTTTGTTCTGTTCCATCCTTTTATATTGCTTTGGCACAAGGCGGGAATCTTTTGTCTCTCTGGGTCCCCACCCCTCCTAAAAGCACCAGGTTTAAGATGGCTTCCAGTACCAGGTGATATGGTCACATGTCCTGTGAGACCCCCCCCCAAGCCTTCATTTTTCCTGGGCTGACTCATAGGAAGGTTTGCAAGTAAACAGAGCCATTTACAACCAGTTGTCCTAGTTGATGGAAGCCATCAAGATTCCAAACCACCATTAATGGCCCACACTTTGCATAATTACAATAGGACCTCAGACTTGTATTTCATATTTCTAGTTTCAGATACAAGAATGATACATTTATACAAATAGGATGACCACACTCAGTAGATTATAAGCTTTGTAATGATACCTTACAAGAGACCTTTGGTAGGAAGCATATTCCAGTTACATTATATTCACATTCGTTAGCATATTTTCATAATATCATATGGAGTGCAATGTCACAACTATGTTTTGCTGATTTAAGAAAAAGGTTGCACCCTGAAACAGAGACACATGAGACACATAGCAAGTTGTCATGCTGGGGCCTAGTTTGTGTGGGAGCTATTTGGGTTTAAACCAGTACGCTGTCCATTGATTCTTGCCGTTCACTTGTTACAGCACGTATCTTCAAAAGAAACTAAAAACAGACAGTGTGTCTTTGAAAAGGCGATAATTTAAAAAGAGAGGCTAAAGAACCTGGCATTTGAAAAAGTCGGATAGAGCTCTAATTTTGTTTCTAGTGTGGGGAGGGGGGAAAATCTATTTCAAGCTTTGAGTCTGAAAGAAGGTATCTCTGAACTCTGTGTCCTTACACAGAGGGCTAAAAATCATTAGACTACTTAACAAAGTCAGCACATGAGCCAGAGATGGGCCTGAGCCACAAAGGGTCAAGTCTAGGTCTGAAATCTCCCAAATATCTGGGATTTTGGTTCAGCTCCCCATGAATAGAAATGGGCCATTTACGAATCAGAGTCCAAGATAGGCCAAAAGGCAGACTAAGGTTCAGGTGTCAGGAGACAGGGTCAGGGTCAGGTTACCAGGAGGTCAGAATCCGAGACAGGCCAGAGGTCAAACAGAGAGGCAGGGAGTTACCAGGGGATCAGGATCAACTGCCAGGTTGCAGACAGCAATCGAAGAACAAAGCCAAGGACAAACCAGGGTCGGAAGCTGGAGTCTAGGGTCTATTGTGAGTAGGGTCTGGAGCAGAGACAGGTAGGCAGTCTGCATTGTTGCTCAGTCATCCTCCGGGTTTAAGTACTGGTACCAGCCAATCAGTGGGCTGCAAAGGGCCGCCACTCAGGTCCTGCTATGTAGTACTTCCTGCCAAGCGCAGATTCACAGGGTCCTCCAACAGAAGCCAAGCATAAGTCTCCAGAGGCAATGTGGCAGAGTCAGCAGCACAGAACCCTCCTGGGCCCAGATGCTAGGCCTGCAGCTTCTTACACCACAGGTGTTATGCTTTTTAAGAGTAAAATTGAGATTGTTAGAGATTCTTCTGCAAAATCTGGATTCCTTGTTTTACTGTCATGTTGCCCCTCAAGTGTTTAATTAGGAAACCAGAACTCCCACAGCCAGGTGGATTCTGGGGGAACATCTAAGCAACTATGTGCTTGTAAGAGCTGTGGCATTGGTTCTGGGGTCCAGGCAGCGGGACTGCAGGTTCCCACTACCTAAGAAGAGTGTCAGTCACTAGTTATGCATCTGGAGTGTGCCTGAATGACTCAGAGTTAGGAACAATGATCAGCCATTACCCAGACCCAAGGGGCTTAGAAGCACATAGGAGCCAGCATTTTGATCCAATCATAACATTGTGGTGTCTATCCTGAGAGTACACACTGCTACTCTGAAACCTGTCCTGAGAGTATGGCTATAGAATTCTATAGCCAAAAGAATTCTCATTTAATTCCATAGATTTGTTTTAAAATCTTATAGAAGGGATATCGTTTTCTATTAAACTCTATATTCTTTTTGAGTATTCCTTATAGAAACACATTGCTAGGAAGTGCTATCTCCTAAATGTGAGAAGTGCGAAATGTGTGTGTTTTTAAAACCAACCTTTAGAATTAATTTAGAATTCTTTCTGCTATGGAATTCTATAGATGGTTTAAATTTCTCTAAATCATTCTCCGTTAAATTCTTAGTAAAGGACTTTCCCATAAGGGTTGGAAGCTAATGTGATAAAAACTTAATTATTACTGAGGGTT
This sequence comes from Dermochelys coriacea, assembly GCF_009764565.3. Classification (NCBI taxonomy): domain Eukaryota; kingdom Metazoa; phylum Chordata; order Testudines; family Dermochelyidae; genus Dermochelys; species Dermochelys coriacea. The sequence goes on along the minus strand of NC_050070.1, from coordinate 68,802,299 downwards.
ATGTTTGTGTGTCCTGATCCATCTCACTGTTGCTCTTTCACTCCCTTGAATTAGCACTCATTTTCAGTAACTTGTTAAACTGGTCCCTAGCCTAACGCTTAGATGCTAGTGTAATGGCAGTTTTGCCAAGTCTCACAATTTTATTGAAGCTCTAAATATTTGGTGTTTTTTCTTCAAGTTCCAGCTACTGAAAACAAGAGAGTTGCATGAGAACTGTTTTGTTTTGTTTTTTAAGTGAGTTTCTAGTCCTCACAGTAGCAGAGAAAAGCTTGAAAATGTGACCTGAGTGTATTCTAAAGACTCAGAAATCAGAAAGCCAAAAAGAAGAACCCAGCAGCTATTTTTTTAAATATCATGAATGGCTTAAAATCTCATGATTTTGGGGTCTGACATGATTTTTGAATGCTTGAGGTTCTCAGTATTGTGATGGGCTCTATAGAAAGTGCTTAAAAGTATGGATGTCTGTATAGATAACAATTCAGTCCCGAGCCCATAAGCTGTTTCTTCTGTAGGTATGGTGTATGCTGGCAAGGTACACTTAATGGTTGTCTTGACAGAGAATGTGACAGACAAAATAGTTTCTTATGTGATCCTAAGGGAGTACAAACAGGAGCTCTATATTCCTTCTGTCTAACTTACTCCCTGGTGGCAGTCAGAGTTGAGATTCAAACTACGCGTTTGTAAGAGTTCCTTCTGGCAGGGAAGAAGTTAATGTGTTATTTTTGTTGTTCTTTTAAAAGCTCTGATTATCCATTTTTGGCAGGTGAATGGGAACAGATACATGTACTCAGTATTTTCTGTCACACACACTATTATTAATAAGAAACACATTTCCTTTTGGAGTGAACATTAGGGACAAAAATAAGGCTGTTCAGATTACCTTTATTAACTCCGCTAAAGCAATTGTGCTGGCGTTTAAACGAACTGGCAAATGCATTTGCACAGCAGCAAATGGAATACATTCAAAGTTCTTTTCATGTTAAGAAAACAGGGGCTTTTAAGCACTGGAAATGTAACATCCAATCTTTGGTAATGATTTTTAACATTTTCAGACAGAAAACAGATATTCCATTCAACCATTTTAGTGCAAAAGGAGGAGAATAGCTCTATATTAGCCACAATAACCCTGAAAGCTCTGGGTAGCATTTGGTGCCCGTTTATTATCCCAGTGCAGACAATTTACCTTCAGTGACACATCATTTGGCTAAGGTTTGGGTTGTACATCCAATACGTACGGTATGCCTTAATCATTGGAATGAATTTGTTTTACTTCACAAGCCAGTGAAGGCACACAAACAAGGCATCTTTTAGTAGCATGGTATTCTTCCAATCCTCATGCAGGATATATAATCTTTTTGAAGAATGGGCACATTTTGCTTATATCCCAACCCCAGTTAATTTGAGTTCTCAAACACCCTAAAATGTTTTGGTTATTAAGAAACTGTGATTATACTTGGTGGGAAGCCTGAAACCAAGTGGAATGCTGGGTAAGTTTATTTGTATAGTAGTACCCGGAATGGTTTTGCTCTATTTTATTTCATATCAATGCTAGTGTCCTCAGAACATGCTCTGTGGTTGGCGTGTGCTTGTGTGTTTGCTACATTGCTGAGCCACTCAGATTTTGGAGTAGCTGCAGCTCCTTTTTCTTCAGGGGAATTGTAGCTGCTCACACCAATTCTGAATATGGCCCTCTTTCTACAGCAGTGGTTCTCAAACTTTTGCACTGGTGACCCCTTTCACATAGCAAGCCTCAGAGTGTGACCCCCCTTATAAATTAAAAACACTTTTTATATATTTAACACCATTATAAATGGTGGCTGCAGAGTGAGGTTTGGAGTGGAGGCTGACAGCTTGCGATCCCCCATGTAATAACCTCGCAATCCCCTGAGGGGTCCCAACCCCCAGTTTGAGAACTCCTGTTCTACAGGCTGCGTTGCAAACAGGAATTGTGGGCAGCTTTCCCCGTTGTAGCCTGCACCTCCATTTCAGTTTCATTTATAACAATGGAACTCTCTTGCCTTAATTAAAGGAGTCTCATGAGGCTTGCGACCCATTACCATATTATGGAGAGAAGGGTTGATTCTAGGCTATCCTAAGGAGGAGAGGCATGAATGATTATTAATGTTACTTTTTGACAGAGAGAGTAATGTAAAGTTTGCACCTCAAAACAGCAGGTCAGCTTTAATCCATTTCCTAGCGGATAGAGGGCCAGATTCCAACGGTCACAGTTCAGGGCAACTGCACCTGGATTTCCCTTCAGTGGTCTAGCAAGGCCAAGCTTCCAGCGCCCCAGGTGTTGCCCCTTTTGGATGGAGACATGCATCTCTCATCCCTTTGACAAAGGTATTTCCAGTTCTGCACAGGTCCCTGCCTTCACTGTGTATTTCTCAGCACAGACAGGTTGCCCAAGCACACTTGCTTGCTTTCTCTTTAGAGAGAGTTAACAGATGTAATTGCTACAGATACAAGTTACCATGCAGCACTTCCTGTGCAAACCTACTTTATTCTGAAGGTAAAAAGCATTACAGACAAAACATTAAAAACAATAAAAGAACCTACACACATGCTAGTAAGCCAAAAGGAATTAACCCCAGCCCTAACATGGGTTCTGGCAGGAGCAGTCTTCAACACCCACTCAGGGCAATTCCTTGTGATTACCAGTTCATCACAGCTTCAGCTCAGAACAAGAACTCAGTCTTATGGGACCTCAGTAGGGCCAGTCCTTCCAAGCCTACCCTAAGGATTGGAGCCCACCATGCGCCAGGGTTCCTGTTCATTTGCTGGATCAGGCATAAGGCCATAAGCCAGTTTGAAAATCCTTTGTTTGTTGATCCTTGGAAAATCCTCTTTGAACTAGTGTATGCATATCTCTCCAGAAGGGGTGGCTTCAAAGGGTTGGTAATGGAAAGAGTACATTAATATCTTCCCTCCCTACTAAAGAAAGTACATATGTTGCCACAATCACACACACACACACACACACACACACACAGATTTTCTCTCTCTCTCACTCACTCATTTACTTGCAGTTTTAATACAATATACCCCAAAGGTATTAACCCTAATTTGATAAAGGTTTAACTTAATTAAGTAAGGTTTATCTTAATTCCATAAGGTTTGTTCAGGATATTGTCTGTCTATGACAACAACAAACATCAAAACAGTTAAAAGTTGGCAACTTGGCATGACTTCTGTGGCCAAAATGACCAAGACCGACTGGATGGCTAGAGGTAATCTTCACAGGATGTGGCTAATGCATAAGGGTGGGAAAGCTTGCACTCCTGTGAGACATGAGATTCTTGTTCTGTGGCTCCATCAAGGACTCCAGTCTCCAGTGAAGCCCATCCATCAACTTGTATGTGCGCTAAATTTGGTTTAACGAGATGCATTCAAAATAGGGTGTACTTTTGAAACAAGTATTGATAAGGAGCTATTTAGTGTTAGTAATTTTCAATATTCATTTTGCTATTATTGAACATTAATGAATCAGAACAGAGTTATTCACTCACTACCCCAAAACGCAGCCTCTGTGGGTGACTGTGATGTCACAATTCTTGTTTATTGCCTCACAGAGAGATCTAGGAGGGGGAGTTTGTTTTTGAGGGAGAATCGTGAAATCATAGGACTGGAAGGGACCTCAAGAGGTCATCTTGTCCAGTCCCCTGCATTCATGGCAGGAATAAGTATTATAGATTATCCTTGACAGGTGTTTGTCTAACCTGCTCTTAAAAATCTCCAATGATGGTGATTACACACTCTCCCTAGGCAATTTATTCCAGTGCTTAACCACCCTGACAGTTTGGAAGTTTTCTGTAATCTCCAACCTAAACCTCCCTTGCTGAAATTTAAGCCCACTGCTTCTTGTCCTATCCTCAGAGGTTAAGAAGAACAATTTTTCTCCCTCCTCCTTGTAACAACCTTTTATGTATTTGAATACTGTTATCATGTCCCCACTCAGTCTTCTCTTTTCCAGAGTAAACAAACCCAATTTTTTCAATTTTCCCTCATAGATCATGTTTTTTAGACCTTTAATCATTTTTGTTACTCTTCTCTGGACTTTCTCTGGTTTGTTCACATCTTTCCTGAAATGTGGCGCCAAGACCTGGACACAATATTCCAATTGAGGCCTAATCAGTGTGGAGTAGAGTGAAAGAATTACTTCTCATGTCTTTCTTACAACACTCCTGCTAATACATCCCAGAATGATGTTTGTTTTTTTTTTGCAACAGTGTTACACAGTTGACTCATATTTAGCTTGTGGTTTATTTCCCTCAGATCTCTTTCTGCAGTACTCCTTTCTAAGCAGTCATTTCCCATTTTTTATGTGTGCAACTGATTGTTCCTTCCTAAGTGGAGTACTTTGCATTTGTCCTTATGGAATTTCATCCTATTTTCTTCAGACCATTTCTCCAGTTTGTCCAGATCATTTTGAATTATAATCCTATCCTCCAAAACACTTGCAAGCTCTCCCAGCTTGGTATCATCTGCAAACTTTATAAGTGTACTCTCTATGCCATTATCTAAATCACTGATGAAGATATTGAACAGAACCAGACCTAGAACTGGTCCCTGCAGAACCTCACTTGTTATGCCCTTCCAGCATGACTGTGAACCACTGATAACTACTCTTTGCGAATGGTTTTCCAACCAGTTATGCATCCACCTTATAATAGCTCCATCTAGGTTACATTTCCCTAGTTTGTTAATGAGAAAGTCATGTGAGACAGTACCAAAAGCTTTACTAAAGTTAAGATATACCACGTCTACTGCTTCTCCCCTATGCACAAGGCTTGTTACCAAAGAAAGCTATCAGGTTGGTCTGACAAGATTTGTTCTTAATTATTTGCTTTGTTATCTTTCTGGGTACAGAAGTTAAGCTGACTGGTCTGTAATTCCCCGGGTTGTCCTTATTTCCCTTTTTATAGATTGGCACTATATTTTCCCTTTTCCAGTCTTCTGGAATCTCTCCTGTTTTCCATGGCTTTCAAAGATAATCGCTAATGGCTCAGATATCTCCTCAGTCAGCTCCTTGAATTCTAAAATGCATTTCATCAGGCCCTGGTGACTTGAATACATCTAACTTGTCTAAGTAATTTTTAACTTGTTCTTTCCCTATTTTTGCCTCTGATCCTACCTCATTTTCCCTGGATTCACTATATTAGATATCCAATCTCTACCAACCTTCTTGGTGAAAACCGAAACAAGCAGTCATTAAGCACCTTTGCCATTTCCACATTTTCTGTTATTGTTTTTCTCTCCTCATTGAGTAATGGGCCTACCTTGTCCTTCTAATGTATTTGTAGAATGTTTTCTTGTTACCCTTTATGTTTCTAGCTAGTTTGAAAACCCTGAAACATAAATCTCTCTGATTATTAGTAAAAGGGGCAATTAAACTACAATCATTAAAAGCATGTGACAAATTAACTAATTTCATTTTTCTATGATATGGTTGAAATATTTTTTCCAACTGGAAATTTCTTTTAAAAATCATAATAACTTATTAAAAGAAGCAATTGTATTTTTCTAGAGATGACTCACCTTCACAAGAGAGACTCCGCAGTGTATGAAACTTGCACCTTATCTCCCTCTACACCTTATTTCTGGGTAATTTCATCTGCAAACACTAACTCACCTGGCTTTAGGGTAACCAGATGTGCAGGGGACTGGACTAGATGACCTCTCAAGATCCCTTCCAGTCCTATGATCCTATGATTTCATAGGGACAGTCCCGATAGTTGGGGCTTTTTCTTATATAGGCGCCTATTATGCCCCACCCCCATCCTGATTTTTTACACTTACTATGTGGTCACCCTAACTAGCTTCTGTCTGTTGACAATCACAGAGCTACCTCTCTACCCCAGACCTGTCTCTTTCTATCCAAACTAAAATCTTGACCTGTCTTGCTAACATCTCCTTGTGGTCTAGCTCTCAGCTCAAGATCAACATGATTAAGGCCTTGTCTACACTACAGAGTTGTGTTGATGCAAGTTACACCGATGATCAAAAACTGGTATAATTACATCATTTGTGCATGTTCACACAATGCTCCTTCTGTCGGCAGAGCATGTCCACAGTTGGTGCTCTAGCACTGAAAATGAGAGCATTGCACTGTGGGTAGCTATCCCACTGTGCTACTCACTACCTTCTGCAGCGGGCATTGTGGGAAGGAAGAGTGAATCACAGTGCATCATGGGTGTGGGCTCAACATCCCATGATGAAATTTTTTCCATCTCATCATTCCATGGTTTTCCGACAGCGTTTTGCACCATTTTTCAATGGCCCCTGTTTACTGTGCGCCCGCCATCTTTGTCTGAAAGCATGGATCCTGCACTGCTCTCTACTGTTGTGGTTAGCATTATGAACACATTGCGGATGCTCATGCAGTATATCATGAGTTCCCAATCTGAACAGGAATCAGAGGTGCCTGACCTGCTGTGTTCCATAGAAAAAAACAACACCAGATTACTTTTGGCATTCACAGAGCAGCTGTACATGGTGGACTGTCGCTATTGGCCTTGGGAAACGAGCACTGAGTGGTGGGATCACATCATTATGCAGGTCTGGGATGAAGAGCAGTCGCTGCAAAACTTTTGGATCCGGAACTGTGTGCTGAGCTTGCCCCAGCTCTGCGGCACAGGGACACCAGAATCAGAGCTGCCCTCTTGGTGGAGAAGCATATGGCAATCACTGTGTGGAAACTGGCAACTCCAGATTGCTACTGGTCAGTCACTAATCAGTTTGGAGTCAGAAAGTCCATTGTTGGGGCTGCATTAACACAAGTGTGCAGGGTCATTAATCACATTCGGGTATGGAGGACTGAGACTCTTGGAAATGTGTGTGAAATAGTGGATGGCTTTGTGGCAATGGGATTCCCTAACTGCAACAGGGCGATAGATGGAATGCAGATCCCAATTTTGGCCCTGGACCATCTTGCGATGGAGTACATTAATAAAAAGGAGTACTTCTCTATGGTATTGGAGACGCTTGTGGATCATCTTGGGCATTTCATTGACATCAACGCAGGGTAGTCAGAGAAAGTACATGATGCACGCATCTTCAGGAACACTACCCTATACAGAAAGCTGCAAGCAGGGACTTTCTTTCCAGACCAGAAGATTCCAGTGGGGAATGTTGAAATGCCCTGGGAGACCCAGCATACCCCTTACTCCCATGGCTCATGAAGCCTTACACGGGAAACTGGACAACAGCCAGGAGTGCTTCAACAACGGGCTGAGCAGATGCAGAATGACCATAGAATGTGCATTTGACAAATTATAAGCTTGCTGGTGCTGCTTTTATGGCAGGTTAGACCTACAGGAAGGTCATAGCAGCCTGTTGTGTGTTGCATAATATTTGTGAGGCTAAGGGCAAAAAGTTTCGCCCAGGGGGAGTGCGGAGGTTGATCACCTGGCAGATAATTTTGAGCAACAAGATACCAGGGCTATTAGAGGGGCTCAATGCGGGAGCTATTTGAATCAGGGAGGTTTTAGGCAACATTTTGACAATGCGCACCAGTAATATGTCTTTCTATACAGCACTCTGCCATGCTTTGTTAACTTACTGCCTTGCATGAAAATTGAGATGATTCCTGACCATGATTTGTAGCCTGCAAATGTTCTAATTGCCACTGTGTATTAATTCCAGCAGCTACCACCACATGTAGGAGACAAATAAAGATTGATTATCTTTCAGAGAGTATGTTTTTATTAAATAAGAATTAACAACACACAGAAAATGCTTGGTGGGAAGGGAGATAACAGTGAAGGGCAGTGTCTTGATGTAGGCTCTCAAAGCTGTGTATAACTCAAGCTGTCATTTTGGAAGCTGTCTGAAGCGGGGAAGTGAATAGGGTACTGAGATGGGCCAGGAAGATACAAGGAATGTATGCAAGGAGTTTGGGAGGGCATGGCAAGCAGTTCTGTATTGGCTGCAGAGGGTAGGGGGTGAGCACTTATATATTTTGCCTGCAGCTCGATTAGAGACTTCAACATCTCCATTTGCTCCTCCATTGCTTTTATCATCCACTTCTAGCCCATTAAAATTTGCTCCTGGCTCTCCTTCCTGTTCTGCCTGTCTATTTTATACTTTTCATTTACAGTCTCTCTCCAGGCCCTGTATTCTTGTTTTTCAGCATCTGAGGATTGAAACACCTCTTGAAACATGTCCTCCTTGCTCTTTCTTGCTTCTTATCTGGCAGAGGTGCTCCCTGATTTGTAGGGGGTTCCCCCAAAGGCCACATCTGTAGAAATGCAAGAAACAATAAACAGCATGATTGTTAATGCACTCACGGTGTCAAAGCATTAGAGTAAAATACACCTTCTTTTAAAATACGAATCAGTTTCTCACTGTCCCTTGGCAAGCACACAGCTCAGCGAACTGAAAATGGTGAGTTTGGCCCGGGGGTGGTGCTCAAGATGGGGCAAACAGTCTAGTTGTTTTTTTAAGGGGATCACTGTAGGCGACTAGGGACAAAATTGTAAATTCTGCTACCATTTTCCACAAGTTGGGGTCATTGAAGCTGATATCTCACTCCTGATGGTAAGCAAGGATGCATATCCTGCATGCTTGTGGTTTCAGACCAGGTCCCTATGCTGCTCTCCTGTGTGCCACTTTGGTCCCTGCACAAGTGATTGCCAATTGGCATGGGAAAGTTTCCTACAATAGGGGAAGAAACAAAGCAGCTCTGCCAAGGAACCTTTGGCAGAAGATTGGTGAGTACCTCCAGGAAGATTTCCTAGAGATCTCTCTGAAGGATTCCAGTGAAATCTTGGTGTGCATTAACATACTGTTCTGCCTCACTATGTAGCTGCACAGGGGAATGTGAAGTGCACACAAACACAGCTAGTCTTGTACATTTCTATCCTTTCAGCCACTTCTAGCGTATAACAAAGCAAAGGACAGCTCTACCTCATATAACTGAGCAGCATCAACTCAAAAAGATCACTTACCAGAGCTCCCCTCTCCTGCAACATGTGTGCCATAGACAGAGTGCTGGGACTGGCTCGAACCCTCTTGTGTTGAGAAGAGGTCCTGGCTCACCATGGTACCAGACGACCCTGTTGCCTGTCCCATCTTGTCTTCCAATTCAACCTCCTTGTCCACAACTTCGTCCTCAGGGTTGAGTCTGCTATCCGCTGTCTCCAGCCCCACTGAAGTATCCACAGGGCTCTTAGTGGTGGAGTTGGGGTCACCACTGACGATGGTGTCCAGCTCCTTATAGAAGTGACAGGTCTTCAGAGCAGCACCAGAATGACAGTTTGATTCCCTTGCCTTCTTGTATGTCTGCCTCAGCTCCTTTATCTTCACATGGCACTGCTGCATGTCCTGTTTGTAGCCCTTAACCAACATGCCATGAGAAATCTGATTGTCGGTATCAAAGTTCCTATGGCTGGAGCGGAGCTGGGACAGTGCCCCACAGTGCCAACAGATCCAACAACACAGGTGTGCTCCAAGTGGGAGAGCATTTGCTGCATGGAGCCACCATGGTCAGCTAGGAAGATGTGCTGTGAGCTGTCCATGCCAAGCAAATAGGAAGTGGAATTTCAAAAATTCTCAGACTGTGAATTTGGTAGGGCCCTACTTATAAGCTTTTAGGGGCAGGTACCGCCGTCTTGTTCTGTGTTCCTATAGCATCGGTACAAGGGGGTCCTTCTCTATGACTAGGGATCCTTGGTGCTACTCTAGTGTGTATAAATAATAATACAGTAGTTAGCAGTTTGAGCTCAAATTCAGTGAAACAGGCTTTGCCTGTTGCTAGTTTTCTTTTTGGTTGCTGAGGCGTTTATCTGAAGGAAGGGGGAAAGGAGCTGTGTAAAACAAAGTGCAAATGAGGGTACAAATGGGAAGGGGAATGCCTGTGAATTGGAGAGCATGAGGACTTAAAAGGCTACATCTACACTGCCCCGAGGTTCAGACTGTGGGACTGAGAACAGCAGTGTGCACCAAAGTGCTGTACTGTAACTCCCCTGTGTGGATGCTGTGGATGTGAGGTAACAGATTTGTTACAGTGCAGCATGTTGGTCTGCTCTGCTGGTCTCCTCCCTGTACTCCAAACTGCAAAGCAGTGTAGACAAGCCTTAACTTGCAACCATGGTATTTAGCCATTAGAGGTCTCTGGACGATATTGAAACTTCCAGAAAGGGAGTGGTTTCTGGTAACAAACGGAGACAAGAATGAGCTGAAACTGCTGAGGTAAACCAGTTAATTTTGTTTGCAGTTTGCTGCTGCTTTCTCTAGGAAATGTTTGCTCTATAAACAAGTACAATGGATCCAATATTATGACAGAGGAAACATCTGAAAGCAATTGTTAGCTCAAAATATTGTCTGTGTTTTTTGTAATTTAATATTTTCATGTACAGGTCTGTACTGAATTGCTCAGTTATAGATTGGGACATAAAGTCAGATTGGCAACTGCGATGGGCATTTAAATTACTCATATCAAAATTTTATTTGCATGTACAATTAAGCACCTAAAAGTACTTTGGCTGCATACTTCAAAAATAAATTCTTTAAAGATCTTGGCCTAAATTTGCAAAGTAAAAAAAATGAGCATAACATTTGTAGATTTTGTAGGACTCTGGATTAATTATGAAGTGAGATATGGTTATACTGAGGGACTTGGATCCTCTTATCATGTCTTTGTCAATAGTAACATTTTGACATGCAACTGACAACACATGTCAAAAATGCTAAAGGAAATGGGGACTTGAAACGAACTTCAGCCAGCATCTTTATAACGGCAGCACGCTCATCCTTGCAGACCCTAGAGTGTGTCTAATAATACAACAAACGGCCTGTGGACCCACAGGAAATTACAAGCCAGTTAATTTGGTATCACTTGTGGGAAAAAGGCTGAAAGCTATAGAGGGATTTGTTAAGGGAAACACTTGGCAAAGTCAGTGGGTCAGGGAGATTTCAGGTAAGCCAGTTCTGGCCTAACTGCCACTGGAGAAGAGGTGGCTACACAGGGTATTTTAGCCAGAGAGCTCTAGAGCATTTTCTTGGTGCCATGCAAAATGGTGTGCTGTATAGTGAAGGTGTTGAGAGCCATTCAACCAAATTGTAAACCCTGGATATGATGGAAACCACTTCAAGTCAGGGGCAGTGGCAGCACCCCTAGTTCCAGCACCTCTGGGTGCTGCAACGTGTTTTAAAAGGGGGGAGGACTAAGACCCATATTCATTTTCCTTATTAAGAGTTATTTATAATCTGTTTAATTCCTGCCCTGTAGTGAGCGATCCGTAAAATCGGCTCCTTTCCCTCATATTAAACTACTGCAGCACCCCAGTGTGCACGATGTGCTGAAGCATACAGCTTCTGTAATGAATGAAGATTAGAATAGTATTGGATTAAAAAAATCTAAACTGAGAATAATACCTGATAAAGTGCCACAAAGACTGAACTGAATATGAAAGAGAGAGAGGCCCAGTCAGTGGGCACATAACTCAACATGCCTGTTTGTCTAGCTCAGAGGTCTCAAACTAAAATGACCACGAGGGCCACATGAGGACTAGTACATTGGCCTGAGGGCAGCATCACTGATCCGCCCCTGCTGACCTGGCCCCGCCCCCACTCCACCCCTTCTATGAGGCCCTGCCCCTGTCCCACCTCTTCCCACCCCTTTCCTGCCCCCATTCCAACCACTTTCCCGGGGAATGGGAAGTGGCTGGGAATGGGGAATCGTGGCCAATGGGAGCTTCGGGGGAGGTACCTGGAGGCGCAGCCAGGACAACACACAGACCCCAGTGCCCCCTCTTCCCCAGGTCCCGGCCGCTTCCCGGAGCAGTGCGGGGGCAGGGCAGGTAGGCGGGGAGCTGGGCAAGACTGGAGCCACTCTAGGTAAACGTTGGGGGGCTGCGGGAAGCTGGCAGGCCCCAGAAAATAACCCCGCGGGCCGTGTGTTTGAGATCCCTAGTCTAGCTAGGTATTTATGGAGCTGACCAAGCAGGCACATATTTTCCAGAACAAATCAGGCAGAAGAAGACATTTTATGTGTCCTTAGTTGAAGCTGAAGAGGCGAGATCTGGGAGGAGAGAAGAAGCGGCTTTACAGCATTCCGCCAGCCTAGACGCTTTGCAGTGGACGTGATCAGAAGCAGTGACTGATGAAGACAGAATTCTAGCTCTGTGCTCCAGCAGGCCCCACACATGTCAGAGAAATAGAAGCTGATATGATGATGGGAATGAGGTAATCCTTTCTCCAAAGAAATACACAAACAGCTTTGACTCTTTTTGGTCACTCCAGGCCACATTTAGCCATAATCCATCTGCAAGTGGAGCTCTGCCAGCTCTGGACTCTGCAAGTCCAGCTCTAGCACATTGGACACATCCCTTCTCTAAATGAAGGAGAACACACCTAGTGCCCTAACACCTTTGGAATATCTTGGGTAGCTAGAAACTGCAAAACAGCAAGGAGTAGCACCTGAGTCAGTGATGACCTCATGTGAAACTCTTCAGTCCAAGAGGGACTCCTGGATAGGAGGAGCAATTGAAATATTCAGAGGAAGTATTGAAAATAGAAACCACCAGGAACCACTTCCTAAGAAGACAGTCATTGCCAAGACCTGCAGATCAGACTGTACAGATAGGAGCTCTGGAGTGGTGCAACACTAAATGATGTCAGGGACAGATGAGCGCATATGAGACCAGCACATAATTGGGGTTGACCTACAGCCGCCAAGAGGGCACAGCTGACCACACCATGTTTACAGAGCTTAGAGAGCTGTGCCAATATTATAAAAAGAAAAGTTGGAGCCAGACTGAGGATCAGACAAGCAATCCCAGGGGATGTCAGAGCTATCCAGTGAAGCAAAGGGCAGTGGCCATGAGATAGCAGGAAGCATCCAGTTACAAAAGCTGTTATGAGAAATCAAAGCATGTGTTTCCAATGAACCAGCCAGGAACCAAGGACCCAGGGGGACAGCACCAGATCCAGGATGCTGGGACTATTAGGTTGTAAAAAGCTAAAGAACCATTTAGAAAAATAATAAACTTTCATTACTGTAGTGGGCTTTTTTTTCAAGTTTCATTTTAGAGGAGGGAGAAAAGTGTGTGTGTGTGGGGGGGGAGGAGGGGCGGGAAATTGGTTGTTCAGCTTAATAAGTCCTCATCTAAAGAGAGAGCTTCCAAGGGAAAATGTAAAGGAGAATTGACACACTTGATTTTTGTTATGAAAATATATGCATATTTTAATGTGGTAAAATACATGACTATATAATTTTTACAATTTCACTGTGCATACATAACAAAAGGAAAATTACTGGGGAACCAAAGAAACAGCTTTGCTTTTCCCTCTGTGTGTGGAGGGGGGGAGAAAAGGATGTTTTTCGACATTTTCAAATATATTGATTTCAATTACAACACAGAATACAGCGTCCAGTGCTCACTTTATATTACTATTTTTGATTACAGATATTTGCAGTGTAAAAAAGAAAAACAAAAGAAATAGTATTTTTCAATTCACCTCATACGAGTAGTAGTAGTGCAATCTCTTTATCGTGAAAGTGCAACTTACAAATGTAGAATTTTTTTTACATAGTTGCAATGCGATTAAAATGGTGATTAATCATGACTGCTTTTTTTAATCTCACAATTAATTGCCATTTTTAAAATCGTTTGACAGCCCTAATCTAAACCAATCCAGTGCCGTATTTGAATTAAACTGATAGGTGACTCCAGTTAAAGTAGTAAGGTGTGCATTTTGTCTCTTTAGAGGAGCTAATGAACTTTATAATTCCTCTGAATGGTTCAGGAAAGGACTGGACAGAGCACATGGTTTTGGGAGCATTCAGGACTGGGGGATGCTGGAGTCATCTTGCTAGGTGTAACCAAAAAGATGGTGATACCAGTGAGTGGCTGGGGTGTAACAACCAGGCTGCTGGAGTCAGAGTTGCTGGTCCAGAGTTGCTTATCACACAGACGCTTGTGTGCTGGCTGGGAGTGTCCAGACAAGAAAGTTACAGCAGCAGAGCATTTAAAGGCACCCAGGGTTACAGGGCAGGCAGTGCCACAACCCCTCACTGGTCCGGATTGCACCCCAGAATCTGTCACTGTCCCACTCCTCTTTCTAATATTGGAGGTGCTAGTCCAACCTATGTCTAAAGTCTGTGCATTTCGTGCAGCAGGTCATCTCTAAACCTTTTCCTTTTTCCACACTTGTTCAGAGTCCCCTTCCCAAGGGGCCCAGGTAGCTGCCTCAGTTTAGCAGAGGTAGAAGGTGTTGCTAAGGCACTGAAAGAGCATGTTGTTTTTTGTCCATGGACAGAAATAATCTCTCCTTTTACATTCTGCATAATGGGAAGGCCACAGGTTGATATTTTTATTTACTTGGTATGCCTTTATTTCATCCCCACACATTACTCTTTTCAGAAGCTGCTGCTAGGCAGCCCTCAGAGAGACTATAGTAAATATTTCAGATTTAACTCATTTAAAATATGTTTTGGGACTGCTTGGGGTGTGAGTTATGGCCATCAGACCAGGGGTCTGATATGAGTATTGGTTAGTGCTGTTTCAGTCTGGGGAAGCCTTGAAGGACATAAATCTACCCGAGTTCCATGATTGGAAGAGGCCTTCTATCTAAGGTGATATTTTGTCACCTGCTGACTGAACAGCCTATTAAGGGATGGAGAGGGCTTGTAGCGGGGAGGTCACCCCACTCCAGTCTGAAAGGGGTTAAAAACAGCCCTGGGAAAGGGCTGCCCGGGAGAGCAAATCAGGCAGCTAATCAGGGCCGGACTGGGCCAGTATAAGAAGGGCTAAGGGAGGAGCTGGGTCAGAGTGGGAAGGACCTAGCTGCCTGGGAGCACATGGAGCAGAGCAGGTTACCTGTTGGGAAGGGCAAGAGGAGCTCCAGCCTGGCAACTCCCCAGGCTGAGGCCTTGTTAAGGCCTTAGGAGGTACTGGGGCGGAAGAGGTGCAGCCCAGGGATAGGCAGAGGCAGCTAGTCCAACCCCCTTGCCAATAATGAGTGGCCATTACATACTGCAGTTTGCCCCAGAGAAACGGGGCTAGATGATGACTGGCAGTAGCCACTGAGGCAAGGTGGGCATGGGGGGGGGGGTTCCCCTGGGAGGGGAGACCCAGAGTGTGGAGGTGCTGCTGTGGGCAGAACCCCAAGGTAAGGGGCACAGGAGTCCAGGAGGGACACCGGCCAGCAGGGGGCGCTCCAAGGCTGGAATCGAGCTAATTCCTGGATGACCAGCAGGAGGTGCCACGGCGGTGAGTGCTCGATCTGGTACAGGGCTGATTATCTTTGAAAACTTGTGGCGATTGGGGGAGTCCCGGATGATTGGAAAAAGGCAAATATAGTGCCCATCTTTAAAAAAGGGAAGAAGGAGAACCCGGGGAACTACGGACTGGTCAGCCTCACCTCAGTCCCTGGAAAAATCATGGAGCAGATCCTCAAGGAATCCATTTTGAAGCATTTGGAGGAGAGGAAGGTGATCATGAACAGTCAACATGGATTCACCAGGAGCAAGTCATGCCTGACCAACCTGATTATCTTCTATGATGAGATAACTGGCTCTGTGGATACGGGGTAAGTGGTGGACATGATACACCTTGACTTTAGCAAAGCTTTTGATACGGTATCCCACAGTATTCTTTCCAGCAAGTTAAAAAAGTATCGATTGGATGAATGGACTATAAGGTGGATAGAAAGCTGGCTAGACTGTCGTGATCAATGGTTGGATGTCTAGTTGGCAGCTAATATCAACCAGTGTGACCCAGGGGTCTGTCCTGGGGCTGGTTTTGTTCAAAATCTTCATTAATGATCTGGATGATGGGATGGATTGCACCCTCAGCAAGTTTGCGGATGACAGTAAGCGGGGGAGCGGGGGGCAGAGTTGGGAGAGAGGTAGATATGCTGGAGGGTAGGGATAGGGTCCAGAGTGACCTAGACAACTTGGAGGATTGGGCCAAAAGAAATCTGATGAGATTCAACAAGGACAAGTGCAGAGTCCTGCACTTGGGATGGAAAAATCGCATGTACTGCTACAGGCTGGGAACTGACTGACTAAGTGGTAGTTCTGCAGAAAAGGACCTGAGGATTACAGTTGACGAGAAGCTGGATATGAGTCAACAGTGTGCCCTTGTTGCCAATAATAGTATATTTGGCTGCATTAGTAGGAGCATTGCCAGGAGATCGAGTGAAGTGATTAATCCCCTCTATTCAGCACTGGTGAGGCCATATCTGGAGTATTGTGTCTAGTTTTGGGCCCGCCACTACAGAAAGGGTATGGACAAATTGGAGAAAGTCCAACGGAGGGCAATGAAAATGATTAGGGGACTGGGCACATGATTTATGAGGAGAGGCTGAGGGAACTGGGCTTATTTAGTCTGCAGAAGAGAAGAGTGAGGTGGGGATTTGATAGCAGCCTTCAACTACCTGAAGGGGGGTTCCAAAGAGGATGGAGCTCAGCTATTTTCAGTGGTGGCAGATGACAGAACAAGGAGCAATGGTCTCAAGTTGCAGTGGGGGAGGTCTAGGTTGGCTATTAGGAAACACTATTTCACTAGGAGGGTGGTGAAGCACTGGAATGGGGTACCTAGGGAGGTGGTGGAATCTCCATCCTTAGAGGTTTTTAAGGCCCAACTTGACAAGCCCTGGATGGGATAATTTAGTTGGGGTTGGTCCTGTTTTGAGCAGGGGGTTGGACTAGATGACGTCCTGAGATCTCTTCTAACCCTAATCTTCTGTGATTCTATGACGAGCTTCAGCCCTGGGAAATTTGTCCTGCCCAGGAATTTCACCAACTGTCTTGAATTTTTCCTGAACAAAACATTTTCAAGTATCACCAGCTAGGAGTGGAGAAAAATTCAGGTGATCATTAATAATGCTGAACAAGGAGAAAAGCTTGTAAACAGACCTGCCTTCTCCCTTTGCATCCAGATGGTGTGCAGTGAATGGAGAGCACTAGAAGACCAAGTACCACTGTCATCAATAATCACATCTGACACAGACAGAGTAAATCATTAGTTGCAAGTTTAAACATTTTTCTTCCTCACTTGTAATCCATGTTGAATCATACATGGAGATACATTGAAATGGTATAGCTTCTGCCCTCAGCTAAAGGTAAGGCTATCCCAGAGCACAGTGGTTCTCAACCAGGGATATGTGTACTCCTGGGGGTATGCAGATGTCTTCCAGGGGGTACATCAACTGATCTAGATACTTGCCTAGTTTTACAACAAGCTACATAAAAAGCACTAGCCAGGTCAGTACAAACTAAAATTTCCTAAAGACAATGATTTGTTTACACTGCTCTATATACAATACACTGAAATGCAAGTACAATATTTATATTCCAATTGATTTATTTTATAATTATATGGTACAAATGAGAAAGTTAGCAATTTTTCAGTAATAGTGTGCTGTGCCACTTTTGTATTTTTATGTATTTTGTAAGCAAGTCCTTTTTAAGTGAGGTGAAACTTGGGGGACGCAAGACAAATCAGACTCCTGAAAGGGGTACAGTCATCTGGAAAGGTTGAGAGCCACTGTCATAGCACATAATATCCTCCAAACCAAAACTTGCCTTGGTCATAACCCACTTATGCTGCAATTTCCCCCATAATAACAAAGGTGACAGTGGCCACTTACTTGGCAGTGGCTCTGATTTTGACTCTGTAGCCGCTTCCTCTCTGGGCCATTCCCTGAGCACGTACCCAAACCAATCATCAGAATATGGTCCTACGACATCCCCCAGCCCATCTGGCTAGGTGGTCTGTTCCAGGGTCTGTTGCTGCACCTCCTGCCCCTTAGGACTCCTTTAGTGCCATCGCCTCCCCTCCCCAGGTTTCCCCAATGGTTTTTTTTTTTAAGACAAAGGCCCAATGGGATCGGTAAAACTGTTTATTTCTCTATCTTCTTAGAGATCCTTCTTTGAGGAAGAAAAGCCCTTTGATGCCTTAATGACCTAGCTCAGATACCACCTTTCACACACCACCTTGGCTGGTTATAAGCAGTTTCAGTCGGGCCTGTTGGTTAACCCCGACAGCAGTTTATTTTTCTTCTGTCATAAGCTATAAATTGTGAACAGAATTGCAGACCCTTTATGGGGTGATTTATGGGACTGTTTTATGTGACATGTTTAGAATGGCTATTAAAAAAATGTCATACCTATAAAGAGGAGAAGTGTATCTGTAAAGGACCATTATCAGAATAAATAGCAAAGGTTAGTAAATGTTGGCATATTGAGGTATACATCTGGAAATAACTGATTTGTTGGGAAGATAATTTATTCCCCAGGGGAATATTAAGGATCAAGTAAGCACAATTAAGCAACTTCAAGATAAGTCAAACAAACAAACAAGTGTAGCTCAGAATGGAGGATCTATGAGACAGGATGGTATTAGAAGTCTCACATTCTACATAAGCATGAATGGTGGAACACAGACACCTCCTTGGCTCCTGAAGAGAATTTTTTTAGTACCAATTATAAGGGTCTTCTCATACTCTCCCTTTGGTGATACTATTGAAAGCAGATATATGGATCAGTTATCCGAGAGGCAGCAATTAGAGAGGAACCAACAGAGCTAGACCAAGAAGGGCTTGAATGATTTAAATAACAAATACCTGGATCAAAGATGGCAAGGTAAATATAGCACGATGCTGGAACAAAACACTAGCAAAGGGATAATCAGTTATAGCCCATTGTCTCACACATCACATTGGCCAAAGTTATTTCAAGTTATTACAGAAATATCCATAATGCCTCTAGCCCAAGGTACAGCTGCAGTGGGAAAGACAGATTGGCTGCTGAGCAGTATTGCTAGAGAAATACACTATAAATCAAAGCAGATTGTACTTTAGTTTCATAAGGCTATTGTTTCCAACTGCTCCTGTCAAAAAAGATACAGGATCTGTATAATCTTTCTGTATAATGTAATTGGACATTCCAAGTAATGTGTTACACTACACTGGTAATTTACCACCAGTTTGGGAAAGGACAATCAAATTACTTAATTACACATAACATTTACTCTGTAAAGACTTAGGAAAACAAATAAACGTAACTAATCCCTTTTTTTATTTGTTCCTTGCAAACAAAAGCCTAAGGATTTGAAAGAAAGCAGCGCAATTAGCATAATTAGAGATGAGTGTCATTCAAACCTTGAACAAGCCCCATGGATATGGGGAATTTTTAATATCTAATTAAGTCACTCTGAGATAGTGACTTTTCGGGCGTGGTACCATCAAAGACAGCATCATCCCAGATTCATAGTCTGCTGTTGTGTTGTTACCCTCGTGCGTCTAAGTAGTGCCTTCTGAATGAGGGCTTCTCGGAGTTCATTTTATTTGTAAGTCAGTCAAATATTGGGATATATGTCTGGATGGAACAAATACCATCTATGAACAGTAGACTGACCTGTAGCTATGTCCTGGCTTTTCTGTACAATGTACACACATTTAAAAGTAAATGTGCATTTAGAAGGAATGAGCCAAACTTACACCTGTGGAGTCTGAGGGCCTGTATTTATTCACAGAACAGGTTCAGACCAGACAGTGGCAGCACAAGCTTTCCTCACATTGCCTTAACCCATAGCTAGGTGGATCATCTCCAGGGTAGTGAAGGTAGTTCAGTTTCAATAGCCCCCTTCAGTCACTGGTATGTCTGCTGGAAGTGCCAACACTGAGTGTTTTGTATGATGCAGACACCTGTCCTACGGGAACTAGATTGAGAACACCAAATTAATTTCATGTAGATACTGAATAGTCAACACTTTCACTCACTACTGCCATGGGAGTTTCTCTGTTTGAGAACAGGATAGGACTACAATGAAGAGAGATTAGCTTTAGTTTTCTCTGGAGATGCCTCAGCAAATTTCATACTTTAGGTGACTGCATTGTTTTAAGGTGATTCTTTTCCCTTTTTTAAAAAAACACTAACCACAACAGAAGAGTGGGGGAGCTAGATGTGTGTTGTTCTTTGCATTCAAGCAACAAGAGCTTTTCCTGAATGACTAAATTATTTGTATTTAAAGGTTATGCAATTTGTAGCACAAAACCAAGCCTGCTGTTCTCTCTAGCTTGCAGCTTTTTCTGAGTGGTCGCTGAAGTCTAGAACCTCACCTTACAAAATAGAGGATGATCTTTGGTCTCTGCTCATACCCCACATCCTTACGTAGCAATGGCAGCTAGTCCACACAAGGCCTTCATTCCAGGAATAACATCTTATGGGGGAGACCTTTTACCATCTGAATGTTCATGTGCCGCCATCTTCAGGCTGAAAGAACTGTGTAGTCACCAGACTGCCATTGGAGAAGGAGAGATAAAGGAGCATACCTGTCAGTGCTTGTGATGATGGGTAGAGCTGGTTGGGAATTTTTTTTTTCCGAAATGTAGTGGTGTTTTTTTGTTTTGGTCAGAAAATTCCAATTTATAAAAAAAACAAAATATTTGGTAGGAATGTACCAATTTTGACAAATCTTCTGTTGGAAAAAGTTTGTCAGTTCCAGGATGGAATTTCTGGTCAGAGAGGAAGAGTGACACTCCAGAATAGGCAATAGCCTGGGAGGAGAGCACCTAGCTGGGATGTAGAAGACCCACCTTCACATTTCTGCCTAGTCAAGGCTAGGGACTTGAACCTGGGTCAACGATGGCCTTAACCACCAAGCTATTGCCTGTTCTGGGGTGGATCTTTCTCAATCTTTCCTGTTGGAACTATTCCACTTTGCCACTATAAATATTTATTGGAGCTTGGACTTGACCCTGGCTATTCTGGAGTCTCTTTCATGCTTCAAAAGGTCTGTTTTATCCTGATGTGGAATGGGAACACTTCTGAAATCTCTAAAAGCTTCACAGGATGGGAAAACTGTTTGCTGCCGAATTCTAATGGTGGGTATAGGTAATTCCTTCTTTAAAAGACACACTTCTAAGTACACTTTAAATAACAGAGTGGAAAACAGCAAGGGACTGTGTCTCAATGCACAGCAATTAGGTACACTGAGAATTCGAGATGCTAAAAGAGAAGACTAAGAGTAATCATGAAAAAATCAAAAACAGGAAGAAACGCCTCAGAAAAAAAGAATCAAAAGAGAGATTATCATAAATTCTGATACACATAAACACATAAAAGACCCGGGGGAAAAAAGACATCCTGATTCTATTAGCCAAGTATTAACACTACTGGCTAAAGTGACCTATTAAAAGGAAGGATTACCAGTTACAATAAAGAGGACTAGATATCTCAGCACTAATCAGCAGTACTCTATACTGCCAGGAGAATGGAAAATAACATTTTTAATAGTAAGCATTAAAGCTGGCAAAACCATGCTGAAGCAGTTTTTGACAGGTGACAAATATCTCCGGTAAAAAGGGCTCATCCAGTTTAGGAAATATCTGCCTTAATGGCAATTTCCATTGTGTTATCCATCAGCTAATGTTTCTTGCGGTGTGCCTGGCTGAGCTGCAGCAAGACAGAAGGGGCAATGTTAAGGGCTTTGGGATCAGGTCTTCCAAGTAATGCTTTGAATCGCAATTTTCCAGTCAGTGTTTTTTAGCTATATAATGGAAGAAACATATTCAGTGCACGATCTCAGGGAACCGGAGAAAAATGTACTCATTTTCCAGGTTGCTTAGTAGCATAGTATTCTTCACCTTGTGCTGCTTGGACGACAGAAGAGGAGTCTGCATGTTACACTAACATGCATGTGAAAAGGAGGAAGTTGTATAATGTAATTCAGTGGAATGATGAACCCAACACAGGATCCTTGTAAGTAAAGATGGGCTTGAGTCAACTTCTCTGGGGGAAATTGGGGGAAATTATGGCCTGGATCTTAGTGTTATGGCTCAGGCCTAACTCAGTAGTCCAGAACCGCCAGCTCTCAATGCTGTGAAGGTTTGGATTCAGTTAAGATGGGTAGTTTCTAGTTGGAGCAGGGTTGGTGTTAGAACTCTTTTATTTCTATTTTGTCTTATTTAATGTAATTAGATTGTAAATGGTTGGGGACAGGGACTGTCTCTTCATCTGTAATAAGCAGCACAAACAGTGCTCTGATTCTCTTGGGGCCTTCGTGTGCTACCATAATATAAACAATTAATAATCATCTAGAGTGATCACAGAGCATGCTGCAAATGCAATTAATCCACAGACTCTATGTAGGAATCACTTTGCCCACCATTGAAAGGCAGCCACTTGGAGAATGAAACACTGTGCATAGTAACACTACCTCGCAGTAAGGATAGGAAGTGAAGAGAAATACCATACCCAGTTGTGAATGTAAGGGTGCATAGGCAAGCAGAACTTAATTATCTACTTTATATTTGGTGCAGAGGATGTACTTTGAACCTTTTGAAATCAGAAGCAAGATCAGAAGAGAAATTCAAGATGTTTACTCTGAAGACTCCTTTCCATGTCTGCTTTATGAACAACTCTGAGATGGGGAATTCTTTCATTTGAGGATGCTGCATAATGAGTGATTTCTTTTGTTCAGTAGCTGTATTTGTGGTCAGAAGCTCCATCTCACAATGTATGTTTTGGGTTGCAGCAGGAAAAAATGTGTTCCTGTTTGAATAGATCTGTCCTGTTAACAAATATTAATTTTAGCAGAGTCCATTATATTCAGGCAGTCTTATTGCTGAATTCAACAGAAGAGACTAGTAAGGCTTCTGTGAAGCATTGTTGAGGGCCATTCAGTTCACAAGAACACTGTTACCAAGAGATTAAATGAATTAAAAATTGATGAATGTTCTGTAAGAGGTGACTTGTAGTCAAGGATATTTAAGCAGATAAAAGAGTGATGGGAGGAAAAGGTTGGTTGCTAATGTGTTTTTATAATGATTTGGGGGTGGCAGGGAAGAAAAAGAGGAAAGAAGAGGGGTAGGGGGGCAATGTTCTCTCGGGTTCTAGATAAGTACTTGTTATAAAAGCAAAAGGGAGACAGATTAGTGTACTTGTATGCGAGGGATGTTCTTTGCCCAAACAATGTGAGAGGAACCTTGTCAGAGGGTGGGGTTTCTCCCCTGATTCCAATCACTCACTGCCATGCTCAGGCTCCTTTAAGATGGTTTATTTTCTTAAAACAGGGAAGTAAACAAACAAAGTGAGTCTTTTAACTCACTCCTTTGTCTCAGACTTTGGGATCGCTGGTGCTCCTGATCCTGATAGTTTCCCAGTGTTAGTCAGCCCTGTTCCCTTCCCTTCCCGGGACTGTTTCATTGGGCAGTTGGTCCCTTGCTCCATGGACCCACCACTGAAGTTAGCTCCACTCCACTCTGGCTTCCTTTCCCTAGACATAGCCTGTCTCAATCTCTCTCTCTCTCACCTCATTTCCTGCCCTTTATAGACCCATGTGTAGCCCAGGCCCCTTTAACTGGGTGGTTTGGGCTCACCTGCTCTGAGACAGGGGAGCGGGGCCCAGCTCTGCTCACAGGGCCCAGCTCTGCACTCTCTCTTTGACAAACCTAAAGAAATCAGAGAATTTTACAGACAACATAAGTGTCATTGGAGACTAAGGCTGATGACAAGGAGGAGGCCTCGATGAGCCCTACAAAAGAAAGCTCACTGTGACCATTCACCCCAACTTGATGTTAGCAGCACACAACAACAGTGCAGTGCTGGGACTCCTGTGGCTCCACCATGAGGAATTGGCCTGTAAGTCCATGTGGGTTTATAAAGGATTCAGTAAGAGGAAGAATGACAAGAGAGGGTAAAAGGCCTAAGGCTATGACGGGACTAACCATATAAAGACTGTATTCCATCTATTAAATATTTTGCTTACCAAGTGCTGCTTGGTGCTTGTTTGGTCTAGGCAAGTTACAAAATGAGACATTTTCTGCCCTATGCTTACAGTGTGTTCTATAATGAGCCAGGACAATACACGTTAATATATAGTCCAGTCTTGTAGTTAGCTGTGCCCCAACATAGCAGGAAGGCTGTGAGTTGCTGAGGATACGTTGGAATCCCCATCAGCCCAGGGATCTCAGCAGGGGCTTGTCTTGATTGTACTTAATGGTTCCACCCACCTCCTGGTTGTTGTTTCTTAGGGCAGGGGCAGCGAGTGTGGTGCACTGGCTCTTGCATCTCCACATTCATTGCCGATGCTGGAAGTGGGCAAAAGGGGGACTGGGCCATGAGTATTGGAGTGTATGCTCCCATGCTGTTCCTTGTCTGTCTTGTGGTTATAAAGCCTGCCCTTTGAATGTAACATTAAAGTCTGGTTTAAATCATGTAAATGGAGGCCAGGATTTTCTAGTGAATTTGGGTCTGTTGGTTTTGAGTACCCAATCTGAGACACCCTTAAACAGCCTGATTTTCAGGTGGTTGCTGCTCAGAACTTTCTAAAAATCAGGCCCTTTAAAGTGTCTCAAGTTGAGCGCTCAAAATCACTAGTCATTTCTAGAACCTAGGCCCTTAGTCCTGATCTGTAACTTACCTCATCAGATGCTGTATCTGGTGGAAGGTAGGATGTCAGCCATTCTTCTCACACTAGACCAGTGTGAACCAGTCAGTTTAAATTCCACCAGTAATCATGCATGAAAACTCATGGTTTTGCCTAAACATTTGCGCCTTTATCCATAGTGAAATACTACCATTTTCTTTTGTCAAACACAGCATTTCACCCTAAAATGGCAAATTACATCCACCCTGGACAAGGGAAGAGAAGTCATTTCCTGTCCCCAGCCCTGCTTGTGAAAGTCTGTTTTGTAGAGCTTTACGCAAAGCCTTCTCTAATTACTGAGAACCAGTGGAGTGGAGACTGAATTTCCATGCTTTGTTTTATGAATTACATTGAATATGGGCTCCAGCTGCAAACTTTCCAAAGCTCTGTGTGTGTGCGTGCGTGCGCGCACGCGTGCCATGTGCTCTGGGCTAAGTATATGTTATGTTATTTCATCATGTTAGGATCCCCTGGGAATAGTTGCTCATTACGGTGTCAACTGCCCTTTGCTAAAGCCCCCACCAAGGCCACGCTGTGAGCTGATGAATAAAGGCGAGCTTTAACCCTTGACCCTGTTTTCCCCAGTGCTGGATGTTGATGAATCTGCACTTAATGATGGGGGGCGGGGGCGGAGGGAGCGGCTGTTCCTAGCTGCTCTTTGGTTGAGTGAAGTGAAATGCTGAACCATGAGAGGTTGTTTCCCAGGGTGGTGGTTAGGAAAGGAAGAATATACCATGGCCCTTGATTATGCCATTGACTGTGCACATCTCTGTTGGGATACCAACATTTGTGGTGGGTTCTCTATTATTTGCCATTTAAATCAAGATTAAGTGTTTTTAGAAGATATGCTCCAGGAATTATTTTGAGGAACTTCTGTGGCCTGTGCTATACAGGAGGTCAGACTAGATGCTCACAATGGTCTCTTGGAATCTATGTTTATTTTTTAACATCGCTTAGTCGTTGTGCATTCTGGGGCCTAGTACCCTGTAGACAATTGATATGTTCTGAACATTTGGGGCCTTTATTAAATGATGTATGTGGGCCTTCGTCATTTAGAGCTAGATCTTGGAGTCAATAGGAGTTTACCATTAACTTCAGTGAAGCCAGTGTGTTTGCCTTAATGCCATATAGCATTTGTTGGGAATTGTAATGCTACTGACTGTCAGGAAGACCACTGGCCTAAAGGGCCATTTGGGACTCCCACCTAGACCACAATGGATTGGGGTCTTCCAGAGGCAGGGTGGAACCCTGGGTTGGTGCAATATCCGCAGGCTTTGTGGTGTTTCTCGCTTGGCTGTAATGTGTTGTCTTAAAACTTTTAGTGCATGAAGACTGCCTATAGTAACTGATGCACCGCTCTTAGATCCTGCACTGTTACCTACAATGGTGCTGGGCATTACAGTCCTGTAATCTTCTAGAGAAGTTAAACTGCTCTGTTCTCTTTTTCCAGTCATTTCTATAATCAAATCAGTAAACTGTGGAATAAAAGTTTGTTGAGGTCTGGGAGATTCTTTTTATGAGTGTATGTTAGGATTGATCTCATGTGGTGGTAAAGCCCTTAGAAATATAGTTCACATCTGCGTATCTCAGAGCATACGTTAAAGATCATACTGCTTAGATCAAGTCCTTGAGTTTGCAGTGAAGTGTGGAGGCTTTCTGCACATTCTAGGAACAGAATAAAAAACAAACAACCCCTCCTGCCTGATCCCCACCACCACCAAACCCAGAATGAAACCTTACAAAGTTTTGCACTCCATGAACCCTATGTGAAATTTCAATAAGACTGTGGGCCTAGGTCCTGTGGTGATGAGAACTTTAGAAATGTCTGTTACTTAGTGAGATTTTGTAGGCTAGTCTGCACTAGCAAATTAGGTTCTGTCTACATCTAAAACATTACAGCAGCACAGCTGCAGCTGCGTCACTGTAGCATTTCAGTGTAACCACTCACTACAGTTGCTGGAGGGGTTCTCCATCACTGTAGTTAATCTACTTCCCCAAGAGGTGGTAGCTTTGTTGACAGAAGAAGACCTAGCACTGTCTATACTAGGATTTAGGTTGGCTTAGCTATGTCACTCAGGGGTGTGGATTTTTAACATCCCTGAATGTTGGAAGTGAGTTGACTCTACTTTTGAGTGGTAGACCTGGCCTGAGATTGACCCAGCTACATCACTCGGGGGGCCTGGGAAAAAACTTCACCCCTGAGAGGCAAAGTTAAACCAACCTAAGTCCCCATGTAGACAGTGCTAAGTCAATGGAAGAATTCTTCTGTTAACCTAGCTAACACTTCATGCAGAGGTGGATTACCTCTGCCGATGGGAGAATGCCTCCCATTGCTGTAAGGAGCGTTCACACTGAAGTGCTACAATGGTGCAGCTATGCTGCTGTAGCATTTCAAGCATAGGCAAGCCCATTGTGTCCTCTCCTGAGCTTTCCACATAGCAATGCTCCCACCTATGGCTCTGTAAAATTTGTTTAAACTGATTTTCTGCATTTGCTCTCTGTCTGTTTCTGATTTTGAAAAGAATGAATAGCTTGAATAAAGTGCTGGTCCCCGTTAAATCTCACACCTTTTGCAAATGCATTGATGAGAGTCCATGAGAACAACAAGCTCATGGACAAGGAGTACAGCAATGAACAAGCATGTCTAATAGATCATCTATTTGGGAAAGCCACTGCAGTGCTCTCTTTGGAACTCTGTGGAGATGCGCGCTACTGAGACTAATCCTATCATTTGCCTGCCTGCTCACATGAGGCTTATACAATTGTCAGATTATTGCAAGATCTGACCCAGGGGATCTACCATAAACCCTTGGCATGTAGGCCAGGCACTTAGAGACATCACCGACTCCTTCCTGCTGGTGTCTCTGCATAGACATAGGTGACAGGAACATTCGTTTGCTACTGATGTGAGTTCTTCAAAGTGTTGTCATGTGATGCAGAGATCAAAACAAAGGCCATGCTGGGAGGCCAGCAATTCAGAAACCAGGGAAGTGAGAAATGCCAGGCAGGAAACGGAAGCACACTGACCTTCCTACAATGATGCATTTGAAACTGCAATGTCTCAGAGTAATCCAGGGAGCCAAGAATCATAAAATGACCAGAAAGAATAGGGTTAAACAGAACTAAAATGACCTTCTTACAGAGACTGCAGCTAAAACTTTGACGTATCTGACCTGACTTGTAGCTCCTTCAGTAAAGCATTGTCCTGAGGATTCACCCCTCACAGCTATGCTGAAATATACTGCCTGTGTAGCATTGAGTGGTAAACACTTGTTAAACACAAGGACATGATCATACTTTCTCAGCAAAGCTGCAGTCTTTAAAATCACTGTTGATTTCTGATCTGCTCCTTGGGGCCACAGAAATCTAAACCTGGATGAGCCAAGGGTGACTTGTTTTCTCCAGATTCCTGCATCCTATATCTGTGCACCTTGCTGGGTTCATCCCGTTGAATAGTTACTGGCGAGTAATGAATGAGCAGCTTGTCCCACTGCAGGAACCTGGTGACATGGTGAGCATTTGTTTTCAAAGCCCTGGGAGCAAACTACATCTAAGTGACAGGTTTCAGAGTAGCAGCTGTGTTAGTCTGTATTCGCAAAAAGAAAAGGAGTACTTGTGGCACCTTAGAGACTAACAAATTTATTTGAGCATAAGCTTTCGTGAGCTACACCTCTAAGGTGCCACAAGTACTCCTTTTCTTTTTACATCTAAGTGTTCTTTCTCCCCACCTCAAGTCTGCAAGTCCCTTGAGTGGGTGTGCGTCATCAGCACTTTTCTAACTATGCATGAACAAAGGTAAACAAACTTGCTTCTCTCTCCCAGCTGCATTCAAGCCAAACAAACTGTGCACCCAGCTGGACATTGGATTCAATATTCTCCTTTTTTCTATGTGCTAGAAATCTTGACAGAAAAATGCATGGTAATAACCTAACCGTGTCTGTGTCCCCAGATCAATAGGAGAATCATAGTCCTGTTATACTGATATTGCCAGAGCCCTGGTACCTAAGAAGTTCAAAAGAAGAATGCACTGTTTGCTGCTGTCAATCATCCGCAGTGCTGCTGGTATGCCCTGCTTCCTGCTCAGCAGCATCACTATCCATTTCACTAGCTAATGAGAAAGCATCACTGGTGGTCTTGATTATAATGTTGTTGTAGAATCCCTATACTGAGCTCTCTTGGTGGGGGATTTTCATTTGGGGGCAGGGAGAAGAGATTTGCCAAGATTTGTTGTTTTTGGCTGTTTGACAGCCTCAAAGATCTTGAATTTTGGAATGCAAGCCGCTTGATCAAGGGAACCAAGAGCCAGAGATATGTGTACTTACAGCTCAGCTGCTGTTATATTGAAGTTCCTAATGAAGTAGAGCTGTAGGTAGATGAAACACAATGCTTTACATGCAGATTTCCACTACATTTCCTGTCTCTACTGGGATACCTTAGTGTTTCCCAGCTTTTTCAAGCAAAAGTTCCAGTGTAGGCCTTACTGGAGCCCTAAGCATAGCTAAAAGTATGAACTGAAGTAAGGCTGTCTGCCAAAGTAGGCCTTGTCAGAATAGTAACACGAGGTATCAGCTAACCAAGTAAGCACATTCTGGACCTGAGAGGTTGGTACAGGAACACAGAGTTCTCAAGTTTCAGAGTAGCAGCCGTGTTAGTCTGTATTCGCAAAAAGAAAAGGAGTACTTGTGGCACCTTAGAGACTAACAAATTTATTAGAGCATAAGCTTTCGTGAGCTACAGCTCACTTCATCGGATGCATTTGGTGGAAAACCAGAGTTCTCAAGTAACTATGTAAACAAATTCCTAGGAGATGTTACAGGAACACACAGACCCCTTGTAAAGATAAGGATGGGATGGCGGGGTAATAGATGAGGATGTTTTTTTCAGACTACAAGGTACCAGGGTGGTAATAACATATGGAGTGTAATACGTAACTTTGTTTGTATCAATGAATAAAAAGAGAAGTCATAGGAAGGGCAGCTTTGTTCGAGCCTAGGGGACAACACTATGTTGAGTGAGCCACTAGCTTGTCATGGGCATACATGTGTCCCTCTGACCCACTGGACAGAGTGCTAATATTATGTTTTGCTGACAATAAACCTGGCAGAGTGCCTTCGCCACCAAACTGGGCCCGTGGTCTTTCTTTATGAGCAACATCGAGGTCTGCCAAATCAGAATGCTGCAAGTTGTGCTGGTGCAGCTAACTCAAGAGCTCCAGAAACAGCAGCATGAGCAACACTACTAGCAATCGGTTTACCAGAAACACACCTTGGTTGTGCCCACCAGCACCCACCTCTTCCCATTCCACTCTGCACACTAACCCCCTCTCCCTGTCCCCCGGTCTTTGTTTTTGCTAAAATGTTTACCTTTTCCTTACTATTGATATCATTTAAGAAACAGCTTGGCCGAGCAATGCAAAATTGATTTTGGTGGCTTCTCCCTCAAGGAGCAGGTAGTGGCATTCCTTGAATCCCATGATGGTTAAACAAGAGAGCAAGTCATAGGGCTCAAAGATAGACAAGAACAGAATGTGTGACATTTGTTATTCCCCGTGTCAAACTTACTTCCCTTCCAGTCATCCAAGACTAGGGAGATTTGGGATTAGAACACACTCATATGCATATTAATTATATATATTGTAGCAGGGCGACACTCCTGCTACAGTTAAGGTGAAGACCAGGTTTCTGTTTAAAGCTTGACTCTTCTAAATGCTCTAAAAGCTACATGTTTCTCAGATTGCCTTGAAATCTGGTATGCCTTATGATGGCCTTGGGTTCTGTTAGTGACCCAAATTTGGGACCATTTGATTGAATGGTTCCTGAGATACAACCCCTGGAAAAATGCAACTTTTCTTAAAATTGACAGGTTCTTGCAACCTTTTTTTGCTCACAGAGAGAGATCATACAAGGGCTCAGATTATTGCACTAGAGTGTCCAATGCTCAAAAGTTATCTCACCACAGTGCATAGCATCCACCAACCATTTGAGGGAAATCAAATGAAAACATTTTAAAAAGCATTTGCTGTTCCAATTAGGTGAGCTCAAGCCTCATGCACCTCTTTGCATGCCTAATTGATTATACTGAGAATGGGTGGACAAAGAAGTTAACAGAAGTGTTAGCCTTCATAGTTCCACAGCAGCTTAATAGCTCAAGGAGATGAGCAGTGGTCTTTTGACTTTAATCCAGCCAGAATCAGCCTGAGTTGCACTTTGGGCAGAAAAGGTTATATGGCATAGTGCTAAAACTTGACTCTGTCCGTGTTTTTTATTTTGGGGGAATGTAATAAAAGTATTTTTGCAATTCCAGCTGCCCCTCCCAAAATTAGATATATGAATCATAGAATCATAGGACTGGAAGGGACCTCAAGAGATCCCTGCCCTCATGGCAGGGCTAAATATCTAGACCATTCCTGTCAGGTGTTTGTCTAACCTGCTCTTAAAAATCTCCAATGATGGAGATTCCACAACCTCCCTAGGCAATTTATTCCAGTGCTTAACCACCCTGACAGGAATTTTTTCCTGATGTCCAACCTAAACCTCCCTTGCTGCAATTTAAGACCATTGATTCTTGGCCTATCCTCAGCAGTTAAGAAGAACAATTTTTCTCCCTCCTCCTTGTAACAACCTTTTATGTACTTGAAAACTATTATCATGTCCCCTCTCAGTCTTCTCTTTTCCAGAGTAAACAAACCCAGTTTTTTCAGTCTTCTCTCATAGGTCATGTTTTCTAGATCTTTAATCATTTTTGTTACTCTTCTCTAGACTTTCTCCGGTTTGTCCACATCTTTCCTGAAATGTGGCCCCTAAAACTGGAATGCTTTCTGGTAGGAGACAGGAATTTTAGGGATGCAAGAGTGGGGGGAGGGATAGGGATGAGAAGGATTTGGGGATGCAACAAGGAGAGGATAAATGAGGGTGGCTGATAGGAGAGGAGTTGAGGGTTCAGATGAGAGGGAAGAACACATGGGGTGGAGGGTGATTTACAGTTGGGGAGTTTAATTCTCCCCTTCTGTGTGTGTGCCAGGATCTGGGGGTGGGGGATCTGAGCCTCTTTCTCTACACCCCATCTGAGCTGGGATCTTGGGGGTCCCTGCCCTCTGGGAGAGTCTGAGTCCCACTCCCTGTCCCCTTATGTGTGTGTGTACCAGGTTTGAGGGGGCAGCCAATCTATGGGTGCTTTTACCCCTTCCCTGCCTCCCCAGTGGGAGCCATGTTCTGGGAGAAGGGTTTGCCTTACTTGGGGGTGTGATGTGTTGGATCACAGAAACCCCCTTGGGGTTACCAACTGATGTGCCAAGAGTACTTCTGCCCTGCTTTCTTGCCTTCCCAGCTAGGGACTTCAGTGCCCTGCCTGGTTTGAGTCAGACCTGCTAGCCTGCTGCAAACCCAGACTGAGGTCTGAACCATGTCCCCTAACAGCTATAGGCTTAATTGAAAGCAGCTCAACTCCCAATGGGGTCCAAACCCCAAATAAATCTGTTTTACCTCGTATAAAGCTTATACAGAGTAAACTCATAAATTGTTCGCCCTCTATAACACTGATAGAGAGATATGCACAGCTGTTTGCCCCCCTCCCTCCAGGTATTAATACATACTCTGGGTTAATTAATAAGTAAAAAGTGATTTTATTAAATGCAGAAAGTAGAATTTAAGTGGTTCCAAGTCATAACAGACAGAACAAAGTGAATTATCAAGCAAAATAAAATAGAACATGCAAGTCTATGTCTAATACAGTAAGAAAACTGAATACAGATAAAAACATCACCCTCAGAGGTGTTCCAGCAAGCTTCCTTTTACACACTCGTCTCCTTCTAGTCTGGATCCAGCAATCACTTACACCCCCTGTAGTTACTGTCCTTTGTTCCAGTTTCTTTCAGGTATCCTTGGGGGTACAGAGGCTACCTCTTGAGCCAGCTGAAGATAAAATGGAGGGGTCTCCCCGGGGTTTAAATAGACTTTCTCTTGTGGGTGGAGACCCCCCTTCTCTCTCCTATACAAAATCCATCTCCAAGATGAAGTTTTGGAGTCACCTGGGCAAATCACATGTCCATGCATGACTCAGTTTTTACAGGCAGCAGCCATTGTCCACATGCTACTTTGAACGTCCTCATGTAGACTTCTTATGTGGATTGGAGCCTTCTGAGATCCATTGTGCGTTAAGTGCTTCTTGATTGGGCACTTAACTTGCAAATTCCTTTCTAAAGAAGCTGACAAAATGCTTTACTAAGGCTATTTAAAATCAAACAAGTATACAGCCAATATTCATAATTTTGAATACAACAATGACACATGCATACAAATAGGATTAATATATTCAGTAGATCATAACCTTTACATAGATATGTTACATGGCATATATAGCATAAAACATATTCCAGTTATGTCATATATAAATTCATAAACATATTTCCATAAAGCCTTATGGGGTGCACTGTTACAGGGGGATTGAGCTCCACTCTCCCCTTCCCCTGCCCCCCAGTGAGCCATCCACTGACATGAATGGAGCAGGTTTTATCTCTCATAGCTGTTGTTTCAGGCTGTATTCATCCCCATAGTGTATTCTCTTTCAGCTGAGAACATCTACTTGAGATGAATCAGTCACGCAACACCTCTCTGAGCCTGCAACTTTGAAGTTATAAACCCACCCTGGGCAGAAATCTAAGCATGAACAGTAAACTTTTCGGAGACATCTGTCTCTGTCACAGTTTTTGGGTTGGTTTTTTTTCTTCTTTTAAGAGAAATTCTGAGTCCAGCAGAATATTCAGGAGGTGCTGAAACTATTTTTGAAAAGAAAATAACTTATAGATGTGAATGCTCACTGGGAGCTGAAGGGTGCTTGGGGGTGCAAGAGTAGGTGGTAATAGGGGAAGAGTGGTTTGGATCTTTAGTGAGGGAGGGCGGTATTCTGGGGAGTGGGATAAATGGGAATGGGTGGTAGGGAAGGAAAGAGGAGTTGGCAGTCAGGTAAGGGGGAGGAATTAGTGGGAGGGGAGAAAATGTGAGGGGTTGGAGACCATGAAGGGGAGTGGAGAAAGCTGGGGGCTTGGGTGTCAAGGCTGCCAGCCTCAATTCTCCCCTTACATAAATTCCAGGATCTGGGGGCCCCTGCTCTTCTTGGGGTATCTAACTAACTCTCCCTGCCCCTCCACATAATCTGGAATCTGGAGAGGAGGGGAATGAAGGTAACAAATTTAAATATCTGAAATCTAGAAAATGAATAGTTAAATTACACATCCCATCAGTAAAGGGTGGGGGGACTGGCCAAAGTGTGTGGGAGTAGGGCCGGGTTTGGAGGAAGGGCAGACTGGGTGGCCCTGAGGCATGGCTGGAAAAGCCTGGCTGAAGCAGGAGCAGGAGTCCCAGCTGAAGGTGGGTAGTGGGAGTGAGGGGCCCAGCTCAGGACTCATAAGCAAGGAAGAGTGTGGCCCTGAAGTATGCTGCTGGCTGTGATATGTTTACACAGCAGCATAGGGAAGGAGACAGCATGGAGCAACTTTTTACATGTTAATGGTTTCTACAATGTCAACTAATAGCTTAATGGATGGGAAGGGGAGGGGGAACTGGAAATGCTACATATGGCATGTGGTACAGAAGGAGAGAGCCACACCAGTCTTCTCTCACATCTTAAAGTTACTGTAACAGCCCATTTAATTAAACTGTCTTGGTTTTGGGACATAGACCATGTTAGAGATTTCTCTCACCGACCCAGTTAGCAACTACACATGGTAAACATTTCAAAGCACAAGCATTATCCAAATTCCACTATAACAAAATGTACAGGAGGGGGGAGGACAGTTGAGGAATCACATAGGAACCATAAAGTTCTTTGAAAGCTACTGATAAAAAGGATTTATAAAAGCTGGGACTTTTGATTATTACCTAGACACAGGTTTCAGAGTAGCAGTCGTGTTAGTCTGTATTCGCAAAAAAGAAAAGGAGTACTTGTGGCACATTAGACACTAACAAATTTATTTGAGCATAAGCTTTCGTGAGCTACAGCTCACTTCACTGTAGCTCATGAAAGCTTATGCTCAAAAAAATTTGTTAGTCTCTAAGGTGCCACAAGTACTCCTTTTCTTTTTTACCTAGTCACAGTAGCATATGAACTGCAAAACTCAGTGAGAACAACAATTGTCTAGATGGCCACTAACTACTACCAATAAACATTTCTCTTTCTGTTTCAAAAACTAGGAAATTAAAAGGCAAAAAAAGTCATTAATGCAGAGTTAAGTTTGTCTGCTGGGAGCTTGTTCCCTTCCAGAATGTAGAGTTCAGCAAACTCAGACTTCTGAAATGAGGAAGGACAGTTAAGGTAAATGCTCACACAGCTGTAATTTTACCCTCTTTGGGAGTTGCCCCAGTATGCTCATAACACATATGCTTCCACTCTACCTTTTTGCTGTACTGGACAGTGCTACCTGTACTGGTTCTAGGCTCAACATTGAGCCTACTCCCCCAACAGAATACACACTTTGAAAAATTTAACTAGTTTATAACCTTTTACAACCTCTTCATACTTGGACACAGGTTACCATCTAAACCTGTACTTTCCACTACCCATCCTTAAATCCACAGACTGCACTCATATCCCACCTCACCACTGACAAGCCCCCACTCCACTACTACTGACACAACCTACACAGTTCTGTATTGAAATGGCTGGAACCTCCAGGTACACATGCACCACTTTCCTTGGATCACTGTGACGCTCACCTCAAGGAGCCCAGAACCATAAGCCAGTGTATTACCCCTCTGCCTCAACAAGAGAGAGCTTTGCTGATGCTTAAGTTGTTGATTAGCTCCTTTCCACACCAGTCTGTCTGTTACCAGCAAACTCCTCAAGACTCTGCCAGTCTAAACCTTGCCTTGCAGGTTACATTCAGTAAACCCCAGTTCCTGTGTTCCCCAGAGACATTTCTCTGTAGTGTTTAGTCCCTCTCACTGGACACACAGAAATGATTAAGTCCACTGTCTTCAAAGAGACAGTACACACACACTAGGTGGTTAGCCCAGTAGAGGACACACTCTTTACCTTAATACTAATAATAATACTAATTAATAATAAGACTAATACTTAATACTTTATTATTAAAGAACATAGATTTAAGTGATACTAAGCAAGAAAAAAAGAGACAGGTGGGGTTACAAACAAAACAAAGATAATACGCTTTCTATTGTCTAAAACGTGACTTTAGCAAGATACAATCTTTTCTTAAGCAGCTTTCTCACCTACGTCAAGCTATCAGCATCTCTGGCCCCTGATGCAGAAAGAACTACCAGTCACAGAATCAGAGTGTGTTAACATCTTTGTGCTCTAAGTGATGGATAACTAATGGGTTCTCTCCCCTTTTTTT
Source organism: Dermochelys coriacea (assembly GCF_009764565.3). Taxonomy (NCBI): domain Eukaryota; kingdom Metazoa; phylum Chordata; order Testudines; family Dermochelyidae; genus Dermochelys; species Dermochelys coriacea. The sequence goes on along the minus strand of NC_050070.1, from coordinate 68,766,569 downwards.
ATAGTCCAGTAAACCTTTGAATTGCATTCCTTTGAAATATGTATACCAGACAGAGTCCTCTTCCCCACTGGTATGCAGAAGCCATGCTGGTCAATTTGCTTTTTCGACTGGCTTAATCACTTTGTTTTCCTTAGATGTGAATGTACTTTCATTGTCCTTTGCTTGTAATATAGGCAGGTAAATCCATATTTCTTTGTCTAGGGCAGGCTTATTTATCAGCGGCCTCCAAAACGTATTTTAAAAACATATCTCCAGCATACATACATACTCTTTATACACAGCCCTTACGTACATCACACAATGATATTCATGTCCACTGTGTCACCGGTTTTTAAAGGATACCTTTTAAGGCACTGTTTGGTTAAATATTCTGACAAGAGTGGGTTGGATGCACCCTTTGTCAGTTGGCATAAAGCAGCCCTTAGGGTCACAATTACGCAGTGGGATGCCTTTGACCTAGATTTCTTCATATCACAATCACAGCTCTAGGATGCTTTTCAAACTAACCCCAGTTCTTCGTATATCACAATCACAGGTCTTCCAATTTATTCCTCCTCCATTCAATACAGCTACACCTAACACAGTGAATGCAGCTGGAGTGCATGCAGATAATTCCCAGTGGCTACTGCCAGCTCCAAAGGAAAAGAGTTAAGGTTGTTTGGGCATTTATGTCAACTCTGTATTTCCTGGTTTTCAGATGTTTGAGTTTTGCTGAACTTGGTATTCTGGAAGTGCGCAAGCTATCACTGGGCAATCTTAACTCTGCATTAACAAAGTTTTGTGCCATTTAATTAATAAACAGAGTACATCTAATTCTAATTAACAAGGGAAAATAATGTTTTTCTGTTAGAATGCACAAAGGTAGCCAGATGCTTCTTTCTTTTTGAACATTCATTGGCTCCGTGTGCTTTTCCTCACATCATCTGTCAGGGCCATATTAACCAAGAGTCCCAGGAATCTTGGGCCAGCGGATTTGGAGGCAGCCAGGCAGGTAGTCGGGGGGCTGCTCAGCTGACATGCGTTTGTACCTATGACAGCCTAGAGGAGGCACTGTAGCTGTGTGCCAGCTGTGCATGAGAGAGCCGTGGCATTGGGAGGTGGTATGAGAGGTGGAAAAGAAACTGCTAAACTGTGAAAATAAACTCTTACAATACAGAAATAAAGGGTTATGGGTGTGGTGTATGGACAGAGAAGGGCCCCCATAATGTTAGGGCTCATGGGGTTAATGCAGCCCTGTGGGCTTGTTGACATTTAACATTTCTACTTGCAGCAGTTTAGTTTTATAACAGGGAGGGAGGGGTGATAAAAGTGGAATCAGGAAATCTTCCAATCCCATGGGCTTTGGCCTACTAGTGCCATTGCCTTTAACAAGAATCACTGAGGGAAAATTATTGAGAGAGCGAGCTCAGACCGCAGGGGATTTCCTTCTGGTGCTCCTCTCTTTCAACAGTGCTTTCAAACAGATGTTACTTTCCAGCTGGGTTTGAAAGAGACGTCCTGGTGTTTGAGGATGTTGAGAAGATTAAGGGATTAAACAGAAAAGGCTCCATTGCAAGAATTTATCTTCCAGCTGGTGCTCAGCTAAGGTAGAAAATTCTTCAAGATAGAAAGATATAGATAAACTGGGGATACAGATATATTTGGCTCCTCTGATAAACTTATTGTTAATACTGTTGTATTTTAACTCAATAGAAAATTAGAATAAGGTAATGCCAGATGCTGTCTCTCTGTTAAAAGGAAGTCAGCAGAAACAGGTGAAACCCGCAAATTACTTTTTCAGGCTGTTCAAACTCACAAACCTTTCCCGCTCTAATATTGACCTATGTTTTTCTCAAAAGTGGTATAATTAATATATAGATATAGATGGAGTGGGAGGACTGTGAGTTTTCCCTCCCTTTTGTTGGTTTAAATCATAACTTTGAAGTCATTTTACACATAGAGAAGTGCAGCTCTCTCTGATCTTCATGTGTTTTCCTCTGGCTTCATTAGAACACAAAAGTGAATAATTTAGTGATCCAAAGCCCATTCTTTTGGGCTTTTGCAGGATGTTTGGGGAAGGGGTGAGGGAGCTGAGGTCTAGGGTTCAGTATATTGGAGGAAGTATCGTGTAGCTGGAGTGGGATGACCAGACATACCAATATTAGGGGTTTTGTCTTATATAGGCAGCTATGGTTTTAAAAGATTGGTGCATGTGCTTTTAAGTTGGTTTGAATTTATTTTATTTCCTGAAAACTGAAATAAATACATACATAAATAAGAATATGTAAAATTTTTAATCCAGCTAAGGGGCAGCCTGCGCTTTTGTTAAGGGATGGAAGAATACCCAGAAAGTAGGCTGACACAAGAGTGTGCTTATTATGCAGGGTATAGTACTGCTCCTTATTTGTTTTTTTATAGAGTTTTTTCTCCTCCTTTCTCTTCCCCTTTCAGTTTCTGCATATTTCTTTTTCACTCTATCCTTGCTCTGCTGCATTTTCACCCTGTTTTTCCTTTGGATTTCGCTCACTCCCTCTTTTCCCTCTTTTTTCACATTCTTTCCTAAACAGAATCCAAACCCAGTAACATGCCAGTTAACTCTGACAGGAACTTTCCAAGTTCAAATGGTTTCAAAATTAAGCAAAATGAGTTCCCTGTCTCTACATGCCAGCACTTGGGGGGGGGGGGATTAAAAGGAAATGGTGGTCTCTGTTGAATTACAAGAGTAGAACTCAACAAAGAGAGGGGAAAAAACAGTTTCCTGTAAATCACTCATCTTTTATGTCGTTACCTGTTATTTCACAATAGAAAAACTTATCAACTCATTTCTGTTTTCCTAGTAGTCGGAACAAAGTACTTACAGATCTAAAATACACGTGTCTCTCTATGTGTAAAATAACTTGAATAGCATGACTTAACCAACAAAAGGAAGGAAATTCATAGTTTTCCCACTTCCATTTTCATATCAATGAATGTTTATGAAGAGTATCAGATTTACCACTCTGAAGACATTGAAGTTTTCTATAATTAATATCCATGGAATAGGTATGGTATGGGCAGTGGCAGTACAAACTTCCCCACAATGACCAGTCAGACCTAGAGACAGCATCTCTAATGGTGAGAAGTTATTTTTCCCTCCAAGACCATTCAATCCTTCAATCCCTATGAACGAGGGCTGCCAAGTAGTGAACTACTGTCACTTGTGCTGGTGTTTCTGATACAGACATCTGTCCACTGGGAAAAGGATGATGATCACCAGCTTGTTACAAATAAGTGGCTAAACAATCATCAGACTATGACAACTTCCAGTCACAGTTGGTTTAGCCTGGCTTATAACCACTGGTCAAGAGATAACAGGCTCTTTACATTATCTCTTTACCAATCCTCTGAACCAATTAATCCTCTTCTCACTCTATCCTTAACACACTTTACAAAGATCTTGATGTTGTAACAAAGCCGTGGCCAACTACAGCTTCACAGTTGACACTAGGCTTCACACTGTAGTTATTCAGAACTTCACAACAGCAGCAGAGATGGAGCTCTAGTCACTTGAACTAGAGGAGAATCAACATTGGCTATTAGTAGTAAAGGACACACAAGTTACCAGTTCTGATTTTTTTTTTCAGACTGCAAGGTCATGTTAACAAACTCCATTTATTTAGCACTCAATATATTCTCATTTCTCAAACACCAGTCCTTACCACGGTGATTTGTAGACTGCACTAAGTTTGCCAGCATGGGAGCTTAGTGCACATTGTGCATGTTCTCCTTTTGTAGTGTCTTTCAGGAGTCACCAGCAAGAAGACAAATCTCTTTTCAAATTTTGGAATGAAAGTTTAGATAAAGTTTATGACTTGCTTTAATAAAAGTTCTTGTTAAGATTTTCCTTATTGATCTCATAGCATGTGTTGATGATGGTGCTGAGTCAGACCCAGAAGAACTTTGGCTGCTTTGGCTTTTATGTCAGCTTTTATGTTTTGTGGGAAATGTTTCCTGCATAGGAAGAGAGAACCTGGGGTTTTCTTTGCAAAACCTCTAGAAAGCTTGCCTATGCCACCTCAGATCTCTCTGGAGAAAGTTCCACTCCTACCACTGTGTCTCAAACACTCAAAAGCCATTTGGCATCAGTTGGCAGTGCTGGTGAAAGCTTTAAAGGGGGTGAGCCACATTGATGAGAAAGCTTATGTGCCTGGGACTTAGTATGCTAAACATTACTCCTGGGGGAATTCTGAGCCCACTGCGCAATGCAGAATTTTGCAGAAATTAATGTTGGGCACCCAGAATTTTCTTTTTTCCCCAAGAAATGGGCTGCAAAGATTTTGGTCACCACTAGGGGCCACTGGACCTGACACAGCCCAGCTTGCAAATAGAAGACACGACTGGGGAAAGGGGAGGTAACTGGAGGGTTCTCAGCAACTGCAGTTCCCAGCATGCTGAAGGAAGAAAGCAGCGGTGCACAAGAAGCTCTGTGCAAGCCTGGGACCCAGCATAAGGCTGTTTCTCCCTCTGGATCCTCGGGCTCCAGGAGGGTAGGGTCTATGAGACCCTTGGCCAGGGGAGGGGGGCCCACAACAGGGCTCTGTGGGGTGTGTGTGAGTGTCTGGGCTGGAGGGATGGCCTCAGCTGGCCTCTGGCGGGGGAGGTTCTGTGAGTGGTCGCGATTAATTTTGCTGTTAATAATAGAATACCATTTATTTAAATATTTTTAGATGTTTTCTACATTTTCAAATATATTGATTTCAGTTACAACACAGAATACAAAGCATACAGTGCTCACTTTATATTTATTTTCGATTATAAATTATTTGCTCTGTAAACACCAAAAGAAATAGTATTTTTCAATTTATCTAATACAAGTACTGTAGTGCAATCTTTTTATCCTGAAAGTTGAATTTAGAAATGTAGAATTATGTACAAAAAACCCCCTGCATTCAAAAATAAAACAATGTAAAACTTTAGAGCCTATAAGTACACTCTGTCCTACTTCTTGTTCCAACAATTGCTAAGTCAAACAAGTTTGTTTATATTTGTGGGAGATACTGCTGCCTGCTTCTTATTTACAGTGTCAACTGACAGTGAGAACATGCGGTCGCATAGCACTTTTGTACCCAGCATTGTAACAAAAAAAATCTACATTTGTAAGTTTCACTTTACAGAACAAAGAGATTGCACTACAGTACTTGTGTGAATTGAAAAATACAGTTTCTTTTATTTATCATTTTACAGTGCAAATATTTGTAATAAAAATGATAATATAAAGTGAGTACTGTACACTTTGTATTCTGTGTTGTAATTAAAATCAACATATTTGAAAATGTAGATAAACTGCCACAAGTATTTAATACATTTAAATTGGTATTCTATTGTTTAACAGTGCGATTAAAACTGCGATTAATCACAATTAATTTTGTTAATCGCAATTAATTTTTTTGTTAATCATGTTAGTAAACTGTGATTAATCAATAGCCCTACTTTGTAGTGAAAATTGAAACAAAATAGGTATTAAACACTTCCGCCTTTTTGATGTAATCCATCATTAGCTCTCTTTTCCTGCTCAGTAGCAGATTTACACTTTCCTCCCTCATTCTCTTGATCCTAATGTATTTATAGAACTCTTCTTATTGCCTTTTATATCTTTTGCCAGGTGTAATTCATTTTATGCCATAGCCTTTCTGATTTTGTCCTTACATTCTTGTGTCCAAGGATAACATTAGCCCGTTTGGCTACAGTGTCTCACTGGGACCTCCTGGTCAGCTGTTTATCCACCCCATATCCCCAAATCTTTTTCAGAGTCACCGCTTTCCAGGATAGGTTGCCCCGTCCTGTAAGTAAGGCTTACATTCTTAGTTCCTGCATGTATACATTTACATTTAGCTGTATTAAAACATATACTGTTTGCTTGCACCCTGCTTACCAAGTGATCCAGATCACTCTGTTTCAGTATGACATGCCTTCTTCATTATTTACTGCTCCCCCAATTTTTGTGTCATCTGCAAACTTTATCAATGATGATTTTATGTTTTCTTTCTTCTTTAAATATGTTAAATAGTGCAGGGCCAAAAACCAATCCCTGCCTGACCCCATTATTATTAGTTAATTTTATTGTCCTCCTTTAATTCTTTATTGAGTCCTATATCAGCCACTCCAATATCTTGCCTGGATCAATGGCAGACTGACAAGCCTATAATTACCTGGGTCATCCACTTTCCCCTTTTTAAATATTGGTACAATGTTAGCTTTCTTCCAGTCTTCTGAAACTTCTGCGTGTTCCAAGACTTACAGAAAATCCATATTAATGGTTCAGTGAAATCCTTAGTCAGTTCTTTTAAAAATCTTGGATGCAAGTTATCTGGACTTGCTGATTTTAAAATGTCTAACTTTAATAGCTGCTGTTTAACATCTTCTGATATACTAGTGGAATGGAAAGAATGTTATCATAATCATATGACTGCATCTGTTTTTTTTTCCAAAATGCAGAACAGAAATATTTATTGAGCTCTTCTGCCTTTTCTGCATTATTATTGATAATGCTATCATTTCTGTCTAGTAATGGACCATTTTTAGGATTCTTTTTGTTCCTACTATACTCAAAAAACTCTTTCTTACTCTCCTTAACTCTGCTGCCAGTGGATTTCTCCTTGTGTCCCTTTACTGCCTTTATCAATTTTTTGCAACTCTTAGCTTCTGATTTATATTGCTTATTATCAATTTTCTTTCTTCCATTTGTTATATATTATTTTTATAGCTCCTTCAGTTCCCCTTACTCTATCTGTACACTTCTCTAGTACTCTACTCTGACCTTTAGGTAGCTCTTGTTGGGGCTTTTCAATGCGAATAACATTTCTGATGTTCAAGGAGGGAAGATGTGCTATTATGCTCTAAGGGTATGTCTACACTGCATCTGGAAGTGAGCCTCCTAGCTCAGGTAGACACACAAGTGCAGTGGGGCTGAAGCTAGCATGCTAAAAATAGCGTGCACATTCCCTTAGCGCCTAGAGGTATCATTAGAACTGATCAGAAAATGTTAAGTATTTTTGGTTTGAAAATTTCAAAAGAGCAAAACTTTTACTTTTTTATGGAAATGTTCTGATTTTATGATGAAAAATCTGGAAATTTTTGAAAGAAATTAACATTTTTCACAACATTTTTCATTTTAGAAAAATGGCTATTTTCCCATTGGAAATAATTTTCAATGAAAAATTTTGACCCGCTCTAGTTATTATCTGTATAGCACTTACCTTTGCTGAAGCCATTTGGGCTTATGTGTGCTCCTTGTCCAAATCCACAGTACAATTCATGAACTGCCTCCTACACTATCCATACAAAGGAAATCACATTAGAGCGGTCACCCACTTGTAATAGTAGGTTTCAGAGTAGCAGCCGTGTTAGTCTGTATTCGCAAAAAGAAAAGGAGTACTTGTGGCACCTTAGAGACTAACAAATTTATTAGAGCATAAGCTTTCGTGAGCTACAGCTCACTTCATCGGATGCATTTGGTGGAAAAAACAGAGGAGAGATTTATATACACACACACAGAGAACATGAAACAATGGGTTTATCATACACACTGTAAGGAGAGTGATCACTTAAGATAAGCCATCACCCACAGCAGGGGGGGGAAAGGAGGAAAACCTTCCATGGTGACAAGCAGGTAGGCTAATTCCAGCAGTTAACAAGAATATCAGAGGAACAGTGGGGGGTGGGGTGGGGGGGAGAAATACCATGGGGAAATAGTTTTACTTTGTGTAATGACTCATCCATTCCCAGTCTCTATTCAAGCCTAAGTTAATTGTATCCAGTTTGCAAATTAATTCCAATTCAGCAGTCTCTCGTTGGAGTCTGTTTTTGAAGCTTTTTTGTTGAAGTATAGCCACTCTTAGGTCTGTGATCGAGTGACCAGAGAGATTGAAGTGTTCTCCAACTGGTTTTTGAATGTTATAATTCTTGACGTCTGATTTGTGTCCATTCATTCTTTTACGTAGAGACTGTCCAGTTCCTGGACACTACGGTGCTAATAAGCGATGGTCACATAAACACCACCCTATATCGGAAACCTACTGACCGCTATTCCTACCTACATGCCTCTAGCTTTCATCCAGATCATACCACTCGATCCATTGTCTACAGCCAAGCGCTACGATATAACCGCATTTGCTCCAACCCCTCAGACAGAGACAAACACCTACAAGATCTCTATCATGCATTCCTACAACTACAATACCCACCTGCTGAAGTGAAGAAACAGATTGACAGAGCCAGAAGAGTACCCAGAAGTCACCTACTACAGAACAGGCCCAACAAAGAAAACAACAGAACGCCACTAGCCATCACCTTCAGCCCCCAACTAAAACCTCTCCAACGCATCATCAAGGATCTACAACCTATCCTGAAGGACGAGCCATCACTCTCACAGATCTTGGGAGACAGACCAGTCCTTGCTTACAGACAGCCCCCCAATCTGAAGCAAATACTCACCAGCAACCACACACCACACAACAGAACCACTAACCCAGGAACCTATCCTTGCAACAAAGCCCGTTGCCAACTCTGTCCACATATCTATTCAGGGGATACCATCATAGGGCCTAATCACATCAGCCACACTATCAGAGGCTCGTTCACCTGCGCATCTACCAATGTGATATATGCCATCATGTGCCAGCAATGCCCCTCTGCCATGTACATTGGCCAAACTGGACAGTCTCTACGTAAAAGAATGAATGGACACAAATCAGACGTCAAGAATTATAACATTCAAAAACCAGTTGGAGAACACTTCAATCTCTCTGGTCACTCGATCACAGACCTAAGAGTGGCTATACTTCAACAAAAAAGCTTCAAAAACAGACTCCAACGAGAGACTGCTGAATTGGAATTAATTTGCAAACTGCATACAATTAACTTAGGCTTGAATAGAGACTGGGAATGGATGAGTCATTACACAAAGTAAAACTATTTCCCCATGGTATTTCTCCCCCCCACCCCACCCCCCACTGTTCCTCTGATATTCTTGTTAACTGCTGGAATTAGCCTACCTGCTTGTCACCATGGAAGGTTTTCCTCCTTTCCCCCCCCTGCTGTGGGTGATGGCTTATCTTAAGTGATCACTCTCCTTACAGTGTGTATGAGAAACCCATTGTTTCATGTTCTCTGTGTGTGTGTATATAAATCTCTCCTCTGTTTTTTCCACCAAATGCATCCGATGAAGTGAACTGTAGCTCACGAAAGCTTATGCTCTAATAAATTTGTTAGTCTCTAAGGTGCCACAAGTACTCCTTTTCTTTTTGTAATAGTAGGTACTTGTAATTGTGCTGTTTGGCCTCTGATGTCTCTGTTCTGGCTTGGAGTTCCTGGAAAGGTGTGGTCACTTGTCACAAATATGGAAGCGCACTTGTTTGGCTTGTAGCTATTCTCCCTAATAAATGCTTGTTGTTTAAGGCTTATAGCTCCATATATTATGACAACACACACATACAAAAGCAAAGAAATTGACAGCTAAAGTGTCCTGTGCTAAGAGAACAGCAGGGACTCAGAATATTCAGAGGTATGTGTGTTACAGAATTATCAAAGGAGCCAATCAGGAAAAGTAAAATGGATGTTTGGTTCCTGTAAATACAGAAACTATAATAAACTTGTTTGTTCAGCCTGTACTGGCTGATGAATATGCAGCAAAGGTTGCTGTGGCTTCTGGTGACTAAAATTAGATCAGGATTTTGCTCCTGCACCAAGCTGATGTGCACATACTACAATGTACTCAGTTGTGCATCCAACTGAGAACTATACCTAGTTGGGAGGCAGACTTAGTTTACTTACTTTATGAATTAAGATCACATGGAAGGGTCCCGTTTTGGCCGGGACAGTCCTTTTTTTAGGCCCTATCCTGGCTGTCCCAAACTTATTTGACAAAACTGGACACTTGTCCCATTTGCTCTTGCCAGCTGATCATCACTTGGCAAGAGCAAACAGGCAAATGCCCAGCTTTGTCAAAAAAGTGGGGTGGGACCCCTAGCTGGCCTTGTGAAGGCTTGGGCCCCCCCATGGAGGGGGGCGGTGCCTCAGGCCAGCTTGGGAGTGTCCCGTTTTCCCTTTGGGAAAATATGGTCACCCTAATCACATAGAGAAAAAGCTGTGATCACGTTGCTGTTCCAAAATTGCTGCATGTTCTGTAATACATTGGCATTAATAGGCCACATCCTCAGCTGCTATAAATCAATTCAGCTCTATTAACTTCAACCGAGCTATGCTGATTTGCGCTAGTTGCAGATCTGGCCCAGAATATTTCTGATTTGTAAAGAGTCAAAGAAATTGATTGTTGCCATCTTTAAAAATGTTTAACGTGAAAGAAGAAATCTATTTTTCGATATGAAAAGTGCCCAGAAATGCTTCCCCCCCAAGCCTTAAACAATGTTTCAAATAATTATTTTAACATAGGCAGACAGGCTGGAATGAACAAAGCCCCCTTGCACAAACTAGCACAAGCCCCTGCATAGCTGGTGTGATTATTACATTAACATATCTCTATGGTTACTCCGCAGAAGCCTTGAAGTGTAAATGCATTTTTCTCTTTAAATACCAAAATGTTCCTAATGGGAAACCTTGGCTCCTGGGGTAGTGGCAGGACAGTGATCATTGGTGTCTGTACGTTTCTCTTTTTCCATGCTGTTTTTTCCAGTGCTGGATGTCTCTGAGCTTTAATACAAATGTCACGTATTTGTACACACAAGCATCTTACTGTACGTCACTACCGACAAGTTGTTCGAGTGACTGCTGGGGGAGAGATTTACAGAGTTTTGTGACAGTCCATTCTGATCTTGCTCAATTTGGTCAGGAGCAGGCCCCCACGTGTTTTTGCTGATTGTGCCTAGCTCAGAACCCCCAGGATCTTTTAGGTTGTTTTCATCTGGTTGCCTGTTCTTCTGCGGAGAGGAAAAGGGGTTAAAGTTTCCTTCTACCTTGCGATGTGGTTGTGTGTTGAATTCCGTTTCGAAGGATGACAGCTGCTGCGTTACTCCTAAAAGTCCTCCAACCTCCACGCTGAGGATCACCCAGATGACATCTCCATAATAGAGTCCTGTAGCAGTGCACATGAGCCACTGTCCCTGATACATTCCCGCTGTGCTGGGGCTGCACATCTGAACGCTGACATCTGCAATCTCCTGGGGCTCTAGCGACCTGACAATCACCATGTTTATGTGGCCAAACTGGTCTCCCCCGACGTACTTAAGACAAACCCCTGGGGGCCATGCCTCTGTCCCTGTATTTTGTATTCTCCATGTTTTTGTAAACTGGGTATCAGGAGGGATGGACTCCCCTTCTCCTATGGTAACATCTTCAACGAAGGACATGGAGGGCACATTGATGTTCGGACTCTCAAAGTCATAGTAGGCTCCGATGGCTGCTTGTAGGTTCCTAGACATGCCTCTTGCAATAATAGGATTCTGAAGCGTAAATAATCCTGCAATTCATTTTTCACGTATTTGTACACACAAGCATCTTAATACAAATGGTGACGGTTTCCTGAATGGGTGGCTCCTCTGGGAGATCAAGTCCCTAATATGTTGAAGGAACTTTCTTCTTTAGGCTAACGTACAACAGAGCCTTGGAGTTCATTTCTAGGGGCTCTGATTTTATTCCGATTGTGACTAGCACTATACCCAGGAGCGTTCCAAACATATGTAGAATGGAGATCCCATCCCTCCGTAATTTCCTCCAGCAGCCTGCCAGGTAAAGCAAGTTAAATAGCCTGTGAAGCAGAGAGTATTTATAGATCTAGTGCATTAGCTTGATAGATAATGGTGTCAGGCTACACAAGAGCAATTACACATCAGTTGCTTTGTCTTTCTTTAACTTACAGCCTGGCAAAGTCATTGTGATTTAGTTTTGTTTTCTTGTTTTGCAATTTACTGGTTTTCTTGTTTTGCAATTTGCTGGTTCTGATGACTTGGGGCTGGGGACAATGGCTGAGGAAAAATTTGGGGGAGGAACCATCTTTTTTGCCCTTTGTTTGCATTGCACGTAGCACAATGGGGACCTGGTTATGATTTGGGCTCCTAGGTACTACAGTAATACAAAAAAATAATAACAACAATAGGATCTTGCCAGAACCAGCCATATGCAAAGCTGCTGAATGCTGCAAAGTTTTTGTCCAGCAGAGGCCCAGGAGCCCAGGAAGGTTGAGGCCAGCCACTTCTCTGCAGCTGGCCAAGGAAGCTCATGGTCCAGTGGCCCATTCCCAGAGGAGATGGTGGCCGGAGTGGCTTGCGGGATAGACTACGATTCTGCAGGTAAGGATCTTATGGAATGTTGAGGTCTCCAAATACAGTCTGCCCACTCCTAGTAAGAGTGACCTATTTGCTCTCTCAGTTTGTGATGGCTATACCGGTCATTATAAACTGATAATGAACAGGTAGAGGGATGGCTGGTATTCATTTTAAATGGGATTATTATTATTGTTGTATTTATTATTTGTCTTTTCACTGTGCCTAGGATTCCCACTCATGGACCAGGACCCCATTGTGCTAAGCACTTTAGAAACACAGAACAAAAAAATAATCCTTGTTCCAAAGAGTTTGAATCTACACCATTATGTAATGTACATAGGTGCTCTATTTAGCTGTGCATCTGTATTGCAGTTATCCTTGTTCTTCCTCCTTGTCCCCACCTATTGTTCATCACACTCACTTAGTGTATCTTTTTTAAATTAGACTGTAAACTACTGAAGGGCAAGAAACCTATATTTGTACAGTGCCTAGCACAATGAGATCCTGGTTTTGATTGGCACTTCTGGGTACTACTGCAACATAAATACTGATGATAATGGAAAAGCTAAGGCAGCTGTGATGGCTTTGTGCATTGCGAATGGTCATGAGGGACCTGCAGTGCTTTTCTGCATAATGAGCCAAATCCTGAATTTCGTACTCAGGCAAAGTTCCTGTTGAAATCAGCAGGAATCAACTCCAGGGAGGACATAGACCTTCCGGATGTGGTACACTATTCCTGTCTTGTGGCACAGGCACAATGTATGTTATCAGAAGGCTTTGTGGATGTGTGTCACGGATACATTTATCTGTTATCTGGTGATGTTCAGTCTTATTCTTTCCTTTTTAAAGGTAAATGTTTGTGTGAATTCAGGACTCCTGAAAGATGCTGGATTGTCAGCCTTGCATCCCGAAGTCCTCCATCCAAAGAAATGGAAAAGCATGGTCTGTGACAGCGAAAGGTTTCCTCAGTGTCCCAGCATTGTCTTATTCCTGAACTGAAGAGATCATTCTAGGGAATAATTCAGTTTCCTTTCTGCTGGTTAATTCCTTGTTCTAGTTGCTGCCTCTGCCCAGTTAGTGCCAATTTTTGTTATGTGGACACTCCTTCACTGGGAACATGAAATGTACTTCACACACACAGTGTCTATATACATATAGCTATCAAAATCTGCTTATGGCGGGACTAGAACCAGCAACACAGAAGTGAAAGGTTTCAGAGTAGCAGCCGTGTTAGTCTGTATTCGCAAAAAGAAAAGGAGTACTTGTGGCACCTTAGAGACTAACAAATTTATTAGAGCATAAGCTTTCGTGAGCTACAGCTCACTTCATCGGATGCATTTGGTGGAAAAAACAGAGGATAGATTTATATACACACACAGAGAACATGAAACAATGGGTTTATCATATACACTGTAAGGAGAGTGATCACTTAAGATAAGCCATCACCAGCAGCAGGGGGGGGGAAAGGAGGAAAACCTTTCATGGTGACAAGCAAGGTAGGCTAATTCCAGCAGTTAACAAGAATATCAGAGGAACAGTGGGGGGTGGGGTGGGGGGGAGAAATACCATGGGGAAATAGTTTTATTTTGTGTAATGACTCATCCATTCCCAGTCTCTATTCAAGCCTAAGTTAATTGTATGCAGTTTGCAAATTAATTCCAATTCAGCAGTCTCTCGTTGGAGTCTGTTTTTGAAGCTTTTTTGTTGAAGGATAGTCACTCTTAGGTCTGCAATCGAGTGACCAGAGAGATTGAAGTGTTCTCCAACTGGTTTTTGGATGTTATAATTCTTGATGTCTGATTTGTGTCCATTCATTCTTTTACGTAGAGACTGTCCAGTTTGGCCAATGTACATGGCAGAGGGGCATTGCTGGCACATGATGGCATATATCACATTGGTAGATGCGCAGGTGAACGAGCCTCTGATAGTGTGGCTGATGTGATTAGGCCCTATGATGGTATCCCCTGAATAGATATGTGGACAGAGTTGGCAACGGGCTTTGTTGCAAGGATAGGTTCCTGGGTTAGTGGTTCTGTTGTGTGGTGTGTGGTTGCTGGTGAGTATTTGCTTCAGATTGGGGGGCTGTCTGTAAGCAAGGACTGGCCTGTCTCCCAAGATCTGTGAGAGTGATGGGTCATCCTTCAAGATAGGTTGTCGATCCTTGATGATGCGTTGGAGAGGTTTTAGTTGGGGGCTGAAGGTGATGGCTAGTGGCGTTCTGTTCTTTTCTTTGTTGGGCCTGTCCTGTAGTAGGTGACTTCTGGGTACTCTTCTGGCTCTGTCAATCTGTTTCTTCACTTCAGCAGGTGGGTATTGTAGTTGTAGGAATGCATGATAGAGATCTTGTAGGTGTTTGTGTCTGTCGGAGGGTTTGGAGCAAATGCGGTTATATCGTAGAGCTTGGCTGTAGACAATGGATCGAGTGGTATGATCTGGATGAAAGCTAGAGGCATGTACGTAGGAATTGCGGTCAGTAGGTATACATTGTCCCCAAATGTGAAATAGTTATGGGTGAGGACAAAGTCACAAAGTTCTGCCACCAGGTTAGCCGTGACAGTATCGGGGATACTGTTCCTGACGGCTTGTAGTCCATCTTTGTGTGGAATGTTGGTGTAGAGGGCTTCTACATCCATAGTGGCTAGGATGGTGTTTTTAGGAAGATCACTAATGGACTGTAGTTTCCTCAGGAAGTCAGTGGTGTCTCGAAGATAGCTGGGAGTGCTGGTAACGAAGGGCCTGAGGAGGGAGTCTACATAGCCAGACAATCCTGCTGTCAGGGTGCCAATGCCTGAGATGATGGGGCGTCCAGGATTTCCAGGTTTATGGATCTTGGGTAGCAGATAGAATACCCCAGGTCGGGGCTCCAGGGGTGTGTCTGTGCGGATTTGTTCTTGTGCTTTTTCAGGGAGTTTCTTGAGCAAATGCTGTAGTTTCTTTTGGTAACTCTCAGTGGGATCAGAGGGTAATGGCTTGTAGAAAGTGGTGTTGGAGAGCTGCCTAGTAGCCTCTTATTCATACTCCGACCTATTCATTATGACGACAGCACCTCCTTTGTCAGCCTTTTTGATTATGATGTCAGAGTTGTTTCTGACTTCCTGAGGAAACTACTGTCCATTGGTGATCTTCCTAAAAATACCATCCTATCCACTATGGATGTAGAAGCCCTCTACACCAACATTCCACACAAAGATGGACTACAAGCCGTCAGGAACAGTATCCCCGATACTGTCACGGCTAACCTGGTGGCTGAACTTTGTGACTTTGTCCTCACCCATAACTATTTCACATTTGGGGACAATGTATACCTTCAAATCAGCGGCACTGCGATGGGTACCCGCATGGCCCCCCAGTATGCCAACATTTTTATGGCTGACTTAGAACAACGCTTCCTCAGCTCTCGTCCCCTAATGCCCCTACTCTACTTGCGCTACATTGATGACATCTTCATCATCTGGACCCATGGAAAAGAAGCTCTTGAGGAATTCCACCATGATTTCAACAATTTCCATCCCACCATCAACCTCAGCCTGGACCAGTCCACACAAGAGATCCACTTCCTGGACACTACGGTGCTAATAAGCAATGGTCACATAAACACCACCCTATATCGGAAACCTACTGATCGCTATTCCTATCTACATGCCTCTAGCTTTCATCCAGATCATACCACTCGATCCATTGTCTACAGCCAAGCTCTACGATATAACTGCATTTGCTCCAACCCCTCAGACAGAGACAAACACCTACAGGATCTCTATCATGCATTCCTACAACTACAGTACCCACCTGCTGAAGTGAAGAAACAGATTGACAGAGCCAGAAGAGTACCCAGAAGTCACCTACTACAGGACAGGCCCAACAAAGAAAAGAACAGAACGCCACTAGCCATCACCTTCAGCCCCCAACTAAAACCTCTCCAACACATCATCAAGGATCTACAACCTATCCTGAAGGACGACCCATCACTCTCACAGATCTTGGGAGACAGGCCAGTCCTTGCTTACAGACAGCCCCCCAATCTGAAGCAAATACTCACCAGCAACCACACACCACACAACAGAACCACTAACCCAGGAACCTATCCTTGCAACAAAGCCTGTTGCCAACTCTGTCCACATATCTATTCAGGGGACACCATCATAGGGCCTAATCACATCAGCCACACTATCAGAGGCTCGTTCACCTGTGCATCTACCAATGTGATATATGCCATCATGTGCCAGCAATGCCCCTCTGCCATGTACATTGGCCAAACTGGACAGTCTCTACGTAAAAGAATGAATGGACACAAATTAGACGTCAAGAATTATAACATTCAAAAACCAGTTGGAGAACACTTCAATCTCTCTGGTCACTCGATTACAAACCTAAGAGTGGCTATCCTTCAACAAAAAAGCTTCAAAAACAGACTCCAACGAGAGACTGCTGAATTGGAATTAATTTGCAAACTGCATACAATTCACTTAGGCTTGAATAGAGACTGGGAATGGATGAGTCATTACACAAAATAAAACTATTTCCCCATGGTATTTCTCCCCCCCACCCCACCGCCCACTGTTCCTCTGATATTCTTGTTAACTGCTGGAATTAGCCTACCTTGCTTGTCACCATGAAAGGTTTTCCTCCTTTCCCCCCCCTGCTGTTGGTGATGGCTTATCTTAAGTGATCACTCTCCTTACAGTGTGTATGATAAACCCATTGTTTCATGTTCTCTGTGTGTGTATATAAATCTCTCCTCTGTTTTTTCCACCAAATGCATCCGATGAAGTGAGCTGTAGCTCACGAAAGCTTATGCTCTAATAAATTTGTTAGTCTCTAAGGTGCCACAAGTACTCCTTTTCTTTTTACAGAAGTGAAAGGCTCTCTAGCCCTTTAGCCACCCCCTAACCCATCCACTCCCTGTTCGGTATTTTTCTTAAGAGGCATTGACTGTGTAACAGCTCCAAGGTTACCGGTTTACTCTATGTAAGCAAAGCATAATATGTAAAACTAAGTAGAATCATCATAGAATCATAGAATATCAGGGTTGGAAGGGACCTCAGGAGGTCATCTAGTCCAACCCCCTGCTCAAAGCAGGACCAATCCCCAACTAAATCATCCCAGCCAGGGTTTTGTCAAGCCTGACCTTAAGAACTTCTAAGGAAGGAGATTCCACCACCTCCTAGGTAACTCATTTCAGTGTTTCACCACCCTTCTAGTGAAAAAGTTTTTTCCTAATATCCAACCTAAAACTGCAACTTGAGACCATTACTCCTTGTTCTGTCATCTGCTACAACTAAGAACAGTCTAGATCCATTCTCTTTGGAACCCCCTTTCAGGTAGTTGAAAGCAGCTATCAAATCCCCCCTCATTCTTCTCTTCCACAGACTAAACAATCCCTGTTCCCTCAGCCTCTCCTCATAAGTCATGTGTTCCATTCCCCTAATCATTTTTGTTGCCCTCCAATCTTTCCACATCCTTCTTGTAGCGTGGGGCCCAAAACTGGACACAGTACTCCAGCTGAGGCTTCATCAATGTCAAATAGAGGGAAATGATCACGTCCCTCTATTTGCTGGCAATGCCCCTACTTAAGCATCCCAAAATGCCATTGGCTTTCTTGGCAACAAGGGCACACTGTTGACTCATATCCAGCTTCTCGTCCACTGTAACCCCTACGTCCTTTTCTGTAGAACTGCTGCCAAGCTATTCGGTCCCTAGTCTGTAGCGATGCATAGGATTCTTCCATCCTAAGTGCAGGACTCTGCACTTGTCCTTGTTGAACCTCATCAGATTTCTTTTGGCCCAATCCTCTAATTTGTCTAGGTCCCTCCGTATCCCATCCCTACACTCCAGCGTATCTACCTCTTCTCCCAATTTAGTGTCATCTGCAAACTTGCTGAGGGTGCAATCCACACCATCCTCCAGATCATTCATGAAGATATTGAACAAAACCGGCCCCAGGACCGACTCTTGGGGCACTCCACTTGATACTGGCTGCCAACTAGACATGGAGCCATTGATCACTACCCGTTGAGCCCGACAATCTAGCCAACTTTCTATCCACCTTATAGTCCATTCATCCAGCCCATACTTCTTTAACTTGCTGGCAAGAATACTGTGGGAGACCATGTCAAAAGCTTTGGTAAAGTCAAGGAATAACACGTCTACTGCTTTCCCCTCATCCACAGAGCCAGTTATCTCATCATAGAAGGCAATTAGATTAGTCAGGCATGACTTGCCCTTGGTGAATCCATGCTGACTGTTCCTGATCATTTTCCTCTTCTCTAAGTGCTTCAGAATTGATTCCTTGAGGACCTGCTCCATGATTTTTCCAGGGACTGAGGTGAGGCTGACTGGCCTGTAGTTCCCAGGATCCTCCTTCTTCCCTTTTTTAAAGATGGGCACTACATTAGCCTTTTTCCAGTTGTCCGGGACTTCCCCCGATTGCCATGAGTTTTCAAAGATAATGGCCAATGGCTCTGCAATCACATCTGCCACCTCCTTTAGCACTCTCGGATGCAGCGCATCTGGCCCCATGGACTTGTGCTGTCCAGCTTTTCTAAATATTCCCAAACCACTTCTTTCTCCACAGAGGGCTGGTCACCTCCTCCCCATGCTGTGATGCCCAGTGCAGTAGTCTGGGAGGTAAGAGTCACAGGTTTAAGACTCAGGGCATAGATTCATAATTCCCACTGACAACAGTATAGAAGGGTATTACATGTAGTGTCAGTCATTTTGTGAAATTTTGTATTATTCACAGTTATCCAAACCCCAAGGTCATTACTCGGGCAAAACTTTCACTGACTTCAGTGGGGGTTTTGACAGCTAACATCATTTAGGCACCAGAAGGCATGGTGGTATATCTATAGGTATTAGAAAGGTCCAAAAATAAAGAGCATAACCATTCTCCCCATCCTGACACCAGGGCTAGAAGCAAATTGTGGTCTCACTTCATAAGCTTTTCTTGAAGGCCCCCATGGTATATAAAATGCTTCTGGTGCCGGGAAGCCATTGATGTGTTTATGGGAGGGAGGGAATAATAAAGGGAAGAGAATGAAGCACAATGGGCAGGTTCCCAGAAAAATGCCAAAGAATGATAGATGTCAGTGGGAAACTGCAGTAATGCGGCGGCAGAATTGGGAAATAGCAGTGTATGAGTCTAGACAAATCAATTTGTGCTGCAATTTGCCATCCCAAAACTGCATGAAAATGAAGGTGAACTGAAAAGCTTTTAAAATAAATGAATGAATAATACTCTTTTAGGTCCTATCTCATTGAAGGGCTATTGTGCATGTAGTTGAGGTCCAAAAATTGGTTAGGTTTTTTTTAGTCTTGCAAAGCCTGGTACTCACTGAAAATGCTCTAATAATTTTTTTGTTGTATAAGTAAATATTTCTTTGCACTGTTTTGTAGCTGAAGCTCTGTAGCATTGTGCTAGTGCATGTGAAAGTGACTATAAATAAATGAGAAAAAAAAAGTCCTTGTGGCACCTTAGAGACTAACAAATTTATTTGGGCATAAGCTTTCGTGGAGTGTCACTGACTGCAATACAGACACTGGACAAACAACCTAAATGGTGAAAAGTAAGTTAGATGTTAAACTTAATTCACTTTTAAATTAACTGTATAAATTGATTGTAAAACTTTAGAGCCTACAAGTCCACTCAGTCCTACTTCTTGGTCAGCCAATCACTCAGACAAACAAGGTTGGTTACAATTTGCAGGAGATAATGCTGCCTGCTTCTTGTTTACAATGTCACCTGAAAGTGAGAACAGGCATTCACATGGCACTGTTGTAGATGGCGTTTCAAGATATTTACATGCCAAATGTGCTAAAGATTCATATGTCCCCTCATGCTTCAACTACCATTCCAGAGAACATGTTTCCATGCTCACGATGGGTTCTGCTTGATAACGGTCCAAAGCAGTGCAGACTGACGCATGTTCATTTTCATCATCTGAGTCAGATGCCACCAGCAGAAGGTTGATTTTCTTTTTTGGTGGTTGGGTTCTGTAGTTTCCGCATCGGAGTGTTGCTCTTTTCAGACTTCTAAAAGCATGCTCCACACCCCTTGGGTCGAGTGCTGGAGCTATTTTTACAAATCTCACATTGGTACCTTCTTTGCGTTTTGTCAAATCTGCTGTGAAAGTGTTCTTAAAATGAACTTGTGCTGGGTCATCATCCAAGACTGCTATAACATGAAATATATGGCAGAATGTGGGTAAAACAGAGCAGGAGCCATACAATTCTCCCCCCTAGGAGTAAAGTCACAAATTTAATTGACACATTATTTTTTTAATGAGCATCATCAGCATGGAAGCATGTCCTCTGAAATGGTAGCCAAAGCATGGAAGAGGCATACCTGGCAAGTAAATACCTTACAACACCGGCACAAAAGTATTACGTAAACGTCTATTCTTACTTTCAGGTGACTGTGTAAAGTATCACCTGTAAATGTAAAGAAACTTTTTTGTCTTGGCAAGTGGCAGAATAAGAAGTAGGACTGAGTGGACTTGTAAGCTCTGAAGTTTTACACTGTTTTATTTTTGAGTGCAGTTATGTAACTAAAAAAATCTGCATTTGTAACTTACACTTTCACGATAAAGAGATTGCACTTCAGTACGTGTATGAAGTGAATTAAAAACTACTATTTCTTTTGTTTATAATTTTTACAGTGCATATATTTATAATAAAAAATAACAATATAAAGTGAGCACTATGCACTTTGTATTCTGTGTTGTAATTGAAATCAATACTGAAAATGTAGAAAAACATCCAAAAATAATTAATAAATTTCAAGTGGTATTCTATTGTTATAAGTGCGATTAATCACAAGTAAGTTTTTTAATCCTGATTAATTTTTTTGAGTTAATTGCGTGAGTTAACTGTGATTAATTGACAGCCCTGATATATGTATGTATATGAAATAAACTTTTGTCTCTCTTTAATAAAGTCATTGTGTATATGCTTCAAATTTAAGATAGTCTCAAGCTACAAAATTTGGATCTGGACCTTACCGCACAAAGTTTAGCAGTGTTCAGATACGGGGTTTTGATTTATCCCATTATATTTAGGAGCCATTTACAACATTTCAATCCAGACATGTGACATCCAGAACTTAGGATCTAGGATTTTGGTTTATGCCCATCTCTACTTAGTGTACTTATTTGTAATTTCAAATGGATATTTTTATATTTTTGGTTGTTTTTAATTTGTAAAGACTTCCTAGAGTTGATTTGATGTCAAAGACCAAAACCAGGACCAGGGTATAGAGCTGTATTCCTTATGCTTCATTCAGAGTCAAGAATGTCAGAGATCTGGGTTTCCATTGTTGCACAGACTGAGTATAAATCTATAGAGGTTAGTTTCTGTATTGCTGGCATGTCTAATTCTGATAATTGATAATGCACCAAGTGCTGTAGTATTTGGGCATCTGGAACTGATTTTCTATTATTTTGATTTCTAATGTATCTAATTAAAACATTTAGTTCTGTATGTGGAATCATGTTAATGAGCTAGGGCAGTGGTTCCCAAACTTGTTCTGCTGCTTGTGCAGGGAAAGCTCCTGGCGGGCCGGGCTCGTTTATTTACCTGCTGCGTCCTCAGGTTTGGCCGATCATGGCTCCCAGTGGCTGTGGTTCACTGCTCAAGGCCAATGGGAACTGCTGAAAGTGGTGGCCAGTATGTCCCTTGGCCCGTGCCGCTTCCAGCAGCTCCCATTGGCCTGGAGCAGTGAACCGCGGCCACTGGGAGCCGTGATCGGCCAAACCTGTGGACGCGGCAGGTAAACAAACTGACTGGGCCACCAGGGGCTTTCCCTGCACAAGTGGTGGAACAAGTTTGGGAACCACTGATCTAGGGCTTTCAGTAGCTTTTTTGAAAGCATAAGAATTCACCTTCAAGCAGGTAAAGCTGGACTGTATGACCACAGACAGTTGAGTTTAGCAAGATTTATTCCAGAAACATACATTTTTCAGGTTGTTGAGTAACACAGGGAAAGAACAGGTAGGAGTTCTTCAACTTCTTTTGCTGGGACCCCCTTTGAAAATATTTCAGGCTGTGATGACCCCCGCCCCGTGCCATGCCTTATTTCTGCACTGTTGATGGTGATGGCACTGCTTTTGGAGCTGGGTGCCCAGACAGCAGCCAACACTCTTACGACCCCCCACTACAATAGTCTTGCGACTCCCTTTTGTGTCGGGACCACCAGTTTGAGAAACACTGGATATTTAGATAAGTTAGATGTATTCAAGTCAGGACAGTGGGATGAAATTCATCCTATGGTAATTAAGGAACTAGCTGAAGCAATCTTGGAACTGTCAGCAATTATCTTTGAGGGTTCATGGAGTATAGGTGAGATCTCCAAGGAGTGGAGAAGGGCAAACATAGGGCTGGTCTACATGCGGGTTTTAAAGTGAATCAAACCAAGTTAATCGAGTTTGAAAATGGTTGTGTACACATGGTGCAGTCCATCACCGCTCACTAACACTGCATTTGCTGTGAACTCTGGAGTCCTCTTGCCAAGTGGACTAGGCTTGTTGCAAATTGAATTAATGTGGTCTGTTGTTCACATGGACGAAATTGCTGCACACCACTTTTTCCCATGCTCCGAACAGCTATCCCACAGTGCTTTGCAGATCAACCTGTCAATTCTTGTGTGTGGCCACCTCTGCTCTGGTGTCAAGTTCCCAGGACTTCCTCTCCCCACTTTAAAAGCTGGTGTGGAGCCAGAATTTTCCCATTTGCTCCTCAATCTGAGTGTATGAGCATTCTTGCAATACAAGCGTGAAAGTGCTTCAGAAGCCCCACAGCCTGCCTCACGCAGCTGCCAGGAGCCATGTTGAGATACTGGATCTCACTGACTTGTGGGGAGAAGTTTTGGTGCAGGAAGTTCTTGTGGCTAGGCACAGGAATAAGGACCTTTTTGTGGACATTGCCAAGCAGGTGTCCGAGAGGGGGCATGACCGGGATGCTGACCAGTGTTGTGTAAAGAGCAAGTAGCTCAGGAGTAAGTACCCTGAAAGGAGGGACAAAAGGAGACAATCTTGCAGGGGACATGTGACTTGTCCATTTTATGATGAAATGGATAGAATCCTACACAATTATAACACAACCTGTCCTGAACACCACATGGAGCCTGTTAGCCTTGCTCTCCCCCACACCTAGGATGACTGGCTAGACCCATTAGAGGATGAGCAGGAGAGGAACTGCGCCTTGAGAGCCAAGATATTTTTTGGGACCCAGGATCCTGATGTCGGTCAGCTAGAAAGCTAGCCACAGTCATGCCCTGCTGCAAAGTACCGCAATTCCTGCCCTTCATCGGCCAACCCTGGGTCTCAAGCCAGAAACCCAGTTTGGGATCAAAGAGGCAGATCCTCTGGAGGCAACTGTAAGTAACAATCTTTCCCTTTTATTGTTTATTATTATTATTATTATTATTATGCTGTGCTGTTGTTCTGGCTTCTATTCCAAGTGCCTCATGGCCACAGCCATTTTAGATTGATGTGAGCTAGAAGCCCTTCTGAGTATCCAGCCCCTCCCTCCTTCTCTCTGTCAGCCCATGTTTCCTGTCATCCCTCTCCCCATGCCCCCGGTACATGTTTCTAAAATGACATCTCTGTCTGGGTGATTCTGCCTTATGGTAAGCCATAACTATCAACAGTTTCCAGGACTGTGGTACAGAGGGCACTTGCACATCTGCCTATGTTCCTTTCCTCTTCCCTCATCTGTCCTGCTTGGCGAACGCTGCCCCCTACAATCCTGTTCACCAGCCCAAATTGGTGGGTGGCAGGATGGTGCAGCCACAGCCTCTATCCTACCTCCTCTCCCGTGGCAGAGTCAATCATTTGTGCAAAATGTAACAGTTTATTGAGATGGGGGCTACAGGAAAAGAAGTCTGAATGGTGTTCATAGTTTACATGAGATATACCTGGGCATTGTACCAAGCACTCAAATAGTCCTGTTCCCTGCTGTGGTTTAAATGCCCTGTAAGACACATTGTAGGACTCTGTCTGTTTTTCTCTTCAGATTCTCCATGTCCACAGGGGAGATAAAGCAGAACTTAAAAATGAGGAATTTTGCTCAGTTTTGGTTCACACATTATAGGGAATAGCCCACCCTACCCTCCAGTGTAGTTTGCAAGTCCCTTCTCTGGTTGGGGGTGAGAGGGACCATCCTGACAAATAACTTCACAGCATATGTAAAAGTTTGTTTGTTGCTTAGTTAGTAGATTGTTTTGGTAAATGTATTTTCAAATAAAAAAAGTATTGTTATTTATCCACTAGTTCCATTAAAACTTTATTTTTGGCTTTGTTATTGTTGGTTCACAATAAAAAACATTTAAAATCTATTTTGGCCATTATGACTCATCACTGCATATAGCACATACAATCCTTTAAAAAATTCATATGGTTTTACAAAAGTAGATAGACCACTTCCAACTTCTGCCACCCATAAGCAATACTGCACTGCTCTCAGTCTACCTCAACCTCCCCCTCCATGAATCAGCAGCTAGTTAGACAGCTACATATATTCAAGCATGAGATTCAAAATATGAACAATAGGATTGCTGACAATATTTCCCTGGGTGTTAGAGTTCTCTGTGGGATGCCTTGCTGACTGCTTGAACCTCTGAGCAAGTTTCTGCACCTCAGCCTCCCATCTATCATCAAGGCTTTCCCCTTGGTCTCACAATTATTGTGCTGTGCACAGCAGGCAGTGATAATGGTTGGGACTTTTTTTCTGCTGCTTTCAAGTGATTCCATATGCAGCGCCATTTGCCTGTCAGGTGGCCAAATGCACACTTGACCACCATTCCACAGCTCCTGAGGTGATAGTTCAACTATTCCTTCCTTCCAGGGGTCGGCACCACCATGTTGCGTGATGGACACTTGACAAAATTACCATACTTAGCGACGGATGTTGGGGGGTGGTTATGTCATTCAGTCATTCAATTTTCTGAAAAATTACCACAGACCTCAAAATTTTCACGATGGACACATTGTGTATGGCTGTGTATGACCTGTGTATGGCTTCATTAACCAAGGCATCACAGGATAATCAGGGTCTCCCAGAATAGCTGGACCAATCTCCACACCGTTAATGTCTTCTCTTCATTACTTTAAGTTGAACTGAGTTCTGAAAGATATGTCAGTAAAGTCCCTTCCAAAAAACCCTGCGTGGGTAACCTGGGATGGTCAACCACTTCTTTGAGTGCCACAGAGAAATACCTCTTTCTATTTATAAATTCTGTACCCTGGCAGAAGACAAATGATAGACACATAGTGTGACAGAATATACCCCTGTCTTCACATCCTACACATTATTGTAATAATTTTTGTACAAGGCATATCTTATAAGATATAATTTGAAAACTCATAATTTGCCAGTCTGTATCGTCCTGATAAAATAAGTTTGGCAACTTTGTACGTAAAATTACAAGATTTCCCTGCATGATGATATTAACGCATGTTCCAAACCCCACAGCCCTGTCCAAACTGAAGTTGGCAAACAGGTCTGCCCTAAATGAAGGAATGGGTTCTCTGCTTAATTTGCATTTAAGCAGTAAATAGATCCATCAGGCAGAAAAGGAAACAAAGAGAGCCCAAACAGATGAGAAAAAGTCAACTGGGAACATCCTTCCACATAGACCCTTTGTCTCCTAGTGCCCAGCTGGAAATGTCTGTCAAGAGAGGGACTTAAACTATAAAAAGGAGAGACAAACATCCCAAGGGACCCCTTTCTCTCTCCCTTCTTATTGCATTCACTGCACCCAAGCAGAAAAGGAAGCAAGCACTGGAATCTGATATAGTTTGTTAGGTATTCGTAAATGTCTTATCTTTGTTTTTCTTGTAACCATTTCTGACTTTTATGCCTCATTACTTGTACTTGTCATCAGATGTTCGGCTGCATGTGTGTTCTCCCATGTGTTCTACTGTGTGCTGTCCCAGCTCTGCACAGATGGCTGGCACAGTAGACCTTGAGTGAACCATCCAATAAATCCACAGACTTGGCTCATAGCAGAGGCACTTGATCAGATTTATTGTCGATGAAGCATGGTGCTAATGTCCCAGCTCAATGGTTACAGCAACTCTAACACATGTATGCTCATGACAATGGACTGGCTCAGTTAATGGCGGGACTTTCCCCTATCCTCTAGGCCAGATAAAGACACTCCCCATGAGATACAGATACAAACAAGTTACGCATTATCCCTGATGTATCTAGGTGCCACCCTCTGACATATTTGGGTGCCACCCGTTACATGTTGGTTCAATCAAAACATCTTTATCCACCATGCTGTCATCCGGACCTTATCCTTAAGATGGGTCAGCGTGTTCCTGTTATCTTTGGGGAATGTGCTGCTATCGAGTTGTTCTGTTACTGTTATACCAATAAAATAAAAACCAGCAGGATCTTATTAAAGAGGGAAAGGCAAAATACCACATTTATTGTGATTACAGAAAGAATCATAGTAAGCAATTAATTATAGCTATAACATTCCATTCAATCTCATATTTATTCACAGACACACACACACACACACACACCACACACACACACAGGTTCTACAAGGTTGTTATCATAGTTACCAGCCTTAGAGTTGCTCATGCCAAGCCACTGGCGAGGTGGCCTGGACATGAGGAGGGAGCAGGGCCTTGTCAGATGCACATCTGATGCTCCTGGAAGTTGGTTTGCAGAATCAGACCCCAAAGTTCTCACTTTCTAGAGTCCATTTTTATAGGAATTTCTTCCTATGCCAGTCTATGGGAATTGCTTCATCATGCTGTTGCTGAATCAATCAGCAGATGGCACATTCCTGATGGCTCCGTGCTGCCAGTTGTTATCTTGTCCTTTGGTTCTCCCATTCTTGAGGCTGTTGGGTGGATTCCAGTCTGCCCTCTGGGGGTCGTCTGGTTATTTCCACTTGATGCCTTCTTCAGCTGATGGACACTGGATTTTTAGGCTGGCACCTCCCTGATCATTCAGTTATTATCCACACCAAGCATCCGTCCACATACATCCTCTATCTCTATTTTAATCACAATTGTTAACAAAGCGAGATGGATACAACAAAAGGGCGGGGAGTCTCTGGATGCTGTTTCTGTTGTTACAGAGTATTGCTTTGAGTCTCTCTCTGTGTGAGTAGTTGTTGTTACAAAGAATTGCTTTGAGAACAGACTCTGTCTTAGAATGTACTAACACAATTAGCAGCTTGCATGTTTCACACATAGAGGGAGAGAAACAGTATCAAAAACCAAGAGACCTCTTAATTAGTAATACCCTGGAATTTAAACTATGGGGAATCAAACTCATGTGATTTTAATACAGAACTTCTTTAATATGATCCAACATAATCCCCCTTTTGACACTAAGATTTATAATCGTCAGTGTCACTTTATATGTAGCCTATTCAAAAGAAGGTACTGTGATGCAATTTGAGTTTGTGATTCCAATTCATCCCACATACATGATTCTAGTGATGTATCTTTACTACAAGTTTCTGGGACAACAGGCAAGGTGAGGCACACCCACTTTTGAGGAGTCCATTCGGTACAACCTCTAGTGTCTAATAGCTTCCCTCCCTCCCCAGCCCACTGGCTCGAAATTCAGGGTAGCCAAAAGGATCCCATGTGTAATATGGGGAGTGGGCTAACCTTCAATACCTTTGTCTCCAGGGACTGTTGGTGTGCAATTTTGACAACAATTTCTCCCATTTACAAGTCTGGTATTACAATACTGGAAACGTATTGCATCCATTCATATTGATAAGTGTCAAACAATGATCTCTTTCTTTGTTTTAACAAATGCATCAAACCCTTAATATTTCCCAATATGACCCAGAACATTTTGTGTTCCAAAGTAGCTAGGGCAAGTATCTGCATTTCAGTGCATCCCATAGCTATGGCTGTGTAGTTTCTTATTTCTAAATTTTTTCTTATGCATAAGCCATGTGGTAGTATTAAGCCATTGCCAAAGATTCCATTGGGCTATTAGGTTACCCAGACCAATTTGGACCAAGTCTACATTGGCATGTACTTGTTTTTGTATCAGGCTGTCCTATAGCTGGGACAGAGAGCTTAATTTATTTTTAATTACCTGCAGGTCTGCAGTATTTATTTTTTTAAACACACAACAGTGCTAGCAACAAGACAAGACAAAACATAGAACACAAAACACAATTTCTATTGTGACAGTAGATTCGTGGTATTGGCTTGCTCTTCAGCTGGCATCAACTTTTCCTGATTTTCTGAAAGACAAAAGAACATGTTTCTACCCCTTTTTGGGGTGGCAGATTATTGCTTAAAATATTTCTTTTACAAATACCCTTGCTGATTGCAGGCAAAAGAGAGGAATTACCCCCATATTTTCCTGTTTTTGTTCTATAGGCAGGCCAGGTTTCAATGGCTTCTATCTTTTAAGGGTTATGGGGAAATTATCCCACTGTTTAGTCATTAAATCCCTGAGGTGGGGTACCTCAGTTTCCCTTCTTATACAGCAGACTAAGTTTATAATGTTTTTCCTGCTGTGTTAAGCTTTAAGTTTATTTACAGGTAATAGTTGAGAAGCATCATTACCATATGTCCTTAAAGGATTTTTCCAAAAATCATACACACTATACATTGTTACAGGGGTACTTATTATCATTAAATTTATTAAAATTCTCTTGTCATACCATGTCTTTTATTTAGACAATTTGTTTGCTGACCAGGTATGTCCTTTATCTGCAGCTCCTTTGTGCTGCTAGTTCTTTCCTTCCTTTATCATTTAGGTAATTTGCATTTTCACAGACGCTTCCTGCTTTTGGATTTAAAGCCATCAGCAGCTCAGAGACTCTATCTTAAAGGGGATACAATCAACTTTCACCAGAATTTTGATCACTTTTTTTAACTTCTGCTTCCAAAACACACAGCAGTCTAAAAAAGAAAACCCAACCTATTGTGGCTCCCTTTGGAGCCCTAATAGCATTTTAATTAAGTAGCATGGTATGTTTGCATTTCTTTTGCCCCTTCTACAATATATCCTGCACATGTTCTGGGGCAAATGCACATTCCTTCCATAGTTTAACTTCTATAACATTATCCATACCAATTTTTACATAAGGTGTAACTATTTCTTTTTTTTTTTTTTGCTTACAGAGTTTTCATGTACCTTTATCAAAGTGACAGTCTGATTACTCAGAGCCATTTTAAGACTCAGGGTATGTCTATACTATGAAATTAAGTCGAATTTATAGAAGCCAGTTTTGTAGAAAGCGTTTTTATACAGTTGAGTGTGTGTGTCTCCACACAAATGCTCTAAGTGCATGTAGTCGGCGGACTGTGTCCACAGTACCGAGGCAACAGTCGACTTCCGGAGCTTTGCACTGTGGGTAGCTATCCCACAGTTCCCGCAGTCTCCACCACCCATTTGAATTCTGGGTAGAAATCCCAGTGCCTGATGGGGCTAAAACATTGTCGCGGGTGGTTCTGGGTACATATTGTCAGGCCCCCGTTCCCTCCCTCCCTCCGTAAAAGCAAGGGCAGACAATCGTTTTGCACCTTTTTTCTTGAGTTACTTGTGCAGACGCCATACCACGGCAAGCATGGAGCCCGCTCAGCTAACCGTCACCGTATGTCTCCTGGGTGCTGGCGGACATGGTACTGCATTGCTACACAGCAGCAGTTTATTGCCTTTTGGCAGCAGACAGTGCAGTATGACTGGTAGCCATCGTCGATGTAGTCCTGGGTGCTCTTTTAACCGGGCGCCTAGGCAAACATGGGAGTGACTCAGCCAGGTCATTTCCCTTGTTTTGTCTCATGGCGATTGAGTCCTACCGGCAGTGCACTGTCTTTTAATCTGCAACTAGCAGAAGAAGATGGCCAGTAGTCATACTGCACCGTCTTCTGCCGAGCACCCAAGAGGTGACGATGGCTAGCGGTCGTACTGCTCAGTCTGCTGCCAGCGTGATGTATAAAGATAGATGAAGTGGCTCAAAACAAGAAATAGCCCAGATTTGTTTTGTATTCATTTTCTCCTCCCTCCCTCCCTCTGTGAAATCAACAGCCTGCTAAACCCAGTTTTGAGTTCTATCCTTGAGGTTTTGAGTTCTATCCTTAAGGCGGCCATTTGGTTTCTCGCAAAGCCACCCCCTTTGTTGATTTTAATTCCCTGTAAGCCAACCCTGTAAGCCATGTCGTCAGTCGCCCCTCCGTCCGTCAGGGCAACAGCAGACAATCATTCCGCGCCATTTTTCTTTGCAGACGCCATACCACGGCAAGCATGGAGCCCGCTCAGATCACTTTGGCAATTAGGAGCACATTAAACACCACACGTATTTTCCAGCAGTATATGCAGCACCAGAACCTGGCAAAACTAAACTGGGCGAGTAGGCAACATCAGCACAGTGACGAGAATGATGAGTACATGGACACAGACTTCTCTCAAAGCACGGGCCCTGGCAATGTGGGCATCATGGTGCTAATGGGGCAGGCTCATGCGGTGGAATGCCGATTCTGGGCTCAGGAAACAAGCACAGACTGGTGGGACTGCATAGTGTTGCAGGTCTGGGATGATTTCCAGTTGCTGCGAAACTTTCACATGCGTAAGGGCACTTTCATGGAACTTTGTGACTTGCTTTCCCCTGCCCTGAGGTGCAAGAATACCAAGATGAGAGCAGCCCTCACAGTTGAGAAGCGAGTGACAATAGCCCTGTGGAAGCTTGCAACGCCAGACAGCTACTGGTCAGTTGGGAATCAATTTGGAGTGGGCAAATCTACTATGAGGGCTTCTGTGATGCAAGTAGCCAACGCAATCAAAGATCTGCTGATATCAAGGGTAGTGACTCTGAGAAATGTGCAGGTCATAGTGGATGGCTTTGCTGCAATAGGATTCCCTAACTGTGGTGGGGCCATACACGGAACCCATATCCCTATCTTGGCACCAGAGCACCAAGCCAGAGAGTACATAAACCGCAAGGGGTACTTTTCAATAGTGCTGCAAGCACTGGTGGATCACAAGGGACGTTTCACCAACATCAACGTGGGATGGCCAGGAAAGGTACATGATGCTCGTATCTTCAGGAACTCTGGTCTGTTTCAAAAGCTGCAGGAAGGGACTTTCTTCCCAGACCAGAAAATAACCATTGGGGATGTTGAAATGCCTATAGTTATCCTTGGGGACCCAGCCTACCCCTTAATGCCATGGCTCAAGAAGCCATACATAGGCAGCCTGGAGCGTAGTCAGGAGCTGTTCAACTACAGGCTGAGCAAGTGCAGAATGGTGGTAGAATGTGCATTTGGACATTTAAAAGTGCGCTGGCGCAGTTTACTGACTCGGTTAGACCTCAGTGAAACCAATATTCCCACTGTTATTACTGCTTGCTGTGCACTCCACAATATCTGTGAGAGTAAGGGGGAGACGTTTATGGCGGGGTGGGAGGTTGAGGCAAATCGCCTGGCTGCTGGTTACGCACAGCCACACACCAGGGCGGTTAGAAGAGCACAGGAGGGTGCGGTGCGAATCAGAGAAGCTTTGAAAACCAGTTTCATGACTGGCCAGGCTATGGTGTGAAAATTCTGTTTGTTTCTCCTTGATGAAACCCCCCACCCCTTGGTTCACTCTACTTCCCTGTAAGCTAATGACCCTCCCTCCCGCCTTCGATCACCGCTTGCAGAGGCAATAAAGTCATTGTTGCTTCACATTCATGCATTCTTTCTTAATTCTTCACACAAATAGGGGGATAATTACCAAGGTAGCCCAGGAGGGGTGGTGTAGGAGGGAAGGACAAGGCCACACAGCACTTTAAAAGTTTAAAACTTATTGAATGCCAGCCTTCTGTTACTTGGGCAATCCTCTGGGGTGGAGTGGCTGAGTGGCTGGAGGCCCCTCCACCGCGTTCTTGGGCGTCTGGGTGAGGAGGCTATGGAACTTGGGGAGGAGGGCGGTTGATTACACAGGGGCTGTAGCGGTGGTCTGTGCTCTTGCTGCCTTTCCTGCAGCTCAACCATACGCTGGAGCAAATTAGTTTGATTCTCCAGCAGCCTCAGCATTGAATCCTGCCTCCTCTCATCACGCTGCCACCAGCTTTCAGCTTCAGCCCTCTCTTCAGCCTTCCACTTACTCTCTTCAGCCCGCCACCTCTCCTCCCAGTCATTTTGTGCTTTCCTGCACTCTGACATTGTCTGCCTCCATGCATTCGTCTGTGCTCTGTCAGTGTTGGAGGACAGCATGAGCTCAGAGAACATTTCATCGTGAGTTCATTTTTTTTGCCTTCTAATCTTCGCTAGCCTCTGGGAAGGAGAAGATCCTGTGATCCTTGAAACAAATGCAGCTGGTGGAGAAAAAAAAGGGACAGTGGTATTTGAAAAGACACATTTTATAGAACAATGGGTACACTCTTTCACAGTAAACCTTGCTGTTAACATTACATACATAGCACATGTCCTTTCGTTATAAGGTCACATTTTGCCTCCCCCCACCGCGTGGCTAACAGTGGGGAACATTTCTGTTCAGCCATAGGCAAACAGCCCAGCAGGAACAGGCACCTCTGAATGTCCCCTTAAGAAAAGCACCCTATTTCAACCAGGTGACCATGAATGATATCACTCTCCTGAGGATAATACAGAGAGATAAAGAACAGATGTTGTTTGAACGCCAGCAAACATACACTGCAATGCTTTGTTCTACAATGATTCCCGAGTACGTGCTACTGGCCTGGAGTGGTAAAGTGTCCTACCCTGGTGGATGGAATAAGGCTGCCCTCCCCAGAAACCTTTTGCAAAAGCTTTGGGAGTATATCCAGGACAGCCACGAATGCCAGGGCAAATTAATCATTAAACATGCTGGCTTTTAAACCTTGTATAGTATTTTAAAAGGTACACTCACCAGAGGGCCCTTTTCCGCCTGGTGGGTCCGGGAGGCAGCCTTGGGTGGGTTCGGGGGGTACTGGCTCCAGGTCCAGGGTGAGAAACAGTTCCTGGCTGTCGGGAAAACCGGTTTTTCTGCTTGTTTGCTGTGAGCTATCTACAACCTCCTCATCATCGTCTTTCTCGTCCCCAAAACCTGCTTCCGTGTTGCCTCCATCTCCATTGAAGGAGTCAAACAACACGGCTGGGGTAGTGGTGGCTGAACTCCCTAAAATGGCATGCAGCTCATCATAGAAGCAGCATGTTTGGGGCTCTGACCCGGAGCGGCCGTCGGCCTCTCTGGTTTTCTGGTAGGCTTGCCTCAGCTCCTTAAGTTTCACATGGCACTGCTTCGGGTCCCTGTTATGGCCTCCGTCCTTCATGCCCTGGGATTTTCACAAATGTTTTGGCATTTCGAAAACTGGAACATAGTTCTGATGGCATGGATTCCTTTCCCCATACAGCAATCAGATCCCGTACCGCCCGTTTGGTCCATGCTGGAGCTGTTTTGCAATTCTGGGACTCCATCATGGTCACCTCTGCTGATGAGCTCTGCATGGTCACCTGCAGCTTGCCACACTGGCCAAACAGGAAAATGAAATTCAAAAGTTTGCGGGCCTTTTCCTGTCTACCTGGTCAGTGCATCTGAGTTGAGAGTGCTGTCCAGAGTGGTCACAATGGAGCACTCTGGGATGGCTCCCAGAGGCCAATACCATCTAATTGCGTCTACAGTACCCCAAATTCAACCCAGCAAAACCGATTTCAGCGCTAATCCCCTTGTTGGGGGTGGAGTAAGGAAATTGATTTTAAGAGCCCTTTAAGTCGAAAAAAAGGGCTTCATCATGTGGCTGGGTGCAGGGTTACATCAATTTAATGCTGCTAAATTCGACCTCAACACCTAGTGTAGACCAGGGCTCAGAGTTTTTAACATTGCTTCTTTTTGTTTTGTGCACCTCACCCCTGCTGTTGCTTCAGAGGGGCACTGCCTTTTTAAATTTCTTATTATTTATTTATTTACTACAGCTCTCATCTGCTATTTTGTTATAAAAACAAACAAACAAAAACCAACCAAACAAACAAAAAGAATCCAGACTTTTTTTTCTCTTCTCCTGATTTTGAATGGAAATTTAAGGGTTAAATGCCAAATCCCAAAGCCAAACAACACTAATTACCTGTGTCTAGCAAAAAGGTCTGTCAATTTTGCAACTTTGAATTAAAGAGTCAAATGTATTTTTAGTGGCATTATTTAAAAACAAAACCAATTGGTCCTTAGAACTTACTTATTTACACACACACACACACACACACACACACACACACAGATAGATACATACACATTTTCTTTTCCTTAACATCCCTTCCACACTGCTCTGTTTTTTATATCTTACATTCCCTTAATACATTTGAGGCAGTTAAGTTCCAATAGAACCCTCTAAGGTTCTTTTAGCAAATTTGACTAAATTATCCATAGTCAAATGATTTTAATCAGATATTTTTGCCTAGCTAATTTACAGACATTCCTTTGGAAAAGGGCCAATTTTTCCTTAAGAATGGCTGCAAAGAAACCAGGAATGCTTTTCTCTAACACTCTTCCTTTTTAAAATTTTCACAAAGTTTAGCTGCTTAATTCCCTCCAGCCTCTGCAGAGTTAACTTTTTCACTCTCTTTTCTCTTTGTAATTATACCTGGAGGTGCCCTACATAGGACCTTCTCCCCCTTCACCTGGTGTAATGGCTGCTACCTGTTTAGAGGCAAAGCCCAATTTTTGTCTCAGACTCTTATGCTCAAATAAATTTGTTAGTCTCTAAGGTGCCACAAGTACTCCTTTTCTTTTTGCAAATGCAGACTAACACGGCTGCTACTCAGAAACCAAATGTATCCGATGAAGTGAGCTGTAGCTCACGAAAGCTTATGCTCTAATAAATTTGTTAGTCTCTAAGGTGCCACAAGTACTCCTTTTCTTTTTGCGAATACAGACTAACAGGGCTGCTACTCTGAAACCTGTTAATTAGGGTGATTCACAATGACTATGATTTGCAGGTGCTTCAAGGTTAATTTCTTTACCATACCTTGGAGCACATGATTCTCTCTTTCAATTTTCTCAGAGACTTTAGCTTGGTCTGCCAGGAATCTTTCTCTCTTTTTGCATTCCTGGAGTGCCTCTTTCACTATTTTCAGCTGACTTTGGGTATTTGTAGCCAGCACCTTCCAATTGTCTGCTCCCTTTTCCGTTTGTGCCTTTTCCTCTTTACATGAAGACAAGCGGAGGTAAGTATCCTTACATGCCTCCCACAACAGCCAAATTGCTGCTGCATCTCTTTTGGCAGCACTAGAAGGTTTGTATATGAGGATATACTGAGCCAATCTATCTTCTAGGTCCAAAATAGTGCAGACATCAGCTAGCGCTTGTTTAGTCCAAGGACTGTGCCCAAATTTTTGAAGGATTTGTTTAAAAGGTGTAATATTTTTTAATGCAAGGCAAGGCTGGAGCTCCTTTTGGCTTCATTCCTTCCTCTGCACCTGCTTTACCCTGTTTTTTCTTTAACATTCTAACAAATTTTTAACTTCTCTGTCACTCCTGATTTTATTCAGCGAGTGGCTTCTTTGTCTCCCCTGGTTTTACTCAGCGGGTGACACAGTCTAGATTCCCTGAACCTGCTACTCCTTATTTCAGCAAGTAGCTTAGCCTGGCCCATGGACCTTCTTGATGCCCCTGATACCTCAATGAGCAATAGGAATTAGGTTTAGTAATCGTAGCTTAATCTATGCGTTTTTCCCCTGCTACCTTCCCAGAGGCCAGCAGGTCCCCTGTTACCTTCTCGGAGGCCAGCAGGTCTGGTTAACCTGTTTTTCCCTGCTACCTTCCCAGAGGCCAGCAGGTCTGGTTAACCCAATAGAAATGCCTAGCTCAATAGAGCTGGCGGTGTGCACACCAATATTTACAATAACTGAGGGTTTTTTACCAATATTACCCCTCTCGCAATTCTCCACCAAAATATTATACCAATAAAATAAAAACCAGCAGGATCCTATTAAAGGGGAAAAGGCAAAATACCACATTTATTGTGATTACAGAAAGAATCATAGTAAGCAATTAATTATAGCTATAACATTCCATTCAATCTCATATTTATTCACACATTCATTCATACACACACACACACACAGGTTCTGCAAGGTTGTTATCATAGTTACCAGCCTTAAAGTTGCTCATGCCAAGCCACTGGCCAGGTGGCCTGGACATGAGGAGGGAGCAGGGCCTTGTCAGATGCACATCTGATGCTCCTGGAAGTTGGTTTGCAGAATCAGACCCCAAAGTTCTCACTTTCTAGAGTCCATTTTTATAGGAATTTCTTCCTATGCCAGTTTATGGGAATTGCTTCATCATGCTGTTGCTGAATCAATCAGCAGATGGCATGTTCCTGACCGCTCTGTGCTGCCGGATGTTATCTTGTCCTTTGGTTCTCCCATTCTTGAGGCTGTTGGGTGGATTCCAGTCTGCCCTCTGGGGGTCCTCTGGTTATTTCCACTTGATGCCTTCTTCAGTCGATGGACACTGTGTGAGTAGTTGTTGTTACAAAGAATTGCTTTGAGAACAGACTCTGTCTTAGAATGTACTAACACAATTAGCAGCTTGCAAGTTTCACACATAGAGGGAGAGAAACAGTATCAAAAACCAAGAGACCTCTTAATTAGTAATACCCTAGAATTTAAACTATGGGGGATCAAACTCATGTGATTTTAATACAGAACTTCTTTAATATGATCCAACATAATCATCCTCCTGGAATGTGCTTGCATGAGTGCTTTGTGCCTTGCATTTCTTAGGAATATGTATTTTTGCAATATCAGCCCTATGCTTGCCAATTCTGTGAGCAAGGCCTGCCTCTTGCTCACAATCTGACTTTGCTTTGCTATCAGCAAAGTTTTGACCACTTTAATTCAGGCCTCAGGTCCCAGATACAAGGACTTATGTCTCAGGCTCTCTTCCTACTACAGTAGTCATTTAAAATCTCTCTCTTTGTAGTTAATAAACTTGTTTTACTGTGTTATCTAATGCAGTGTGTTTAAACTGAAGTATTGGAATAACTATTTGAGATAAGATGACATATTATTCTATTAAAGAAATAACAGACTTAAAATATTTTGTACTGTCCAGGAGAGGGCTGGACAGTACAGGGCAAAGATTTCTGGGGGAAAAAACTGGGACTAGGGGTGTGTTGCGTGACCCTGCAGTATAACCAAGGCTGGTGAGAGCCAGAGTGTAACCCAAGTGTGATTGGCAGGCTGCAGCTATACGTGGACACTCAGTATGTGGCTTGCATGCTGGAAGACTTTGTGAGTGGCCCAGGTGGGAACTACTTCAGCAAGGCATTATAAGGCACCCCAGGTTGCAGGCCAGGAGTAACACAACTCCTCATTTGCCTGGCGTGTACCCTGGTATGTCTCACATAGGTCCCATCAACTGCCCCAATATAGTTTCCCATGTGTGGAAAGCCATCAATAATCTCTTGAGCATTATCCATCTTTATAACTCAGCTAGACAGTATCTTACCCATGGCATCACAGATCTGTATGACTCTGGCCCCAACAGCTGATCTCCCAATGCTGAGCTGGTTAACTACAGACTGGTAACATTCTTGGGGAGTGAGCTTCCAGATGGCAATGGCTACCTGCTTCTCTATGGCTATGGGGCACTGCATGTTGGTACACTGTCATTGAAGCTTTGGGGTCAGTTCTGCACATATGCCATCCCCATCCTGTTATTCTCTCAGGACTGCTGGTCATCCAGATCTGCAGAATGATCCTCTCCCATCATTCCATGCTTGCTTGCTGGGCACAGAAATGATGTTGCACACTGTGTGGCTGATCCAGGAACCAGTCCTCTAGCTCCAGCAGCTCAGTGTCCTCGTCATGCTGCAACAACTTCACAGTGTTCTCCTGCTGCTAGAGAACTGCTGATGCTGCTGTTAAATATTCTCCTACACCCACATCATCTGCTCAGTGGTGCAGTGGGTGAAGTCCAATGCCAAATGCATCCAGTTTTCAATACTGTAATACAGCCCGAGCAGCCTCTGTATATTCATGCTTGCCACCATAGTGAAAGGGTGCATTTCTGGGTCCACACTGGCAGACAGCAATTTGAAACTGGCGCTAGCCCACCCGGAAAGGAATCAATGGGGCAGAGACTGTGGAAACATGTGTTTTTTTGTTTTTTAAAATAAAAACCCACCTGGCTTCCATTTTCATCCCACAGATGACAACGAAAACAATCATATGATGTACGCTGCTCACCTGTGAAGAAAGAAATGGGGGATACCCCTCACTCAATTTACAGCAAACTGCCACTGGGTTCACACAACATGAATTGAAAACAGAACAGGTGTCCCATGTGCACACTATTGGTGTGACTTGTGTACCGCAAGTTACCAGACGTGCATCAAAAAGCATTGCATTAAATTCCCAGTGCAGACATATTCATATTACCTATCTTTGAAAAGTGGAACAAAGAGGATCCAGAGAATTATAGACCAATCAGCCTAACTTCAATACCTGGAGAGATACTGGGACAAATTATTAAACAATCTGTTTGTAAGCACTAGAGGATAATGGGATTACAAGTAACAGTGAGTATGAATTCGTTAAGAATACATCATGCCAAACCAACCTAATTTCCTTCTTTGACAGGGTTCATGATCTAGTGCGGGAGGAGCGGTAGACGTGATATATCTTGATTTTAATAAGGCTTTTGACACAGTCTGACATGACATTCTCAGAAGCAAACTAGAGAAAAGTGGTCTAGCTGAAATTACTATCAGGTGGATGAATAACTAGTTGAAAGACTGTACTCAGAGAGCAGTTATTAATGCTTTGCTGACACCAACCTTGGGAGAGGTTGTAGCACTTTGGAGGACAGGATTTTAGAGTTCAAAATGACCTTGACAAATACTTCAGAAATCAACAAGATGCTTGTCAGTAAAGACAAGCAGAGTGCTTCAGTTAGGAAGGAAAAATCAAATGAACAACTACAAAATGGCTAGATGGTAGTACTGCTGAAAAGGATCGGGGGGTTATACTGGATAACAAATTGAACATAAGCCAACAATGTGATGCAGTTGCAGAAAAAGCTAATATTCTGGTGTGTATGAACAGGAGTGTCCTATGTAAAACATAGTAGCTAATTGTTCCACTCTACTCGACACTGGTGAGACCTCAGCTGGAGTGATGTGTCCAATTCTAGGTGCCACACTTTTGGAAAGATGTGGACAAATTGGAGTGAGTCCAGCGGAGAGCAACACAAATAATAAAAAATTTAGAAAACCTGAGCTCTGAGGAAAAATTTAAAAAATTGGGCAAGTTTAGTCTTGAGAAAAGAAAACAGAGAGGAGACCTGACAAATTTTAATTATGCTAAGGGCTGTTGTAAAGATAATTCTGATCAACTGTTTTCCATGTCCACTGAAGGTGAAAGAAGAAGTAATGGGCTTAATCTTCAGCAAGGGAGATTAGGTTAGATATTAAGAAAAACTTTCTAACTATAAGGATAATTAAAAACTGGAATAAGCTTCCAAGGAAGGTTGTGGAATCCCCATCATTAGAGATTTTTAAGAACAGGTTAGAAAAATACCTGTCAGGGATGGTCTTGGTTTACTTGGTCCTGCCTCAGCACAAGGGCTGGACTAGTTGATCTCTCAAGGTCCCATCCAACCTTACATTTCTGAGTCCATGATTTTACAATGTTATGCTTCAGGAGGAAAATGACAAGCTATGTTTGTCTTTGAGGTAAAACAGGGGCTATTGAACGGGGGGGAATAATGCAGAAAAATGCACTGTGCACCAAGGAATGTAGGGACTTGCAGTACACATGAAGTTTAGAAATATATGTGGATGAAACTATTAAAATAAGTGTTCAGGAAGGAAGGAGGTTGGAGAAAGGCACAATATTTTATTAAGTACACAAGCATTCAACTCACCTTGATTTTGTGAAACACCTAGCTTGAAGGCTCCCAAACTGTGATGCCTATACCATTGGTCCTCCACAGAGAGCTAGGTGATCACATAGAGCTGGCTCTCTTCTTTGGTGTCAGCAGCTATACTGCATCAAAAGATGTCACAACTACATTAAACTTTCCTACCATTATTTTTCAATGTAAGCCATTGCTGTAGTTGCCACACACATGTTCTATTATTATGAGTAGGAGAGGAGGTGGCCTATATGAGCATGAGTGAAAGGAGAGAAGGTGGTCAACATGATCCTCTCAAGTTATGGTCTGCTTGAAGAAAAAATGTGAGAACCTCTGATCTAGTTCTTACTGGATCTAGTTCAGCTGCTTAGTACAGGTATTAGCATAACCAATCCTGTGCTAGCATTGCCACCATCTTCTTAGAATAGGTGTGATGTCTCATTCCATATTCTTTATGAAAATATGCTTATGATATGAATATGACATAACTGAGATATACTTTATGCAAGATGTCTCATGGGACATATCATTGGGAAGGGTTTAGAGTAGCAGCCGTGTTAGTCTGTATTCGCAAAAAAGAAAAGGAGTACTTGTGGCACCTTAGAGACTAACAAATTTATTTGAGCATAAGCTTTCGTGAGCTACAGCTCACTTCATCGGATGCATTCGGTGGAAAATACCTAATGCATCCGACGAAGTGATCTGTAGCTCACGAAAGCTTATGCTCAAATAAATTTGTTAGTCTCTAAGGTGCCACAAGTACTCCTTTTCATCATTGGGAAGGTTATGATTTACTGAATGCGATTATCCAATCTGTATGCCTGTAACATACCTGTATCTGAAGTTAGGAATATTGACTATGCATCTGTATTTCAACTCTGCTACTTTGGATGATGCTGGCTGCTAACACTTCAGGTATAACAATGGAAAAGCCAGAGAGGGTGGATGGCCCATCAGTGAGGACAATGGACTGTGAAAAGCTTCAGAGTAGCAGCCGTGTTAGTCTGTATTCGCAAAAAGAAAAGGAGTACTTGTGGCACCTTAGAGACTAACAAATTTATTAGAGCATAAGCTTTCGTGAGCTACAGCTCACTTCATCGGATGCATTTGGGTGAAAAGCTTGGCCTTCCTGTGGATGCTATACTGCCACTGACTCATGGATGCTGTGATCCTATAGAGTCCGGTGGTCTTGTCACCTGATACTTAAACATTACCTGGGGTGTTTTTGTAACTTTCCAATGTAAGGGGTTGGGGTGTGGGGGGGTCAAGTTTGGGAAACAAAGGATTTCTGCCCTATGTAAATTCTATTTAAGGGTGGGGATGAAGGCAAACAGGACTCCTCCTCTCCATGGCCTGTCTGCCCAACAAGAAAGACTGCAAAAGGGAAGGCAAGGGGGGAGTCCAGACTGAGACAGGAATATAACTGGAACTCTGAACCACAGAAACTTTGCAAACTGCCTGCAACAATATCTAGGGTGAGAAATACTATTTGTAACCAGTTTCTTTAGTTTGTGTGTTTGATTTCATTTGCTTAGTAATCTGCTTTGTTCTGTTTGTTAGCCCTTTTAACACTTAAAATCTGCCTTTTATAGTTAATAAAATTTGTTTTGTTTATTATTAAACCCAGTTTCTGTAATTTCTAATGTGTGTGGGGGGGGGCTGTAAGAAGTGTTCACACCTCTCTCCACATTGAGGAAGGGGGCCCATGCTGGCAGAACAGGTAGACTCAGTGGTATCTCAGCACATCAGGTGGCTGCCCAAGAGGTCCAACCAGTCACAAGAGGCTATTGTCTCCAATAGTAATTGGGACTTTGGATTCTTTGATCTGCTGCTGGATCTCATGACAGATGTGAAATTAGGCCAGATCATCAATAGTGGCAGTGCATTCTCAGGAACAGTCTGTAACTCCAAAGCCAGTACACGTGCCTACCAAACATTTTCAGATGTGCTAGAGGATGTTGCAGTCTATGAAAACCAATTTCCTGTGGGTCACCAAAATGTATTCAGTGAGGAATTGTGTGGCACCTTTTTGGGTAACAGGAACACTTGTGTACAAATAAATGTAAACTGAAACCAGTTTGACCCACTTTATCTCCTTTCTTATGCTGCATCCTACTAAATCATGCCAGTGAAGATGGATTATACTTTCACTCATGAGATAAACCTGTAAACTAATTCTTGTCTGCAGCAATAGTGTAGTATAGATCTTGTGTCCTCTGAAAGATGAATAATTACAGTCCCTGAGGACATACTCTCTCTAAAATGCAGTCATCATGGATTCTGCAAAGTGGGTGATCTGTGTGGTCAATGATGATAAAATGAAGAGCTCCCTTTTCTCCAACATGCATGAAAGTGAAATGGCGAGAACAGCTCCCATTAGATTAGTGATGAAGCCCCCAGTTCCTGGACAGTGTCTGTTTCCTTTGATTAAATTGATACTGTATGACAAGAGCTCCCTAAATACAATCAAGCCAAACAGTGGCATAAACCAGCTCCACACACGTTGATTTTAAATGAGCTTGCCTTGTCCCATATTGTATGCAAAGGTCTGTCCCTTCATTAAATAGGTTGATCAGATTTTCTGTGCCTCTCTTCATATATAGCAATCTGTCTCCATCGAAACCTTGGTGAATCAGAGAGTAAAACCCAAATGAGCTATGCATCAGAAATCTGTAACATATACCACCGATGAGTTCATCCCTCTGCATGCGGCATACAACTATATTTAGAATTTCAGGCATACTTGTTATCCTGACGGTATATGAACAAGGAGAAGAAGAAAATACAAGAATTCTCTTTCTGAATATGCTCC
Source organism: Dermochelys coriacea (assembly GCF_009764565.3). Lineage (NCBI taxonomy): Eukaryota > Metazoa > Chordata > Testudines > Dermochelyidae > Dermochelys > Dermochelys coriacea. The sequence goes on along the minus strand of NC_050070.1, from coordinate 68,723,693 downwards.
AAATATAACACCCAGAGTTGCCTCATGGGCTGTCACACTTCAGGGTGTAATCCAGACAAGTTCAGGGGTTGTCACCATTTGCTCTGCAACCTGGGTGCCTTAAAATGCTTCGTTGCTGTAATTCCTATCTTGAGATTCTCACAGCCAGCCTACAAATCAGACCCTGAGTGTCTGTGTGATAAATGTCCCTGTTCTGCCATGCTGATCCCAGCAGCCTGTCTACAGCCCCACTCTGGCTTCCACCAGCCTTTGTTATAAATATCAGGGTGACCCCAACACACTCTCAGTCCCAGATTTCCCCAAAGCTGTGTGCCATGCAATGTGCAGCCCGCTCTTGGATCACTCAGAGAAATAATAAAGCTTGATTGCTCCTTTAAAGAGACAAAAGCGCATTATAGCTTATTAGCTGAACTGGGGTAAATACACCCTTCCCTTCAAACACAGCACTGAGTTGGTTTATAGTAAAAATAAAATATGTATTAACAATCAGACATAAGTTAAGTGATGCCAAATAAAGGAAATAAAAGTAGAGATGGTTACAAGCTAATAAAAATAAAAACGCATCTCAAAGTCTAAAACATAATCTAGCAAAAGGTACAGGCTTTGTTCAAGATGGTTTCTCTCACCAACCTTCCTTCTTCCCAGCTATGACTGACTTTCCCTCAGTCAGAACCTTCCATTGAAGTACAAGAAGGTAGTTCCCCTTGTATTACCAGACGAAAGATCTTTGCCTAAACGGGTTTCTCACCTACATTCAGTTCCCAGAGACTTCAACCCCCCTCTTGGTTGAAGGACCTATCTTTTTCAGTTAGCAAGAGCTCCAGCCCCTTGTCTGTCTAGTGATGGATGCCAAAGAATGCTTCTGTCTTTGTTTATATCTTCCACAATACAATGACCTTGTTTCAAGAGGCAAGATCGCCTTGTGCTGTTCTTCCCTTCCTGTTGGCTTTCCATCCCTTTGCTGATTTCTATAGAAATGGGGATTCCATTGTTTTTAGTCACTCATTGCTTAATTTAATTGGAGACAGGTTAATAGCTGCCTTCTCTCCTGTCTTCAAGAGAACCTGTTTCTCCATGTTTGGCCACAGACTTGAAAGTTTAATATAATTAAATATCCATATTTCCTAATATAGTGTTAATACATGCATTTTGTAATGATTAATCACTAGTGTGTCATTAGCTTTCAGAGAAGACCCTACTCCATACACTTTTATAGTACTGTATACAATCAATTGATTTAGTTGCTTATCACTTGAGGTTCAAGCCCCTCTTTATAGACCAGTAAATCTTTGCAATGTATTATTTGAAAAGAAAAACCCAGACCAAGTGTCTCTCTCCTGATGGGGCATTGACACCATGCTGTCTCCTCCTCCACTTGTTAGCTTGATGGTTTTGTTTACCTGATATGTAAATGGACCTTCATTGTCTTTCCCTGATGACTGGGCTGGTTAGAGAAGCAAACACATTCCTTGCTCTAGAGCAGACCTGTTTACCTGATCCCGCTGACATGCCTGGTTTAAACACACTCTAGTCATAATTCTAGCATCTATCCATAAGTATACACTGTATATACGTCACACCAGAATGATCAGTGAGTTATTAATTTTACAGTGACATACTACATGACACCTTTTAAATAAATATCATGACACCAGTGTGTGAGATACAGTGAGTATGTCAGGGCTGACACAGTTTGTTGACACAGAGTTGTGAACCACAAATGGGCCACAAATGTTGTTACAGCTACATCAAGGCCCCCAGAAGCATTTTATGAGCAAATGTTTGGAATGTATAGTGTGAAGAATAGGTGAGGAACTTTATATTTTACTTTTAAATTGAATCTCGGCTTTTTCTGTCAGCTGTGATTATAAAGGGAATTAATCTTGCAGTTCATTTGTGGATATGCTGTAAAAGGTACCTTTTTGTTAGTAGGGTGTTTCTCTTTTCCAAGCACTTTTCCTATGTGATAGGTGTGCTGATCTCACTAAGCTTTTCTCTTGGTCTCAGTCCAGTTCTACCAAATCAAAGCAATGATTAAAACTGGCAGAATGTATGTCTTGCCTTTAAGGACAGACTGGACATGGAGACTCAATTGCCTGCCTTTCCATAGATGTGGTGTTTCCAGAACAGGCATGAGGCCAACTGGTAGTGCAGCTACTACTGCCACTGTCTGGCCTGTATCTCTTTGGTGGAGAAATAGTGGGCTTCATAGTTACCAACCTTTCACAAACCCCAAATTCACTTTAAAAAGAAACACTTCCCAAGATTTACTAAACCATGCCTGTCATGTTACTCAGACTATCCTTTCCTGAGAACAATGGCCAATGGCCGTGAATATATGGAAACCGGAGTGTGAATTCCTACAGCGGAGGCAGGAATTCTTTGAGGGTGACTCATCATTTAGGCTCTACCTCTCAGTCTGCAGGTAGGGAAGGAACAAAGGTAATATCCATGTGTCATCAGTTACCTCATTAAATGGATACACAACAATTTTTCACAAGAGCAGGCAGGGGTGTCTGTCACACTCAGGCTTACATGGTATTTTTCAGTGCCACTGTTGTGTGTTTTCAGCCATGCCTCAACTTTAAAGGGGTTTATGTGAAGAAAGGTTTGAAACAGTATGGTATCCTCTGGATGCTAAGAAGTCAAAAGATGATTCGTGTTTATAAAAATTAGAGTGCAGCCACAATGGGGATGCTATTTCTGTTACTGCCTGTACCATTACTACAACTAGCCTTGTCATTCTCATTTATTATTACAAAAGCAGGCACAAAAGCCTTTAAACATGTTCCTCATTTTACAACACCTAATCTCTGCAGAATGACAGTGATTACACAGGGATGGATGGTGAAACAACAGTATGCGGCAAAGGGCTGAGCACTTAAGCTTCATCAGCCTTTATGTAGTGTCTCTGTGACGAATTCCAGGGTAAAGAGTATTGATCATAGAGGCAAACATAAAAAACACAGAGCGTGTTAACATCCTCCAGAAACCATGAGCCACTTTCTGACTTGGTGAAGTTTCTCCCACATATACCAGCTGGGAATCTTGCCCAGTTTGTATAATATGATGTAATATTAAATAACAGTTTGCATATGCATAATCACAGGTTTCAGAGTAGCAGCCGTGTTAGTCTGTATTCGCAAAAAGAAAAGGAGTACTTGTGGCACCTTAGAGACTAACAAATTTATTAGAGCATAAGCTTTCGTGAGCTACAGCTCACTTCATCGGATGCATTTGGTGGAAAAAACAGAGGAGAGATTTATATACACACACACAGAGAACATGAAACAATGGGTTTATCATACACACTGTAAGGAGAGTGATCACTTAAGATAAGCCATCACCAGCAGCAGGGGGGGGAAAGGAGGAAAACCTTTCATGGTGACAAGCAGGTAGGCTAATTCCAGCAGTTAACAAGAATATCAGAGGCACAGTGGGGGGTGGGGTGGGAGGGAGAAATACCATGGGGAAATAGTTTTACTTTGTGTAATGACTCATCCATTCCCAGTCTCTATTCAAGCCTAAGTTAATTGTATCCAGTTTGCAAATTAATTCCAATTCAGCAGTCTCTCGTTGGAGTCTGTTTTTGAAGCTTTTTTGTTGAAGTATAGCCACTCTTAAGTCTGTGATCGAGTGACCAGAGAGATTGAAGTGTTCTCCAACTGGTTTTTGAATGTTATAATTCTTGACGTCTGATTTGTGTCCATTCATTCTTTTACGTAGAGACTGTCCAGTTTGGCCAATGTACATGGCAGAGGGGCATTGCTGGCACATGATGGCATATATCACATTGGTAGATGCGCAGGTGAACGAGCCTCTGATAGTGTGGCTGATGTGATTAGGCCCTATGATGGTATCCCCTGAATAGATATGTGGACAGAGTTGGCAACGGGCTTTGTTGCAAGGATAGGTTCCTGGGTTAGTGGTTCTGTTGTGTGGTGTGTGGTTGCTGGTGAGTATTTGCTTCAGATTGGGGGGCTGTCTGTAAGCAAGGACTGGTCTGTCTCCCAAGATCTGAGAGAGCGATGGCTCGTCCTTCAGGATAGGTTGTAGATCCTTGATGATGCGTTGGAGAGGTTTTAGTTGGGGGCTGAAGGTGATGGCTAGTGGCGTTCTGTTGTTTTCTTTGTTGGGCCTGTCCTGTAGTAGGTGACTTCTGGGTACTCTTCTGGCTCTGTCAATCTGTTTCTTCACTTCAGCAGGTGGGTATTGTAGTTGTAGGAATGCATGATAGAGATCTTGTAGGTGTTTGTCTCTGTCTGAGGGGTTGGAGCAAATGCGGTTATATCGTAGCGCTTGGCTGTAGACAATGGATCGAGTGGTATGATCTGGATGAAAGCTAGAGGCATGTAGGTAGGAATAGCGGTCAGTAGGTTTCCGATATAGGGTGGTGTTTATGTGACCATTGCTTATTAGCACCGTAGTGTCCAGGAAGTGGATCTCTTGTGTGGACTGGTCCAGGCTGAGGTTGATGGTGGGATGGAAATTGTTGAAATCATGGTGGAATTCCTCAAGAGCTTCTTTTCCATGGGTCCAGATGATGAAGATGTCATCAATGTAGTGCAAGTAGAGTAGGTGCATTAGGGGACGAGAGCTGAGGAAGCGTCATCCTCTACAGCAAACAGGGAAAGATTAAGAATGAGCTCTCAAAACTGGATACTCTCATAAAGAACCAACCTTCCACACAAACTTCCTCGTGGCTGGACTTTACAAAAACTAAACAAGCCATTTACAAAACACACTTTGATTCTCTACAAAAGAAAAAGGACACTAAGCTATCTAAACTACTATATGCCACAAGGGGCCACAACAATGGTTCCCGTAACCCACCCAGCAATATTGTTAATCTATCCAACTATACTCTTAGCCCAGCGGAAGAATCTGTCCTATCTCGGGGCCTCTCCTTTTGCCCCTCCACCCCCACGAACATGATACAGTTCTGTGGTGACCTAGAATCCTATTTTCGACGTCTCAGACTCTAGGAATATTTCCAACACACCTCTGACCAACATATTAACCCACAGAGACCTTCCTGCCAACACTACAAAAAGAAGGATTCTGGGTGGACTCCTCCTGAAGGTCGAAACAGCAGCCTGGATTTCTACATAGACTGCTTCCGCCGACGTGCACGAGCTGAAATTGTGGAAAAGCAGCATCTATTACCCCATAACCTCAGCCATGCAGAACACAGTGCCATCCACAGCCTCAGAAACAACTCTGACATCATAATCAAAAAGGCTGAGAAAGGAGGTGCTGTCGTCATCATGAATAGGTCGGAGTATGAACAAGAGGCTACTAGGCAGCTCTCCAACACCACTTTCTACAAGCCATTACCCTCTGATCCCACTGAGAGTTACCAAAAGAAACTACAGCATTTGCTCAAGAAACTCCTTGAAAAAGCACAAGAACAAATCCGCACAGACACACCCCTGGAGCCCCGACCTGGGGTATTCTATCTGCTACCCAAGATCCATAAACCTGGAAATCCTGGACGCCCCATCATCTCAGGCATTGGCACCCTGACAGCAGGATTGTCTGGCTATGTAGACTCCCTCCTCAGGCCCTTCGTTACCAGCACTCCCAGCTATCTTCGAGACACCACCGATTTCCTGAGGAAACTACAGTCCATTGGTGATCTTCCTAAAAACACCATCCTAGCCACTATGGATGTAGAAGCCCTCTACACCAACATTCCACACAAAGATGGACTACAAGCCGTCAGGAACAGTATCCCCGATACTGTCACGGCTAACCTGGTGGCAGAACTTTGTGACTTTGTCCTGACCCATAACTATTTCACATTTGGTGACAATGTATACCTTCAAATCAGCAGCACTGCGATGGGTACCCGCATGGCCCCACAGTATGCCAACATTTTTATGGCTGACTTAGAACAACGCTTCCTCAGCTTTCGTCCCCTAATGCCCCTACTCTAGGGGTTCAATAACAGGCTGAGCAAGTGCAGAATGACTGTTGAGTGTGCTTTTGGCCATTTAAAAGCCCGTTGGTGATGCCTCTGTGGGAAGATGGACCTAGCTGATGACAATATTCCTATGATTATAGCCACATGCTGTATGCTCCATAATATTTGTGAAGGGAAGGGTGAAAGCTTCACTCAGGGCTGGACCTCAGAGGCTCAGTGCCTAGAGGATGAGTTTGAACAGCCAGAGACCAGGGCTATTAGAGGGGCCCAACGTGGGAGTGCAAGGATTAGGGATGCCTTGAGGGAGCAATCTGAAGCTGAAAGCCACTAATATTTGTTGCTCTGCTTGGGATTGCAGTGCTTGTAATTCTAGGAGGTGATTGGTGCACATGATGCAATACGGGGGCTTAACATAATTGTATGTTGCTTTGCAGTGCTCTATTTGCTTTCAATTAGTAGAATAAAGATTGCTTTCAAACCAACACAATTCTTTTATTAAAAGACAACAACCGGAGGAGAGAGTCAAATGAAAAAATACATCAGCAGCAATGGGGATGGGGGAAGGGAAGGTCTCAGGAGTAGGAGGGGTCCGGGGATGTCTAAAGATTTGTGTATGTCGAGGGATCGTATCCTTTGGAGTACAATGCAGCGGGTACTGTACTTCAGCAGGGCTAAACTGCAGAGGGTTGGATGTTGGGTGCAGTGGGTAATGGGATCCCACAGTGCTGGTCTGTAATGGGGGAAAAGTGAAATGCTGCGGGTAGAGACTGGAGCCATAAGGTTGATAACAGTGTGTTGGCGGTGTCTGGGGGGTGCAGGGGAGTTTTCCTACAGCAGCTGCAGGGGAGGGCAAGTGCAGAGTTGCTCAGTTTGAAGAGCTAGTAGTTCCTGGAGCATGTCCACTTGGCACTCCATAACGTTTAAGAATCACTCTATGGCTTCATTCTGGCATTCTGTGTTCTCCTTTCGATCCCTCTTCTCGCTGTCCTGCCACTCCTTCAATTCCTGTTTCTCAGTGGCAGAGTGCATCATAACCTTATGCAGAAAGTCCTCCTTAGTTCTTCTTGGCTACTTTCTAATTCTGCGCTGCCATTCTGCCACCAATAACAAAGAGGGAGGCTGGGCTCCCAAGGGCATCTCTGTGAAGTTTAAATGCAACATTTTACAGAAGCAGTATTGTTTGCCACACAGACAACACGGTTTCAGTGCTTTAAAACACAGCCAGTACTGTCACACCTGTCACTAACTGGCTGACCCCAGGCAAGCACAGATGATCCACAAGACCACCAAAATGGTGAGTAGCCATAGGATCAGGGTAAATCACTCTTCCTGGACCCTGCTGTACATTGGGCACCTGGCTTTTGGGGAGAGCCAGCACTGTAGGGGGGGACCTGATAATCATTCCTGTCCCCACACTTTCCATAGGAGGTGATCATTATGGAAGATATCTCGCTGCTGAAGGTGCACAGGGAATCAAGTGAGGGTCTAGTTGGGGATTGGTCCTGTTTTGAGCAGGGGGTCGGACTACATGACCTCCTGAGGTCCCTTCCAACCCTGATATTCTATGATTCTTCTCCAAGCCTGCGGCTTCTGCCCTTGCCCCTATGCGGCTTGCCCGTGTGCAGCAATGGTGTTTCCCCGCCTCTTCCCCCGTGACGGCACAGTGGTGCGGAAATGTTACTGTTAATGGGGCAAGAAACAAAGCAGCTTTGCCAAAGAACCTGTGGCAATGGATTGCCAGTATCTCCATGAGAGTTTCCTTAAGATCTCTGAGGGAGATTCCCATGAAGTGAGGGAGTCAATCAACAGCTGTTCTGCCGCTCAGACTAGGCATGCAGTGGGAGACAAGCCTGATTTCTGCAACCCTCCTGCCCCCAACAACTCGCTTCAGCAATTCCCAAAATCAGATCCACTTACCAGGGGCCTCCTCTCCTGTTTGTGCTTTGCCAAGCTCCGACTGCTGTGACTGGCTAGGCTCCTCCGGGGTAGAAAAGAGCTCCTGATTGCATGCATCTATAAGTCATCCTCTGCCTGTGGATCCCCCTTCCCCTCCAAAACCTTGTCCAAGATTTCCTCCTCCTGGCTTGGTCCACTCTCGACTGGCATGCGAGCCACCTCAGTATCCACAGGGGCCTTCACAGTGGAGATAGGGTCGCTGCCGAGTATCATGCCCAGCTCTTTGTAGAACTGGCAGCTTGTGGGTGCAGCACTGGAGTGGCGGTTTGCCTCCCGTGCCTTGTGGTAGGTGTTCTGCAGCTCCTTCACTTTGATCCTGTACTGCAATGTGTCCCAGTCATGTAGGGTGACCATACAAGTGTGAAAAATCAGGATGGGGTGAGGGGGTAATAGAAGCCTATATAAGAAAAAGACCCAAAAATCAGGACTGTCCCTATAAAATCGGGACATCTGGTCACCCTATGGTCATGGCACCTTTCTATCATGCATTGTGAAATCTGTCCTTAGGTATCATAATTCCTATGGCTGGAGCATAGCTGGGACTGCACAGCCACCTCTCCCGAAATGCTGATGAGGTCCAGCAGCTCAGCATTGCTCCAAGTGGGGGATCGCCTGGTGCATGGAGCAGGCATGGCCACCTGGAAAGATGCGCCGAGACCACTGCACGCATCACTAAACAAACAGGAAGCTTCATGAGCAGGGCCAGCTCCAGGCACCAGCTGTCCAAGCAGGTGCTTGGGACGGCATTGAGAATAGAGCGACAGTCCGTGTCCCGTGGTGGCAATTCGGCGGCAGCTCTGCTGCTCGAGCTGCAGTGGCAGTTCGGCGGTGACTGCTTGGGGAGATAAAAGTCGTAGAGCCGCCCCTGTTCACGAGCTACACAACTAGAAGCACATGGCTCTCCTTTGTCTTATGTAACTCTGTTTTAGTTCTAATAAAGCCTTACTTCTAAGAGTCCAGCCTGTGCTTCTTTCTTATGAATCCACAAGACAACTTGCACGTCACTTTTGAAAATGGTGACTATGTCACTTAGGTGCTTTTGAAAATTTTAACCTAAGAACGCTTCCATGCACAAAGTTAAACTGAGCACACGAAGGTTGAATAGTTAAGCAAGCAAAAGTCAGGAGTTCCCATCACTCTGCCCCATGACCTTTGTGGCAGTGAGCTGTGAGAAGAACTGATTTTTCAGCTTGCTGGCAGCTCTGAAAAAATCAAAGAAATCAAATTCATTTTGGGTCGACCCCTCTCTGATTTTTTTTTCTGAATTTTTGGCAAATCAGAACATCAGAAAATGTTTCATTTCAGGTTGAACTAATCATTTTGTTCACCTGAAACAAAACATTTTATTTTGATTTTGGGATTTTGAACTTTTTTTTTTAAATAAAAACAAACCAATTTTGAAAACAAAGGGCTAGATTCACAACACTGGAGGATAAGAGCCCTCCCACGCCTGTAGATCAGTGATTAGGGCACTCACCCAGGATGTGGGAGACCCAGGTTCAAATCCTTGCTCTGGAGCAGGGATTTGGACCCACATGAGATTTGTGAACTGTGAGTATGGCTGAACCACATGGACTGAGCAACAGAAAGGCTGCTGCTCATGGAAACAAACTCCTCTAGTGCAGAGAGATGCAGTTTCCCCTCAGTGGCCTGTTGTGCACACTTGTGTGAGCTCATGTGTGTGACTCCCACACATATGCCCCAGCTGCAGTCTCATCCATATTGGTGTTGGCAGCCTAAGGATTTGCCAGTATTACAGGGTTGAAGGACTGGGAGCCAAGCTGAGTGACCAAAGCCTACTGAGACCACAGCCTATTGTGCTGATCAATATTGTCTAATTATTTCCTCGTATTTCAGTGTCAGTCTGTCTATATCCACCTGTTGTCTCTTGTCTTATACTTGGATTGAAATCTCTTTGGGGCAGGAACCAACTTTTCATTATGTCTGTACAGTGCCTAGCACAATGGGGTCCTGGTCCATGACTGGGACTCCTAGGTGCTATGTAATACAAATAACAACAATTAATAATGCTCAGGTTTTGGTGTGTCTTGGATCTAACCTATTTTATCAGTCTTACTATGTAAAGGATAGTCCTGCCATATGGACCCTTGCCTACACTAAGTGATGAACTGTCGTATAAAAATCTAGTTAGAAAGATTAGATTAGTCACAGAGCTTCTCAAACTGTGGGTGGGGACCCCAAAGGGGGTCGTGGCCCTGTTTTAATGAGGTCACTGGGGCTGGTTTAGACTTGCTGGGGCCCAAGGCTGACGCTGAAGACTTGAGTCCCTGTGGCTGGGGCTGAATCCAAAGCCCAAGGGCTTCAACTCTGGTCGGCAGGGTTCAGGCTTCAGCTTTGGCCCTGGGTAGCGGGGCTCAGGTTACAGGCCCCCGCCTGGGGCTGAAGCCCTTGGGTTTTGGCCTCCCTATCTGGGGCAGTGGGGTTTATGTGGGATCAGGCTTCGGTCCCCCATTCCTGGGCTCATGTAGTAATTTTTGTTGTCAGAAGGGGGTTATGGTGCAATGAAGTTTGAGAACTACTGATATAGTTTGAAGCAGATGAATTCAGGAGCCCTTTGTGCTAGTGCTGAGGGCTTTGAAATCACCAAAGCTGATTGATTCCCCAGAGAGGTTCCCCACAGGTATTTCTGCCTTACTCTTTAGAGGGGATTGCTCTGAATATCACCAATTTTGATACCAGTAAACGTCTCATTTCCATTCCCAAAGTGTTTCTGTGATTGAACCTCACCCCTCCCTGCAGAAAGTATCTTTTTTCTCTGAAAGGAAAACCCCAGAATTCATGGGGATTTAGGAGTGATGATGCAGGACTCGGCTGAGCAGTGGACTGCTGGACTCCAAAGCTGTCCTGTCAAAAGGGAAACTGACCTGTAAAAGTAACAGAGGATCCTGCATGTTCCCTTTGTAGAGTAGATTTACTTGATTGCTCTGATCTCTTGTACTGTGCCCCTGGCCAGTCAGAGAGAAGGGAAATGCTAGTACAATCTGTAATATTTAAAGAAATGTCAGAAGTGGCATATAGTGACAGAAGTTAATGTACTGGCTTGTGGGTATGTTTATTACTCTTGTCTACTAGATGAAATATACATGAAGCCCGCTCAAGTGTTTATCAATCCTTTCCACTGGCTAAGCTTGTGGATTAATGTACAGAGATGTATGCTTTGGAGGTAAAAGGCACGAGCACTTTTCCTGATTCTGCATGTTTATGGTTAGCTACCTACAGATAGCTACACCAATTATTTTACCATCTGATGTCATTCCGTTAAGAACATCAGAACATAAGAATGGCCATACTGGGTCAGACCAAAGGTCCATCCAGCCCAGTATCCTGTCTACCGACAGTGGCCAATACCAGGTGCCCCAGAGGGAGTGAACCTAACAGGTAATGATCAAGTGATCTCTCTCCTGCCATCTATCTCCACCCTCTGACCATTCCTTACCCATCCTGGCTAATAGCCATTAATGGACTTAACCTCCATGGATTTATCCAGTTCTCTTTTAAACCCTGTTATAGTCCTAGCCTTCACAACCTCCTCAGGCAAGGAATTCCACAGGTTGACTGTGCTCTGAGTGAAGAAGAACTTACTTTTATTTGTTTTAAGCCTGCTGCCCATTAATTTAATTTGGTGGCCCGTAGTTCTTATATTATGGGAACAAGTAAATAACTTTTCCTTATTCACTTTCTCCACACCACTCATGTTTTTATATAACTCTATCATATCCCCCCTGAGTCTCCTCTTTTCCAAGCTGAAAAGTCCTAGCCTCTTTAATCTCTCCTCATATGGGACCCGTTCCAAACCCCTAATCATTTTAGTTACCCTTTTCTGAACCTTTTCTAATGCCAGTATATCTTTTTTGAGATGAGGAGACCACATCAGTATGCAGTATTCAAGATGTGGGCATACCATGGATTTATATAAGGGCAATAAGATATTCTCCGTCTTATTCTCTGTCCCTTTTTTAATGATTCTCAATTAATTCCAAAACTACGTCTAGTGACACTTCAATCTGTGACAATTCCTCAGATTTGTCACCTACAAAAGATGGCTCAGATTTGGGAATCTCCCTAACATCCTCAGCTGTGAAGACTGAAGCAAAGAATTCATTTAGTTTCTCTGTGTTTCTGTTTCTTTATCGACTTTAAGTGCTCCTTTTGTATCTCGATCGTCCAGGGGCCCAACTGGTTGTTTAGCAGGCTTACTGCTTCTGATATACTTAAAAAACATTTTGTTATTACTTTCTGAGTTTTTGGCAAGCTGTTCTTCAAACTCCTTTTTGGCTTTTCTTATTACATTTTTACATTTAATTTGGCAGTGTTTATGCTCTTTCTATAGAGCCACCCATGTTTCTGAACACCCAGAGTAGAGAATAGATTTTCTTTTGACATTTTCTTGGTACTGGAAAGTCAACTGGGGAAGAGCTTATGGTGGTAAAGATGGCATCGACTTCCCCTCTGCTGACGCCTGCAGAAGGCCAGCACAGCCCAAAGAGTGGGTAGCACTGGGCAGGGTGGCTGAGGGAAGCTGTGATTCATAGTATCTTTTCAGCAGCCAAGAGTCTATGGTGTCTGCGGTGGAAACTTCAAGGGAAATACTGCCAGCAACCCTGAGGGTAAATCCCTGTCTCCCTTCCCAGAGTGCACTGGACATTTTGCATTTCCCTGTGCCAGCTGGGGTGAGTCTGGTAAGGAGGTAAACAATCTTTAGCACCAAGAATCCTGTATCTGAGTTATTGCAGAGAATGGAGTAAAAAGTCTTGCTGCGAGCCGGGGAAAAACCAAAGAAGAATGTCATTACAGGATGCATTGTGGCAAACACTTCACAACCAACAAGAGGAATGTTCCCTGGGGAGAGGAGAGCACCAGCCAAAGCACAATCTATTTTGCCTCAGATGGATCAACTGCTACAGTGTGTGTTTGTATAAAATGGACATAGTAAGAGGGTAAAAATTAATATCAACTGTATGGTTAGTGACTTCACAAGAACAAATGGATATAAACTGGCCATGAACAAATTCAGGCTGGATATTAGAAGGTTTCTAACAGAGGGATGAGGTTCTGGAAAAGCCTCCTAATAGGAGTTGTAGGGGGAAATGATTTTATTAGTTTTACGAGAGAGCTGTACAAATTTGTGAGTGCAATTATATAATGAGTTTGTTTGTGATGGTAGGGGGCAGGACCCAGTGGTGGTCCCTTCCGGCCCTGAACTCTATGACTCTAGAGAAGTATCCACAAGATCATTTATTATGGCAAGATAAGGAGGGGTATGTATTGCGCTAAGTGTTTGCATAACAAAAAGACATTTCTGTAAAGCAGGCTTTGTAGAAAAAATGAGAGATTAGGTGTTTCTACATATCCATATTCAGAGAGATTTTAAGCCACTGCTCATTAATTTTTGTGCTTAGATCTGTTGCAGTTAAATATTCACTTGTGTTGGCCATCACCATGTTATTGTATGCTCTGATTACTTGGTCATCGGGTTCTGTAGGAAGACATGGACTCAATCCTCTGCTGTACCAAGATTATGCTCAGCACATGTGATCAGTAGGGTGGTCAAGGTTACCCTCCAGCCTTTGGAACACTCCCGACAGTGGTGTGGTTAGGAGAGGCTGGCCTGGAGAGGGCTATGCCAGCTTTACACCAGCTGAGGCTTCTGCTAGAGTGGAGGAATTCTCAATTGTCCACATAAGACAAATTTAAATTCCCTTTGTGCTTGGTCTGGTGGTGCAAAGGGACTTCAATGAGGCCAAAGATCTGGCCCAATTATTTCCTGTTAGAAATACTTTCTGTGCGTTATAAAGCTCATGTGCTTCTGAACTGCTCATAGGAATTGCTTGGCTGGCTCAGATTGACGGTCCATCTAGTGCAGTGTCCTGTCTTTGACAATGGCTAGCATCGGCTGCTTCACAAGGTGCAAGAACTCCCCTAATGGACAATGATAGAAAAGCCTGCTTCAGAGGGGAAGTTTCCTCCTGACCACTATCAGTTAGTGGTTGATTGATGTCCTGAATCATTAGTAGATTTGTAAGGATTCGATTTTTATTGGTGTCAATAAACATTGATATCACTGTGCACACACACAAACCGATGAAAACAATATTTCCATTGCTAATAATCAAAATATACTGGTAGGCAAAGTAAGAAAATGCTGCTTGAGATCTTATTAAAGTTTGATTTAGGGCTGAAATCTTGACATATGATGTTGACAGCTTCTGTTTTAATGGTTAGAAAGCTTTACTTGTTCGAATCTCAACATCTTCTGTCATTAAATAATTATTGTCTGACCCACCCCCCCAGTTTCCTGCAACTGTGAAAATAGAAATTTTTAAATAGAAAAAATGCTTAAAAATAAACATTAATTTTATCTGTTGAAATTATTAAAAATTCAATTCAGCCAAGCCTAATCATTAATATTCTTTCTAAATGATTAATGATAACTTTAAAAATCCTCTGAGGTGCATGTGTCAGTTCTTATTAGCCACATAAATGTCTGAACATTTTTTGACTTTTACTGAACTCTTGACTTAAATGATAGCTCATAGCAATGAGTTCCACAGGCTAATTATGGGTTGTGTTAATGTATTTAAATTTGTTCCCTTTCAATGGAAGAAGGCAATTCAGAGTAGAGATGGTTGGAAAAATTTCATCTAAATTGATTTTCATTGAGAAACACAGTTTCAGTTAATCTGACTTTTTTGTGAAATCATACCAATTTTGATGAAATTCCTGTAAAAAAAATTTATGCATCATACATCTCAAATGTAACAAAGTGTCATATTGTTTTATTACAATACAAACAGGAGACACTTTATATAGAAAAGAAGGTAAGTTGTTTCAATCAGCATTAAATACTAGCTGTCCTTAATGATTTTTAAAATAAAATAAAATAAAAATAATTGAAACTGTCATATTATGACATGTTTCAGAGGGGTAGCCATATTAGTCTGTATCAGCAAAAACAATGAGGAGTCCTTGTGGCACTTTAGAGACTAACACATTTATTTGGGCATAAGCTTTCATGGGCCAAAACCCACTTCATCAGATCATAGAATCATAGAATCATAGAATATCAGGGTTGGAAGGGACCCCAGAAGGTCATCTAGTCCAACCCCCTGCTCAAAGCAGGACCAAGTCCCAGTTAAATCATCCTAGCCAGGGCTTTGTCAAGCCTGACCTTAAAAACCTCTAAGGAAGGAGATTCTACCACCTCCCTAGGTAACGCATTCCAGTGTTTCACCACCCTCTTAGTGAAAAAGTTTTTCCTAATATCCAATCTAAACCTCCCCCATTGCAACTTGAGACCATTACTCCTCGTTCTGTCATCTGCTACCATTGAGAACAGTCTAGAGCCATCCTCTTTGAAACCCCCTTTCAGGTAGTTGAAAGCAGCTATCAAATCCCCCCTCATTCTTCTCTTCTGCAGACTAAACAATCCCAGCTCCCTCAGCCTCTCCTCATAAGTCATGTGCTCTAGACCCCTAATCATTTTTGTTGCCCTTCGCTGTACTCTTTCCAATTTATCCACATCCTTCTGTAGTGTGGGGCCCAAAACTGGACACAGTACTCCAGATGAGGCCTCACCATGTCGAATAGAGGGGAACGATCACGTCCCTCGATCTGCTCGCTATGCCCCTACTTATACATCCCAAAATGCCATTGGCCTTCTTGGCAACAAGGGCACACTGCTGACTCATATCCAGCTTCTCGTCCACTGTCACCCCTAGGTCCTTTTCCGCAGAACTGCTGCCGAGCCATTCGGTCCCTAGTCTGTAGCGGTGCATTGGATTCTTCCATCCTAAGTGCAGGACCCTGCACTTATCCTTATTGAACCTCATTAGATTTCTTTTGGCCCAATCCTCCAATTTGTCTAGGTCCTTCTGTATCCTATCCCTCCCTCCAGCGTATCTACCACTCCTCCCAGTTTAGTATCATCCGCAAATTTGCTGAGAGTGCAATCCACACCATCCTCCAGATCATTTATGAAGATATTGAACAAAACGGGCCCCAGGACCGACCCCTGGGGCACTCCACTTGACACCGGCTGCCAACTAGACATGGAGCCATTGATCACTACCCGTTGAGCCCGACAATCTAGCCAGCTTTCTACCCACCTTATAGTGCATTCATCCGGCCCATACTTCCTTAACTTGCTGACAAGAATGCTGTGGGAGACCGTGTCAAAAGCTTTGCTAAAGTCAAGAAACAATACATCCACTGCTTTCCCTTCATCCACAGAACCAGTAATCTCATCATAAAAGGCGATTAGATTAGTCAGGCATGACCTTCCCTTGGTGAATCCATGCTGACTGTTCCTGATCACTTTCCTCTCCTCTAAGTGCTTCAGGATTGATTCTTTGAGGACCTGCTCCATGATTTTTCCAGGGACTGAGGTGAGGCTGACTGGCCTGTAGTTCCCAGGATCCTCCTTCTTCCCTTTTTTAAAGATGGGCACTACATTAGCCTTTTTCCAGTCATCCGGGACTTCCCCCGTTCGCCACGAGTTTTCAAAGATAATGGCCAAGGGCTCTGCAATCACAGCCGCCAATTCCTTCAGCACTCTCGGATGCAATTCATCCGGCCCCATGGACTTGTGCACGTCCAGCTTTTCTAAATAGTCCCTAACCACCTCTATCTCTACAGAGGGCTGGCCATCTCTTCCCCATTTTGTGATGCCCAGCACAGCATCTGGGAGCTGACCTTGTTAGTGAAAACAGAGGCAAAAAAAGCATTGAGTACATTAGCTTTTTCCACATCCTCTGTCACTAGCTTGCCTCCCTCATTCAGTAAGGGCCCACACTTTCCTTGGCTTTCTTCTTGTTGCCAACACCTGAAGAAACCCTTCTTGTTACTCTTGACATCTCTTGCTAGCTGCAGCTCCAGGTGCGATTTGGCCCTCCTGATATCTTTCCTACATGCCCGAGCAATATTTTTATACTCTTCCCTGGTCATATGTCCAACCTTCCACTTCTTGTAAGCTTCTTTTTTATGTTTAAGATCCGCTAGGATTTCACCATTAAGCCAAGCTGGTCGCCTGCCATATTTACTATTCTTTCGACTCATCGGGATGGTTTGTCCCTGTAACCTCAACAGGGATTCCTTGAAATACAGCCAGCTCTCCTGGACTCCCTTCCCTTTCATGTTAGTCCCCCAGGGGATCCTGGCCATCTGTTCCCTGAGGGAGTCAAAGTCTGCTTTCCTGAAGTCCAGGGTCCGTATCCTGCTGCTTACCTTTCTTCCCTGCGTCAGGATCCTGAACTCAACCAACTCATGGTCACTGCCTCCCAGATTCCCATCCACTTTGCTTCCCCCACTAATTCTACCGGTTTGTGAGCAGCAGGTCAAGAAAAGCGCTCCCCCTAGTTGGCTCCCTAGCACTTGCACCAGGAAATTGTCCCCTACGCTTTCCAAAAACTTCCTGGATTGTCTATGCACCGCTGTATTGCTCTCCCAGCAGATATCAGGAAAATTAAAGTCACCCATGAGAATCAGGGCATGCGATCTAGTAGCTTCCGTGAGTTGCCGGAAGAAAGCCTCATCCACCTCATCCCCCTGGTCCGGTGGTCTATAGCAGACTCCCACCATGACATCACTCTTGTTGCACACACTTCTAAACTTAATCCAGAGACACTCAGGTTTTTCCACAGTTCGTACCGGAGCTCTGAGCAGTCATACTGCTCCCTTACATACAGTGCTACTCCCCCACCTTTTCTGCCCTGCCTGTCCTTCCTGAACAGTTTATAACCATCCATGACTGTACTCCAGTCATGTGAGTTATCCCACCAAGTCTCTGTTATTCCAATCACGTCATAATTCCTTGACATCACCAGGACCTCCAGTTCTCCCTGCTTGTTTCCAAGGCTTTGTGCATTGTATATAAGCACTTGAGATAACCTGTTGATCGCCCCTCATTCCCAGTATGAGGCAGGAGCCCTCCCCTCACAGACATTCCTGCCTGTGCTTCCTCCCGGTATCCCGCTTTCCCACTTACCTCAGGCTTTGGTCTCCTTCCCCCGGTGAACCTAGTTTAAAGCCCTCCTCACTAGGTTAGCCAGCCTGCTGGCAAGATGTTCTTCCCTCTCTTCGTAAGATGGAGCCCGTCTCTGCCCAGCACTCCTCCTTCATGGAACACCATCCCATGGTCAAAGAATCCAAAGCCTTCTCTCCGACACCACCTGCGTAGCCATTCGTTGACCTCCACGATTCGACGGTCCCTACCCAGGCCTTTCCTTCCACGGGAGGATGGACGAGACCACCAGCGCCCTCCAACTCCTTTATCCTTCTTCCCAGAGCCACGTAGTCCGCAGTGATCCGCTCAAGGTCATTCTTGGCAGTATCATTGGTGCCCACGTGGAGAGCAGGAAGGGGTAGCGATCCGAGGGCTTGATGAGTCTCGGCAGTCTCTCCGTCCATCACGAATCTTAGCCCCTGGCAAGCAGCAGACTTCTCGGTTTTCCCGGTCAGGGCGGCAGATAGATGACTCAGTCCCCCGGAGGAGAGAGTCCCCGACCACCACCACCCGCCTTCTCCTCTTGGGAGTGGTGGTCGTGGAACCCCCCAACCTCAGGACATCGCATCTCATGCCTCCCAACCAGCGGAGTCTCCTTCTGCTTTCTCCCCCCAGACATATCATCTGGTCCACTCTCCGCAATGGTACCTGTGGAGAGAACATGAAAGCGGTTAGTTACCTGTGTCTGTGTTACTGGAACCCGGACATTCCGCTTACCTCTTCTGGAGGTCACATGTTGCCAAGCTTCTTCACTGGCCTCTTGGCTCCTCTGTGCAACCTGCTCTATATCTTTAGAGCTTTGTGCCCCTAGAGCCTATCCTGAGTTTGGTCCAGAAAATCCTCAGTCTCTCGTATACAACGCAGGGTCGTTACCTGTTGCTCCAGACCTTCAATCTTCTCTTCCAATATGGAGACCAGCTTGCACTTTGTACAGACAAAGTCGCTTCTGTCCTGTGGATACAAAAGATACATCTGATGAAGTGGGTTTTGGCCCATGAAAGCTTATGCCCAAATAAATATATTATGACATGTCAATAGTTCTATGCGTATTGTGCCCTACTACTACTGACATGTCATGAAAGAATGTAAAAAAAAATAAAAATAAAAATAGAAATTTCAAAAATCCCAAATGTTTCAAAGTTCTGAAAAAAAATTCCCAAACCAAAAATTTTCAAAATTTCTCTTTCATGGGAAATTTAGAAAATAGTTGTTTGTTCCAAATTGGACTAAAAGAGAATTGAATAAAATGTCAGAATTTCCCACAAAATGGGAATTGCTAGTTGCCACCAGCTGTAAGTGGGAATACTCAGTTTCCCTTCTCTATACCACTCATCATTTCATATATCTTTGTCATACTCCCTCATTTCTCCCACTTGAACATTACAAATCTTTTCAATCAATATGGCCCCATTTACCGTAGTACCTGAGCTCCTCATGGTTACGAATGTCCTCACAGCACCCCGGTGACGTAGAGAAACACTGTTATCCTCATTTCATTGATGAAGAATTGAAGCACAAAGAGACTTGCTCATGGTCACCCAGGCAGTCTTGGATAGAGCAGGGAGTCAAAGCTGGGTCTCCCAGGTCTCAGGAGAGTGCTGCAAACAGGATCCTAGAGCCATGTGAACTAGCAATTGGGATAGTTACGGTGTGGCTTTATTGGAATGTTTGCGATAGGCATGTATTGGTTTAGTTTAATAACTTGGCTGTTAGGAAACTCATAGGAAGGCAACACCATGACTCCAGGTAAGCAGCTTCCTGGTATACACAGTGGAAGTCACTAAGAGACAACGCCTGGAGCTTGAGCTATTAGCTTGGATGATGCTATTTGCAGGGTCCAGCCAGTTACAAGACTTGTTTTGATAAGGCTGGGAGCCAAAAGATCTAAAGCACACTACACACAGTTAAAAAAAAATCACTCTCTAGCGAGATGGTGGAGGAGGCAGTTGTCAGTAGGTTGTTTCCAGGGAAAGACAGATATAGAGAGAGACTTTGCTGGAGGGCTGGAAGAAGCAAAATCTGCCTGGCCCATTACCATAGGGCTTAGGGTAAGATAGGAATGCATGTAGCGCTTTTATAGTTTTTTCTCTTTTGCTTACGCTTTGTGCCTATGGTTAAGATTAAATGATACTCTGAACCGAGAAGGCTCTCTAGTCACCAGTATGAGCCACTAGTCACAAACTTCTGAAAGAAATACTTGCAGACACCAAACCCAATTGGGCCTTCTGGGTAAGCATGGTTGAACCACAGGTTGAACCAGAGGACCCTGTTTGAAAGTGAGAGAATTACAGGATTCTACCTTGAGAGAGGTGAAGAAGATTCGGGGAGTCTAGTACCTAGAGGGTACTTAAGGGAGTGCACTCAGAGAGCAGAGAGGAGTCAAAAGAGCTGCTAGTCCTGTAATCGTGACATAGCCTACTTCTCAATCTCTTTTCATATGCTAGTTTTTGCATTCTTCTCATTATTTTAGTCGTTTCTCCCCAGGCCCTGTCTATTTTTTGCTATAACTTTTGAGAGCTGAGTTGACCTGAACTGAACACAGTATTCCAGATAAGGGTGCACCATCCATTTATATAATAGCACATGTAATATTATCAGTATTATTTTCTATCCCACTGCCTTTACAATCTAACATTTGTATTGCTTTTTTGATGCAATTGCACATGCAGGAGAGATTTTCACTGAGATGTCTGGGTCTTTTCCTGTGTAGTTACAGGTAATTTAGAATCCAGCAACTTGTATGAGTAGTTCAAATTATTTCTTTCAGTGGGCATTACCTTACACTTGTCATCTGCCATCTTGCTGCCCATTCACTTAGCTTTTGTCAAAGGAGACTCTAGAGCAGGGGCTGAATGGTTCTCGAGTACAAATTGTAAAGGAAGCAGCCATGTCTCATGGTAATGGTGGAAACACTGTTGTAGGACAGTGACCACTTACTTTGTTTCCCCTTCTTCAGGGCTCTTGAAGATCTCTCAGTCCACAGGTAATTCAACAGTCCCCACAAGGGGTTCCATTTATTTAGTCTTCTGGGTACAGACGGGCCCCAGTTCAGTGTCCCTCTGCCAGTAGACCAAAATAACAAAATCAAACACAAATTTCAAAGTGTTTATCCCAGTTTCAGCTGGGCATAGTCTCTCCTCCCTGAGGGTCTGTCTGTCTGTCTGCTTCTAAGTAGCTGCTGTCTGCAGTTTTCCTTCTCAGTAGGCTTTCTCAGCTGGTGCCTTCCCCCCCCGCTGACAAAGGGTCCTGCAGGAGTCGTCTTACTACTCCCTGCAGTGTCTACAGGTATAGCTGCAGTTTCCTAAAACTCCCCATCTTACTGCCAGACATGAGAACAGCAAAACAAGGACACTTGACCTCAGAAAGGCGGATTTCAACTGATTCAAAGAAATAGTAGGCAAGGTCCTAGGGAAAGACCAATTAGGACGAAAAGGAGTTGAAGGGGGCTGGCAGTTCCTAAAAGATATAATACTAGAGACTCATCATCAAGCTATTCTGATGCAGAGCGAAGATAAGAAGAGCCACAGGAGGCCAAAGTGGCTGCACAAGAAGCTTTTTAGCTATCTAAAACCCAAAAGGGATACATATAGGAAATGGAAGGAGGAATGTCACGAAAGAAGTATACATGGGAATAACATACGCGTGTTAGGACAAAATTAGGAAAGTCAAGGCAAAGAATGAGTTACAGCTGGCAAGGAATGTTAGAGACAACAAACGGGGTTCTTCAAATATGTCAGACAAAAAAAGAAAGATCAAGGATGGTGTGAGTTGGCTGCTAGTGGAGAAGATGAGCTGGTAAAGAAAGGTGTTAGAAAAGCAGAGCTGCTCAATGCCAACTTTGCTTCAGTCTTCTCACAAAAAATAACATGTGACCGGATGACTAGAGAAGTTACCATAAACAATAAAGGGGAGGGGATGCAGCTTGATATAAGTAAAGAACATATGAGAGATTTTTGACCAAGTTGAATGAATTCAAATCAGCAGTGCCTGATGCTATTCACCTAAGGGTATTGAAGGAATTAGCTGAAGAATCTCGGAGCCACTGGCAATAATTTTGCACGCTCATGGATAGGGTCCTACCAAATTCATGGCCATGAAAAACACATCACGGACCTTGAAATCTGGTTTCCCTCCCATGAAATCTGTACAGTATAGGATAAAAGCACACAATAGACCAGATTTCATGGGGGAGACCAGCGTTTCTCAAACTAGGGTCCTGACCCAAAGAGGATTACAGGGGGGGTCCAAGGTTATTTTAGGGGATCACGGTATTGCCACCCTTACTTCTGTGCTGCCTTCAGAGCTGGGCGGCCAGAGGGTGGCGGCTGTTGGCCAGGTGCCCAACTCTGAAGGCAGCACCCCGCTAGGAGCAGCACAGAACTAAGGGTGGCAATACCATACCATTCCACCCTTACTTCTGTACTGCTGTTGGCAGTGGTTCTGCCTTAGAGCCGGGCAGCTAGAGAGCGGTTGTTGCTGGCCAGAAGCCTAGCTCTAAGGAAGTACCGCTGCCAACAGCAGCGCAGAAGTAAGGGTAGCAGTACCACAATCCCCCCCTACAATACCTTGCGACCCCCATCCCCACACACTCCTTTTTTTGGGTCAGGACCCCTACAATTACAGCACCATGAAATTTAGGTTTAAATAACTGAAATAATGAAATGTATGATTTTTAAATCCTGACCCTGAAATTGGCCAAAAGGACGTGAATTTGGTAGGGCCCTACACATGGACCACAGGAGAGTCCCAGAAGACGGAAAGTGGCTTATGTAGTGCCAATGTTGAGAAGGGGAAAAGGAGAGCTGGGGAACTATAGACAAGTCAGCCTAAACTTCAATATCTGGGAAACTACTAGAGCAATTATAAAACAAACAATTTGCAAATATCTGGAGAATGAAGGGATAATCACCAGCAGCTAGAATGGATTTTTCCCAAGAACAAATCATGCCAAACCAGCTTGATTTCCTTCTTTGACAGGGTAACTGGTTAGGTGGATGGGGGAATACAGAGGATATAATATATCTGGACTTCAGCAAGGCTTTTGACACAGTCCCACATGACATAGAATCATAGAATCATAAACTTTAAGGTCAGAAGGGACCATTATGACCATCTAGTCTGACCTCATGCACAACACAGGCCACAGAATCTCACCCACCCACTCCTGTAACAAACCTCTGACCTATGCCTGAGCTATTGAAGTCCTCAATTCATGGTTTAAAGACTTCAAAGTGCACAGAATCCTCCAGGAAGTAACCCATGCCCCACGCTGCAGAGGAAGGTGAAAAACCCCCAGGGCCTCTGCCAATCTGCACAACAAAATTCCTTTCCGACCCCAAATGTGGTGATCAGCTAAACCCTGAGCATGTGGGCAAGACTTACCAGCCAGACACCCAGGAAAGAATTCTCTGTAGTAACTCAGATCCCACCCCATCTAGCATCCCATCACAGGTCATTGGGAATATTTACCGCTAATAGTCAAAGATCAATTAATTGCCATAATTAGGCTATCCCATCATACCATCCTCTCCATAAACTTATCAAGCTTAGTCTTGAAGCCAGATATGTCTTTTGCCCCCACTGTTCCCCTTGGAAGGCTGTTCCAGAACTTCACTCCTCTGATGGTTAGAAACCTTTGTCTAATTTCAAGTCTAAACTTCCTGATGGCCAGTTTATATCCATTTGTTCTTGTGTCCACATTGGTACTGATCTTAAATAATTCCTCTCCCTCCCTGCTGTTTATCCCTCTGATATATTTATAGAGAGCAATCATATCTCCCCTCAGTCTTCTTTTGGTTAGGCTAAACAAGCCAAGCTCTTTGAGTCTCCTTTCATAAGACAGGTTTTCCATTCCTCAGATCATCCTAGTAGCCCTTCTCTGTACCTGTTCAAGTTTGAATTCATCCTTCTTAAACATGGGAGACCAAAACTGAACACAATATTCCAGATGAGGTCTCACCAGTGCCTTGTATACAGTACTAACACCTCCTTATCTCTACTGGAAATACCTCGCCTGATGCATCCCAAGACCACATTAGCTTTTTTCACGGCCATATCACATTGGCGGCTCATAGTCATCCTGTGATCAACCAATACTCCGAGGTCCTTCTCCTCCTCTGTTACTTCCAAGTGATGCGTCCCCAGCTTATAACAAAAATTCTTGTTATTGATCCCTAAATGCATGACCTTGTACTTTTCCCTATTAAATTTCATCCTATTACTATTACTCCAGTTTACGAGGTCATCCAGATCTTCCTGTATGATATCCCAGTCCTTCTCTGTATTGGCAATACCTCCCAGCTTTGTGTCATCTGCAAACTTTATTAGCATATTCCCACTTTTTGTGACAAGGTCAGTAATAAAAAGATCCAATAAGATTGGTCCCAAAACCGATCCCTGAGGAACTCCATCCAGCCTGACAGTTCACCTTTCAGTATGACCTGTTGTAGTCTCCCCTTTAACCAGTTCCTTACCCACCTTTCAGTTTTCATATTGATCCCCATCTTTTCCAAATTTAGCTAATAATTCCCCATGTGGAACTATATCAAATGCCTTACTGAAATTGAGGTAAATTAGATCCACTGCATTTCCTTTATCTAAAAAAGCTGTTATCTTCTCAAAGAAGAAGATCAGGTTGGTTTGGCACGATCTACCTTTTGTTAAAACCATGTTGTATTTTGTCCCAATTACCATTGACCTTAATGTCCTTAACTACTTTCTCCTTCAAAATTTTTTTCGAAGACCTTGCATACTACAGATGTCAAACTAACAGGCCTGTAGTTACCTGGATCATTTTTTTTCCCTTTCTTAAAAATAGGAGCTATGTTAGCAATTCTCCAGTCAGACAATACAATCCCTGAGTTTACAGATTCATTAAAAATTCTTGCTAATGGGCTTGCAATTTCATGTGCCAGTTCCTCTAATATCCTTGGATGAAGATTATCTGGGCTCCCTCAGTTTAGTTCCATGAAGTGTTCAAGTTTGGCTTCTACCTCGGATGTGGTAATATCTACCTTCATATCCTCATTCCCATTTGTCATCCTACCATTATCCCTAAGCTCCTCATTAGCCTCATTAAAGACTGAGGCAAAGTATTTGTGTGACATTCTGATAAGTAAACTGGAGAAATGCAGGCTTGGCAGGACTGCCGTTAAGTGGATACATAATTGGTTAAACAACTGCAAAAAAAGAGTAACTATTACTGGAATGATGTCAGATTGGAGAGAGGTCTCAAGTGGGGTTACATGGGGATCTGTTCTGGATCCAATGTTGTTTAACATCTTTAGCAATGATCTGGATGTAGGACTAGAGAGCATCGTGATCAAGTTTGCAGATGATGCAAAAGCTGGGGGAGGGGATTGCCAACACTTGGAGGAGAGAGCTAAAATTCAGAGGGGATCTTGACAATTGAAGAACTGAGCTATGGATGACAAAAGTGAAATTCAACAAGCCTTGTTGTAAGGTACCCACACTTAAGGAAGAAAAACCAATGCACAAATACGAATGGGGGGATAATGGCTGGCAGCAGCACGGCTGATAGGGTTCTGGAGTTGTGTGAATCATGAACCGCAACATGAGTCAGCAATGTGATGCTCTTACAAAAAAGTAGGGCGATGATTAATCAGCAGGTTAACTCATGTGATTAACTAAAAAAAAATTAATCGCGATTTAAAAATGATTGTGATTAATCAAGGTTTTAATCACACCGCTAAACAATAGATACCAATTGAAATGTATTAAATATTTGGACATTTTTCTACATTTTATTTCATTACAACCACAATACAATGGTACAGTGCTCACTTTATATTATCAGGGTGCTGGAACAATTTTTTAGTGGGGGTGCTGTGAGCCATTGAACCAAATTGTAAACCCTATAAATAATGGTAATCACTTCAAGTCACGGGGTGCTGCAGTACCTGTGCATATTATTATTTTTTATTCCAAATCTTTGCACTGTAAAAGTGATAAACAAAAGAAACAGTATTTTTCAATTCATCTCATATAAGTACCATAATGCAATCTCTTTATCATGAAAGTGCAACTTACAAATGTAGATTTTTTTTGTTACATACCTGCACTCAAAAACAAAACAATGTAAAACTTTGGAGCCTACAAGTCCACTCAGTCCTACTTCTTGTTCAGCCAATTGCTAAGACAAACAAGTTTGTTTACATTTACAGGAGATACTGCTGCCTTCTTCTTATTTACAATGTCATGTGAAAGTGAGAACAGGTGTTTGCATGGCAGTTTTGTAGCCGGCATTGCAAGGTATTTATGTGCCAGTTATGCTAAACATTCATGCTTCAAACATTCATGCTTCAGCCACCATTCCAGAGGACATGCTTCCATGCTGATGATGCTTGTCAAAAAAATCATGTGTTAATGACATTTGTGAATGAACTCCTTGCGGGGGCAGGGGGGATTGTATGTCTCCTTCTCTGTGTTACCCACATTCTGCCATATATTTAATCTTGTAGTAGTCTCAGATGATGACCTAGCACATGTTCATTTCAAGAACACTTTCACTGCAGATTTCACAAAATGCAAAGAAGGTACCAATATGAGATTTCTAAAGATAGCTACAACACTACACCCAAGGTTTAAGAATCTGAAGTGCCTTCCAAAATCTGAGAGGGACGAGGTGTGGAGCATGCTTTCAGAAGTCTTAAAACAGCAATGCTTTGATGCAGAAACTACAGAACCTGAACCACCAAAAAAGAAAATAAACCTTCTGCTGGTAGCATCTGACTCAGATGACAAAAATGAAATGAGTCGTTCCACACTGCTTTGGATTGTTATCAAGCAGAACCCCTCATCAGCATGGATGCATGTCCTCTGGAATGGTGGCTGAAGCATGAGGACATATGAATCTTTAGTGCATCTGGCATGTAAATATCTTGTGACAACAGTTACAACAATGCCATGTGAAGGCCAGTTTCTCACTTTCAGGTGACACTGTAGACAAGAAGCAGGCAGCATTATGGCCGTAATGTAAACAAACTGTGTGATTGGCTGAACACGAAGTTAGAACTGATTGGACTTGTGGGCTCTAAAGTTTTACATGGTTTTATGTTTGAGTGCAGTTATTTTTGGTACAATTTCTTTGTTTTTTACAGTGGCAAATATTGTAATAAAATAAATAAAAAGTGAGCACTATACACTTTATATTTTGTGTTGTAATTGAAATCAATATATTTTGAAAATGTAGAAAACATCTAAAATATTTAAA
Source organism: Dermochelys coriacea (assembly GCF_009764565.3). Classification (NCBI taxonomy): domain Eukaryota; kingdom Metazoa; phylum Chordata; order Testudines; family Dermochelyidae; genus Dermochelys; species Dermochelys coriacea. Next base: position 68,696,558 of record NC_050070.1, on the reverse strand, counting down.
CAAATGGTATTCTATATTAACAGCATAATTAATCGTGATTAATTTTTTTAATCATGGGATTAATTGCGATTATTTTTGAAAGTCATTTTTGAAATCTTTTGATAGACCTAAAAAAGCAAATGCAATTTTAGGTTGCATTAATAGAGGTAAGCATGCAAATCACGGGAGGTGATAGTACCACTCTGCTTGGTGCTGGTTAGGCCTCAGCTGGAGTACTGTGTGTCCAAATTTTGGTCACCAATGTATAGAAAGAATGTGGAGAAACTGGAAAAGATCCAGAGACAAGCTACAAAAGATGATCAAAGGGATGGAAATGCAAGCCCATATAGCAATGACAGAAAGAACAGGTGTACGTTTAGTTGGAAAAGAGGAGATTAAAGGGAGGCTCCGTAGCAGTCTTCAAATACTTGAAAGGCTGCCATTAAAAAGATGTTAGAGAAGTTGTTCTTGCTTACCACAGAGGGCAGGACAAGACGCAATGCAGGTAGAACTTCCTAACTGTAAGAAACGTAGGACAAGGGAACATACTGCCTAAGGAGGTTGTGGAAGCTCCTTCAATGGAGGTTTTCAAAAAGAGGCTGGATAGCCATCTGTCTTGGATGGTTGAGACCTAACAAATCCTGCATCTTGGTAGGGGGTTAGACTAGATGACCCTGGTTGTCCCTTCTAATCCTATGATTCTATGGTTCCTGCCTCTGGCAGTCTCAGCTACTCTCTCAACCACTCCTTTCCCTGCAGCTTTCTGCTGACTTTTATATTGCAATCACCTGAATTCTCTCAGGGGGGCTTACATCTAGTCATTGGGGTTGGCATAACCAGGTTCTCTGGCACATGGCAAGCCACCTTGTTATACCTGGCAAGATGTCAACTCCAGGCATTAAGAAGGCAGGAGGTACTGTTGTCACTGGACAGTGACATGGTCATGTTAATACCTTTAAGTCTTTGAACCCATATAGTACATCTAAATTAATACAACAGTACTGCTCAAAAAATGCATGTGGAATTAATTTTGTTTTTCAGTTTTGAGGGGCTCAGATCACCATCTATCTCTGTGTTTATACTGTGCTCATTCATTCCAAGCCTGGGGTAGGCTAAGACAACAGCGTTACTACTGTACACAAGAGAGTGCTGAGATTTCAAGCCTCGCCTTCCTTGTTAATGAAGACAATGGAGTTTCTTGGAATTCTAGTCCACAAACATTTGGTTCTAGCCCTGGAAGTTCTCTGGAACTGTTGTGTCTCTGAAGGGGCTAGGCGAACACTGGAGTAACTGAAACCATCTATTAGAGCTCTTTATCCAGTGCTGGACTTACTGTGCCAACATCATGGACGTTACAGTGGCTGAAGCTCATACATATGCTCCTGTGAGGCCGTAGGCAGGAACTTCTCTTCCTAAGTTGAGAGTGGTGCAAAAAAATTTGTAATTTAGGGCTGTTCCCGTTCCCTTAAAGTAAGTTGGGAGTCTGATTAGGCTCCTAGTCATCCACCCCCTCTTCATTCTTCCATTGTCACCACACTGACATTGTTTGTCATCCTGACAGCACTTCTGTAAATGTTGCCATGGTGTTGGGTAGTGGTGATGGTAAGCTCCAGAGACAGTGGGGGCTGGTACTAGATTGACTGTGATGGTGCCGAACTGATTGCCATATTTGGGGTTGGGAAGGAATTTCCCCTGGGTCAGGCTAGCCCAACAAGTTTCAAAGTCCAAATCTGCCAAGGGGTCTCAGGGAGAAGCTGGTGAGGATATTTCTAGTGAACACATTGATCCTGAATCCAACTATAAAGTCACACTAAATAAAGAAGAAAATGAGAAGACTGTTTATTTCCCCTTCTGCATTCCCTCATCCCTTTCCAAAATCCCTCTTCTGGGATCTGTCTTTTCCTTCTCTCCTCTCCTAGCTCCTTTTTCAACTCCCTGCGAGTCCTACATCTTCCTTCCAGTGGTGTCAGTAGAAAGCTAAATGTATTCATATATATCTATAATCAAAGCTATTGGCATAGCTGCTGATTTCAGCAATGACTCATCTGCAGCTTCACAGTGTAATATCTAACTTTTACTGCTCATGGAAAACAATATCTTTTCATGGGGCTATTTAATGCTCAGCTGAGCTAACAATAAGGGTATAAAAATGTCAAGAAAAATTACTTACACTGACATTTATTATTATTTATTATCTCTCCCCCCCCTCCATATTACCCTGCCGCAAGACCCAGGGTATGCGATGTTCAGTCGTCCATCAGGGTCATCTCTAGGATCCAGTAATTCATGATTCTTCAGGTTAGAAATGAGAGCTCTATACCTATGGAAAGGGGAGATTCACAGCTTTCCAGTGAGATACTCAGGGTTTGCTTCTAGCTCTGAATTCTCTCAAGACACTGGACTTTAAAGTCATGATATTTTTATGTGTGAAAGAGCTGTTTTTGGTTTAACCTTTCTCCCCTTCTAAGCCCTGCACAGATGGACTGCTAGTAACGAAGGCATCTGGTTTTACAAGTGCAGAGAAATAAAAAAAAATGGTCCAAACAATTTTTTTAAAAACTCTCTAAAATGTTCCTAAAATAATTTTCTTGTAAAATATGTAGCATGTAGTCCAAGTTAATAGCCTATCCCTTTACTTTAGGCATGTGCTTAAGTACCACTGACTTCAATGCTTAAAGTTAAGCAGATGCTTATGTGCTTTGCTGAATAGGGATGGACTTAGGCACCTGCTTACATGCTTTGTTGAATTGTGCCTGTACAGAGTACATAATGGTGTGATATAAAGGTTTCATCTGCACTCATTTGGGGGCACTCATGCTGGTAAAACTTTATACCACGCTACACAATGTCCTCATGCTATCTGTCTATGTTTTCCTATCACCATAGCATCTAGATAATATACTGCAAAAATGTATATATATCTGTTTAGATTCCAGTGCTATAGTAGTTGAAAATAAATTCACTTGATAAGTGCTGTTATTTGCCAGGTTTGTGGTCTAAATATATGCATCCTCACAAAGTCTATGTATCCCTTCTCTATGTAGTCAGAGCAGTGCAGTACACTAGCCCACAAGCTCATCATTCATGACCCAGCATGCTTGTCAAAAATATTACCCTTCCACAGTGCCTACTCTTTCTTCGTCTCAAAACCAAAAACATTGCCATTGTCAAATGTGTTCTTTGTCGAGGGCATCACACACATACATGTCTGCCTCTTGAAACTCAACCATGCCTCTAGCAGTCAATCTGACAACACAAGCAATGAAACTCCAGCCTAGAAAGATTTCCTGGTAACTCGCTGCCCTCCCAGTGGGAGGAATATCTTTTTTAGCTGCAGAATTTCCATGTTGGAATTCGTTAAAAATTGTGAAAAGGACATTCACGTAGAGCTAGATTGTGGTTTTCCAATCTGCCCTGTGTAAAGAGTAGTTCAGGAGAAGCACAAGGAAATTGGGGATTGTGAGAATTGTGGTCAGAAAGGCAATGTGTTGTTGCCTTTCCCTCCTTGCATTGTGTGTAAAAATCTGTTACTGGCCTTTACCAGCAGCAGTACAACCCCACCTCCACCCTGGGTAGGGGAGCTCTGCCCACTCCTTGCCTACCTGCTTGAGTGAGGGCAGTAATGAGTGCACAAGTGCCTGCTGACCATCCAGAGTCAAGGTCCAGGGAGACTGCATAAGGATACAGAGACAGGATTCCCACTCCCTCTTAAGCACCTATATGACTGCACAGCCTAGCCCATAATCTGGCCCTTAAAAACACTGCAAAATAAGCACTATATGAAATGGGTGGTACTGACCTACTACTTTTATTCTCACACTGAATTAATGATAAAATCCTAAATTTTGCTTCTGAATTATGTGATTTCTTCTGTAACTTGTGGACCAGAAGCTGAAACTGTCATATCATCTCCATCTGCTGTATACATTCATAGGAACATAGGAATTGCCATAGAGGAGACCATGTTTCAGAGGAAGGTGCATGAAACTCTGTAATGGAAAAGCTGGGATAAACTGTCCCTTTGGAAAGTTTCTTCCTAAGACCAGGCAGTTAGTGATTGGCTTCTGCCCTGAAGCCTGAGAGCTTTTACCAGCAGCTGTCAGAGTTGAGGCTGGACTGTTGTCTGCAGCATTATGGGTGTTGCCAACCAAGGTGTGGGCAGTCAGGCTTAGTGATGAAAGTGAGATTTCAGTCTACTGGTTAGAGCAGCTGGGTCCAGGGTGGGTGGAGTCCACGAAACGAGCAGAGGATCAGTACCAGAGGGGCAGAAGCCAAATGACAGAACTGGTAGGGGGTGAACTGGAGTTGTGAGTCAGAGGTGGAGCCAGGGATCAGTACTGGAGAGACAGAAACCAAATGCCAGAACCAGGGGGTCAACCAGACAGTTGTAAGCCAGAAGCAGAGCTGGTGGGGGGGTCAAAGCCAGAAGTCTGAAGCCAGAGGGTAGCGGGAGCTGGAGCAAGCAGGAGCAGGGACGGGAACTAGAGCCAGCAAGCTGAGGGCATGGAATGCATTCAGCAGCCATTGATCTGCTGTGGGGGCCAGACTTATAAACAGGACTGCTAAACCAGCAACCACTCAGGGGCTGTGACCACTTGGTGAGTTTTAAGGCAGTACAGCGGGGTTTATTGGTTGCCTAGCAGCACAGTTAAGTCCCTGATGGCACCCGCAGCTTTCAGAGTGGCCTCCCAGGAGACCTTGGGCCAGGTTTCTCAGGGTGGACCTGGTGGAAGACATGTAGGAGGTCTAGGGCCTGGATGTGTTCCTCAGGTTCCCACAAACACTGACTGGGAGGGATATGGCCTAGAGGAATCGTATATTGGAGTCTTCTCCGGATCTGACATGAGTCCAGAATCTGCTGGTCACATATTCCTTTTGGTCCTGTATTAGTTATCAGTGGAGGGGGACAAGTAGTGCAGTGTGGGAAGGGCTTCTCAGTGAGGGAGGGAGATGTGGGACACTGGGTGGATCTTCAGGGATTCTGGTAGCCACAATCAAAAAGGCTACCAGGTTAAATTGTTTCATGTTTGCAAGTGGTTCCAAGTATTTGTAGTCCAGTTTCAGTAACTGGACAGGTGGATCTCAGATTTGGGTGGACAGACAAAGATTATCCCCTGCCTTGAGGTTTGGAGTCAGCTGATGGTGTTGGTCGGTGTGGCATTTGTATACTGTCTTAGCATCTTCTATCAGTGCCTGAGTTCCTGGTGTACTCGGTGGATGTGTATGGTGAGGTCAGCAATGATGGGCATGGGTGGACTGAGGAGGATTTTGAGGTATTACTGAGGGTGGAATCCATAATTGGCAAAGATAGGGGTCTGCTGGGTCATGGTATGCATGGAATTGTTGTATCCAAATTCTGCATGGGGAATGAGGGCCAGCTAATCATCCTGGTCATAATTTATGAAACAGCATAGGTACTGCCCTAGGCTCTCTGTCTGACCATTGGTAAGCAGTCAAGGAGTGAGGCTAGATGCCCAAGAGGTGCAGAAATTCCTGCCAAAAGTGGGAAACAAACTGGGACACCCAGACAGATACTCTGCTTGTGAGAAATCCATGAAGGTGAAAGATGTTGTTTTTGAACAGATAGGCAGTTTCCTGGGTGGTATAAAATGTGCCATATTTGTCAGGCGTTCCACTACCACTAGAACTGTGGTGTACCATTGGACAGGTGATAGGTTCATGATGAAGTCCATCGCCATGATGGCCCAAGACTGAGGTAGGGTGGGCGAGGGATGAAGGAGGACAAGTGGTTTCATGGGGCGGGGGTTGGTCTGGGCACAGAGGTCAGAGGACCGGACATAAGTTGCTTCCGAAGTGTTGAGGGCCAGCCATGAGAAACTCCTTGACACCAGGGCCTGGGTCTTGAATCAAGTGAAGTGACCCATCAGAGGAGCATTGTGCCAGATTCGTAGGACTTGCAGCCGGGGTTGACCATCAGGTCTGAAGATGCACCCCTTCTGATACAGAATTCCTTCATGGATGGTGAAAGTCAAGGCAGTCTGAGTGTTTGCATTGTCTAGAGCTTCGTGGATCTTAACTGCAAAGGGATCACTGGGGAGCAGGTTGTGGACAATGGTTTCAGAATCCTGGATGGTGTCTCTTGATTAAGTTTGCAATACTCCCCTTTTGGGATAATGCATCTGCCTTCCCATTCCTGGTTGCAGGGCAGTTGGTCACCACAAAGTCAAATCGTGTGAAGAAGTCGGACCAGTGGGCCTGTCACTGATTTAGGTACCAAGACATCTTCAGGAATTCCAGGATTTTGTGGTCAGTGAGGATTTGAATTAGGAATCCGGTACCCTCCAGGAGTTGCCACCATTTCTTGAAGGCTGCTTTGATGGCTTTATCTTTATCAAGGATGTCATAGTTTTGCTCCTCTGGGGTGAACTTGCATGGGTAAAAAGTGCAAGGGTGAAGCTGACCATCGGAGGCTGCCAGCAGGAAGTTTGAGGCATCCACTTCTGTCATAAATGGCTAGCCGAGGTCAGAGTGAACCAAAATGGGGCCTGGAATGAATTTCTGTGTTAGGCACTCAAAAGCTGCTTGTGCCTTTGGGGACCAAGAAAAATGGGCTCCCTTGCACAGAAGGGCTGTGACTGGGGTGACATGCCTGAAAAACCCTTAATGAACCATCTACAGAAACTGGCAAAGCTCAAAAAGCACTGGACTCCCTGGGTGTCCCGGGGTATTGCCCAGTTGATAATGGGTGCATCTTATGTGGGTACATCTTCAGGGGAGATGCTGTAGCTGAGAAACACTACTGAATCCTGATCAAACTAGCATTTCTCTGGTTTGACATACAGGTGGTGTTGGCAAAGCCTTTCTAAGACCCTCTGTATGTGCTGATCATGCTTTACTTGATCATCAGAAAAAATAACAATGTCATAGAGAAAAATAATAATGAACTGATCCAGCATGTCCTAGAAAATATCATCGATAGAGTGCTCGAAGGTCACAGGAGCATTACATAGCCCGAACGGTGTGACTAAGTAATCGAAATGTCCATACTGGCTGTGAAGGCATTTTTCCATTCATCTCCTTCTCGCATCTGCAGGTTATAGGCCCCACAGAGATCTAACTTTGTAAAAAATTGGGTAGAGTGTAATCGGTCTAGGAGTTTGTGAACGAGGGGAAGTGGGTAACAGTTCTTAACCATCATCTCACTGAGGATCCAGTAGTCAATACAGGGCCTCAGGGAACCATCCTTCTTTTTAACAAAGATTGGGGCCGTTGCTGGAGAGGTGGACGACCAGATAAACTCTTTCTGCAGATTTTCCCTGCACATAGCCACAAAGGCCTGGAGCTCTGGTTTGGAAAGGGTGTATGTATGGCCAAAGGAACTTTTGATACCTGGCTGAAAGTTGATTGGGCAGTTGTATTTGCGGTGTTGGGATAGGGTGTCCACATTTCCTTTGTCAAATACATCTGCAAAGTTATGGTACTTGTGAGGTATTTTGGCAGTGGCAGGCAGGAAGGTTGGGGGTGCGCCCAACTCCCAGGGGCCCATTCCTTCACAGCAGGGATTCCCCAAATGATGACATACATGGCAGAAGATACTGGTTCTCTCTTGGGAAGCCACAATCATTGACAGCACAAGGAGCAAAAGTGTACTGACTGACCCTGAAGCTTGTCTGGCCTTTGCAGGGCATCTCAAGGTGAAGTGTCCACTGCCCCACAATACAGATACAGGCCTGAAGTTCAGCATCAGCCTCAGACAGGTATGGGTGGGCATGGTCAACATTCATGGGTTCCATGTCCTGGAGCAGGGTGTGCTGTTGAGGGGTAGGAGGTTAAGGTGTTATCAGGGCTCAAAGGGCTGCACCATGTTCATGGTGCTGCTTGGCAAAGTGGTCATCAATTCTGATATATAGGGTGATCGGGTCATTGAGATGGGCTGGGAACTCGACACATGCCAGTTCATCCTTTATATCAGCAGTTCTCAAACTTTAGCGGCCTGAGGACCCCCATTTTCATTGAAAATTTTTCAGGTACCCCTTCCTTGCATCTTCATGAGGCCCTGCCCCATCTCAGAGGCCCCTCACCCGCTTGCTCCATCCCCTTCCTGCTGTTTTCACTCTCCCCCACCCTCACTTACTTTCACCAGGCTGAGACAGGAGATTGGGGTGCAGGAGTGGACTCAGGGCTGGGACAGAGGGTTGGTGTGAGGGGGGGATTGCAGGGTGTGGGCTCCAGGAGGGAGTCTGGGTGTGGGAGGGGACTCTGGGCTGGGGCAAGGGGTTGGAATGCAGGGTCTCGGCGGTACTTACCATGGCTCCCAGAAAGCGTCTGCCAGGTCCCTGTGGCCCCTAGTCAGAGACTCCGCATGCTGCCCCCCACACCAGCAGGCACCACTCCTGCAGTTCCCATTGGTTGCGGTTCCCAGCCAATGGGAGCTGCAGAGCCGGCATTCAGGTGGGGGCAGCATGCAGAGCCTCCTTGGCCTCCTAGGGGCCGCAGGGAGCTGGCAGCCACTCCTGGGAGCCGCGCGGAACGAGGGCAGGTAGGAAGCCTGCCTTAGCCCCGGGCTCCTGCTGGGAGGGAAAGAGGGAAGGAGGGGGAGGAGTTGATCAGCGGGGCCCATGGACCCCCTGGAATACCCTTGCAGACCCCCATGGGTCCGCGGATTCCAATTTGAGAAACGCTGCTTTATATCATTGTTTAGACTAATCTGAAACTGATGGTGCTGCATGGCTTTATTCCATTCAGTGTCCACGGAGAGGCAAGGGAATTCAGCTGTGTATTGGGTGCCAATCAATGCCCTTGCTATAGCATTTG